>NC_135767.1:10166310-10486310 GCF_052425735.1 Oculina patagonica | reverse complement strand
AAAATTTAGTGGTGAACTATAATGTTAATTAGAACACGATCCCGCGAGCGTTTCTTCCAAAAGGAAAAATTTTTTGGCTCAAAAATACATAAAATTGTAGGTTTTGGTTTGCATTCCCTTAGAGTGTCTGCAAAACAATTACTACAATACTCACTCTCGTCTTGTATAAGCAATAGTCAGCTCCGTTAACAGAAAACACGTACTAGTAGTCAAATTGTTGAATATATGACGGTGTCAAATTTATCTCGTAGATACGACCGTCCATAAAAGATGACTTCGCCCTACTCGTCCTTCGCAAGAAACACAATCGTTCCTTCCTGCTGCCCGCCGCCGTCAATAACACGGCTGCCGTAGAAGCTCGAAGCTATGTGTACTTTTCTGCATTTGACGACGCTGATCAAGCAAACAGCTTGATGTACAGGGTGTGTCAGGTCCAGGGAGCGGCGTATGGGGTTGTATATCAAGAATGCGCGACAGAGGATGGCGCTTCCGGTGCAGGCGTTTATATGCAAGTGTATGATTTGAAGAAAAATGATTGGGATAGAGTGGTGAGTTAAATGCATGAATCCACAACGAACGAACGGAATGAATAAACGGACGGACGGACGGACGGACGAACGAGTGTGCGAGCGAGCGAGCGAGAAAACGAACTAACGAGCGAACGAACAAACGAATGAACGAGGCGAACGAACGCACGAACGAGCGAGCGACGGAACGAGCCAACGCAAGGAACAAGTCTATTTTCTGCGCAGCACTACGGTTGTCAGTCGGGTGCAGGAAGTGGTGGGGGGGGGGAGGGGGTGTGGGGAAACGAGACAGTCGCTTGTGATGACTTCAAACACAACTATGGACATAGTTTCCTACCCAGGCGAGCACGCGTGTCTCCCCCACCCCCCATCCCCGGGAAGGAACGCGTGATGAGCCCAGAGAGCGCCTGTGTACTGTAGGAGGCTACTATGAACATTGATCGGCTTTGAACGAACGTACGGAATTTATAATCAAAGATGTTTAATGATGTCTTTTTCTTCTCTTGCTTGCAGCTGGTTGGAATACAGAACACTAAATACAGCAAGAGGTTAACAGGAAACAAGTTGTCAGTAACACTGTGGTTTACACAGGATATTCTTGATATTCTGTGCTCGTGGACTTCAAACAGTCGCTACAGTCTGTGTAACGGTCGCTGAGATTTCGAGTTCCCCAATTTGAACGTTTTTTAAATACATTTTTTGGAACACCATAACTTCAGCTAGGCACAGGTCTATTTATTTAAAGCACCGCGCTGACACATAAACCACCTGAACACAAGATTATCACCAAGTTTGACTCTGCTATTAACCGATATGTAAATAACGAATACCTATGTTATAACAGTAAAGTCAAGAAATTGAATTTACCATTATCTCTTGATTATTTCTGGTGAACCACGCAGACTAAACTCGAAATTTCATTCAACGATAGATCATGTGATTGGCAAATGTCGGATTGCTGATATTCGTTCTACATTCTCGTCCCCAGAGTCCACGGTCCTTCTGGTCTGCGCCATCGAGCCCTCTAGCCGGACCAGAAGTTTGCGATTCACGGACTCATCTCGAATCTGACAAATCTGATTGGCTGAACGCAGACCAGAAGGATCGTGGACTCTGGTGACGAGAATGTTCGTTCTAGAGCTCGCATGCCATTGCTCTTCTTCGATAAAGACAAACGATAAAACTCTGGAAAGCAAAGACGTTTTGTAGTTGTCTCGTTAAAAAGAACAGGGAGGCGAGGTGGCCTAATAGTTAGTGCCGCGCTGGACTATGGATCGAGCGGTCCGGAAACGAACCTCGGCTAGGGCACTGCGTTGTGTTCTTTGGCAAGACACTTAACTGTCAAAGTGCCTCTCTCCACCCAGGTGTATAAATGGGTACCGGTGCATTTAATGCTGGGGAGTAACCCTGCCATGGAGGGGGGAGTAGAAATACTCCTAGTCACTTCATGCAAAAACCGGGCCTGATGGGTCTGGTGGGCCATTTGGCTTGTATACAGACTTTTCCTTTACTGTTGATTACCATACTTTGGTCGGCGATGGAACTACATGGTGCTAATTTTGGTGTAAAACTTGCTGTGGTGATCAGTAAACAGCAAATATTGTAAGTCAGAGATTAACCCTTTCCCAAGGTAGGACGGGCTGTATGTAGCCTGGCTCATTATGAGTTCTCCTTTGGTCATTCTGGTTCGCTTCACACTGCCTGAGTCTGAGTATGTTTATGTTGTATGTAAATATCTTCTGTATGTCTAAGCAAGCGTTTCTCCACTCTGAGGTGGTCCAGATGTTTGTACGAAAGCCAAGGAGGGACTTCAGTCTTGGGCTTCAGACTTCAGTTACTAGATCTCAGAATGGGCATCATGTACTTGCCATACCTTGTAGAGACGTGTAAAAACCCGCGTATAAGAACCTAACATTTAAGAACCTGTTAGGCTTAAATTTCATTTTTAAGTACCCTTCACATAAGAACCATTTTAGGCTAAAATTCTAAAACAGGTTCATATTTTCAAAAAAGAATTAATTATTGCTAGACAATATGCCAGACATTGTATGAGATAAATACAAATTCCAATTCTCTGTCACTGTGGACATTTTTAAAGAGGAACTTTGACATTTTATCATGTTATGTTGTTTTGTATACAAGATTTATTGGGAATTATAGTGAAGGTTACTGTTATTGGACATTAAAGACCAGATCATTTAAAAATTCTACTTTATTTCTTGAACAAAAGTTAAGAACCTTATTAAGAACCTAGTTTGCCTAATTTTACAGTAAATACCATTTATATAAGAACCTGTTTAGGCTAACTTGAAAAAACCTAGGTTCGTATACGCGGGTTTTTACTGTATCGGGACGTTCTTTGCTTATCCAGCTAATCAACTGTTTTTAACTGTGAAGTCAAATAAACTACCTTATTATAGGAAATTAACGCTTCATGAAATTAACGCGAATTTCAACAATTCGCGTTAATTTAAGTAGCGTTAATTTTTGTTAACGTTAATTTCCGCGCCGTTAATTAAGTGGAGCGTTAATTTCCGCGATCTAAATTTCCAAAATTTTGGCCCTATTTTTTGATACAGTCCAAACGTTCTAAGAAGCATTATTTCATCAAGGTAGAAATTCTACCGGTATCAAGGTATCACTGAAACTGCTCGAAGCGGTCAGATTCCTACGCTTAACCCACATTGGCTCAAATACCACAAACATTGTTTCTGTCTCGGATTATATTGTCTCAACAAGTGTTTTTCTTTGTGTACGTCGCGTTAATTTCCTTCACTTTGAAATGT
Source organism: Oculina patagonica (assembly GCF_052425735.1). NCBI lineage: Eukaryota > Metazoa > Cnidaria > Anthozoa > Scleractinia > Oculinidae > Oculina > Oculina patagonica. Next base: position 10,482,997 of record NC_135767.1, on the reverse strand, counting down.
TACCCTCCCTTTCGCGTTAATTTCCTTTTTTGGGAAGAAAATTTTCCTTCAATTCGCGTTAATTTAAGTCGCGTTAATTTCAAATACCTTAATTAACACAATAGTTAATTTCCTATAATAAGGTATAGTTACTTACATGGCTAGCGTATGATTAAACATGTTTTAGAATTCTTCATAAACTATACTACCCAAGCAACTAGATGACTATCGACGACTATATCTGCGATGTGTGGAAAGGCACTTAGTGATAGCAGAGAAATTTTGTCAAGATCCAAAACTGACACACGGCAACTGACCTACGGCAAACCTTATTCACAGACAGACCGTTTATTATTTGAGGGGCTGGTTGGGAAAATGCCAAAGAGACATTATCATTGTCAAGCATTTGCGACTAAACATTCGAGGCAAAGGAGGGAAACGAGGAAATAAGTATCTTAAAAATAGTGGGGAAAATTCATGGAGAGAATTTTTTGCTAAAGAAGACCATTTTGAAAAATTCCTCATCATTGCGAAGGGGACTCCGAGGTAGGTCGTTAGTTTGAGTTGAATTTCTGATGGCTTCCAGCATCTGAACAGGGTAATTTCTTTGGCAAGACCTTCTTCTAGTCGTTATGAATGTACCATGCTCCTGTGTCGCCGGCCTTCTCGCACCTTTCGCGTTTCCCAAATGCGCGCCCAAAAACCACACAGGCGCCTGCTATGCAGGTTATCATGAATGCAACAGTCGATCAAAGGGTTGCGTTAAACTTATCAGTCGTTTGCAAATGTGTGCATCCAGCATGGACAAAGTTTGGGGGCAAAAATTGATGACAGAAATTTGAACGAATAGAAGGAATAGAAAGACTTTAAGACAAGATAATGTGATATTGTATTATTGGTGTGGTATGAAACAAATTTTAATTTGTTTCATCTTTTTGCAACTTTAAAAAGTTGCAAAAACGTGTGTGAACGATCTACTCGAACCGTAAGTGACTGACTTTTTTTATTTTTTTTTTTTTGGGGGGGGGGGAGAGGTGGGGTGGGTGGGTCTTTGAACTGTTTAAAAAGTGCTTGTAGACTTAAATAATAAAATATGCCTTTTCTTAACAGGCTTGTGAACTTAATACTTTAACAAACTGAAACAATTTATCAAGCTCGCAACTCAACGCCCTTGCGAGACTAGAAGATTGTTCTGCTTTCCTGCGGACTGAAGTTTTAAGACATGTTAACGTTTCAAAACAGGGCGTGTTCATCGCACAACTTCTTCTGTAACCTGTCGCACTGACACCGCTTTGCAAGCTCCTCTCGTGTGAACAATTTAGATTTTTAGCAAGTTGTAATAGAGGAAATAGGGGAAAGCTGACCGTATGGTCTGGACTTTATAATCCCAACTGTAAGCTCAGCTTTCTTATTTTAGTTGTTTGAATCCTCTTATGTAACTGCATCACCTTCAGAGAAACACTATGTATTAGTTGGTATGGGCGATGCTATAGATAGATTCCTTTCCTCAGCCAATACTATCATCATTGCTTGCAAGAGAAATCTAATATCCTACATTGGTTCTTTGCACTGCGACGTCATCAACATTCTAAAACCTTAGTTTCAACATTCCTCGTTCAATAAAGCCATTCTTTTTTGCATATTATAGATATCGATGCGCCTTTTGAGCAAAGAATGGAAAACTATCCAAAAGGACAATCACTATCCTTGCTCTGCTCGTATTCCAATATGCACAATGTCGTCACCAGGGCCTTTCTCGCCACCTGTGAACGAGGTTGTGGGTGTTAGTACTAAGGAGTTTATGTCAAAAACCAATACTTTTAAACTATTTTTAAACTTTGAAACATTATAAATATTTAAATTGTTCCCAAGTGGAACTGAAAATGTCGATGGCAAAGTTGCTGTAATTCTTCAGTGTCTTATGCCCTCTATGCTGCGTACCACGTGATTTTATAGCTAAGCTAGGATTTGGGCAAATAGTTCGTTTCCTTTTTCTTTTCAAATGTCTGCGGCTGTGTAGTTCACACAAGCAATCGCAATGTGGGATGTCGAGCAATGCGGTCAGTTGGTCATACACAGCGGTCAGACACAGGAAACTTCAACGCCACTTCCGGTTGTGGCATGTGCTGAAGTGTTTGAAGCCTTATCATAATGTGCAAGAAAATTGTTTGAAATGTTACAAATATTACAGCCGGGTTACCGAAAACACGGGGCGGTAAAACTGATGGTAACAAATCACTTTAAATTCTCTGTGCATGTTTGGCTTACCGGCATTTCAAAGCTTTTCAGTAAATATCGTGGCTTAAAAGCACACGACCCATAGGAATTTCAAAGGGCAAAAAATTTCTTCTACGGGGAGGCTCCGCCCTGAGGCCAAATCCTTGAGGTTACCCTTTGGAGTACCCCCGACAGGTACCTCTTTTACATACCTACAGCAGGGACATCACTGAGTGCCATCAGTGTTTGCACTTCGTATCCATACTGCGCAAAATCTCTTGTGTTTTTAAAGTATTCTCCATTGTAACAACTTTCAATTTGCTCTATAAAGAAACAAATCGTTTATCTAGAGGATAAAACAAAGTATCAGAAAAAATATTCGAGCTAATGCCCAAGGAACTGGAGAATGTAAACTAGCCTTTCTGCAATTAATTGGTATTGCCCGTCAGTCTTTCTGCACATTGAAGAGCGTGAATGATGTGTTCAGTATTTGATTAAGTGCGGAAAGAGAAATTTCCTTCTGCTTATTCATAAAAATAAATGAATTCAGGGCCTCTTCATATGATCCCGGTTGACCGGGCTGGCCCAGTTACCGAGATATCGGCTCACTCCTATTTTCTTTGTAAAATTTTTGATGTGTTCATATGAGAAGGCGGGCCAGCCCGGTTACCGATATCTCGGTTTCTGCAAACGAGATATCGGCAACCGGGAAGAAAATTTTCCCATATGAACACTCCAGCCCGGCCGCCGGGATGCAACTTTTTTTGAAAAAATAGCTTCCCTTTCGTAACTGGGCGGTCAAAATGGCATAATTTTGCCTTGTATCTATTTCCACTTTAGAAATATGCGAATTAGCTTTATAAGTAAAGTTACAAGGGTCGATAAAGCTACGATAGTCGCAAAAGATGCAACTTCATGTGTCGCAATTTTGGTTTCGTTTCTTGAATTTTATCCCCGTCAACCGGGCTAAAATTTTCCATATGAACAGACGTCAAAATCTGTCCTGGTAACCGAGACAGCCCGTTAACCGGGCTCATGTGAAGAGGCCCTAAAGGACTTATAACAATGGACAAAAAAAAAGAAACACATTGCTCAATTTCAAAACTTCTCCAAACCCCGATATTCAACATTATTGTGGACTCAAGTTAAAACATTTTGGGTGTACATTAAGACAATATCGTCTAGTCGATTATTTATTTTTATGCAATGTTAACAAAATCCTTTTTGTGTAAAAGCTTTTGCTATGGAAAATGTTCCAAAACCACATCCGTATCTCTTGACAGCCGGCCCCGCCTACCCAATTTATCCAAGGAAGTATGTCATTTTCAAACATCCTTTCCGAGTGTTCAGAATACCTCCAATGATTTCCTCTCAATCTAGTCTCTGGTATTTCCTGTCCATGTTTACCACAAAACGGGAAAGAAAAAATCATTCTAATAAAATATAATAAAAATACTTTTACAACAACATAGGTTCATCCATGAGAGTCAGTTCAAGTATTCTAGTCGAGTACCGATTATAACAGGCTGAACTGATGGTCTGTCTTAATTCAGCCGATACATAGTCATTTTATATTTTAATATATTGTAAAAACGATTAAGATATAGTGGTCTATAGTCGGAACTGTTTTTCAGGAAAATGAGATGTCTTTGAGAGCCGTATATAATCTAAAGGAGAGATTGAATTGGTTTGGCATTATAAAGCTGGTCTCTTGACCAAAGCAGTGGCCACGCAGCCGTTACAATCTGCTAAAAAAATTTAAGGTTAAAATATTCTAAAAATGTAATGTTTTACTGCATTTCTAATTATTTTTTATACTGTTTTGAACAAGGATTTTTTACAGACGTTTTACTCAAAACAAGTGTCCTAAAACAGTCATTCAAAAAAAAAAAAGATCTGAAATTTTTGGCGCTTTACATGTAAAACAAATCAAAACTGAACAACAAACCACGGAGATACCTATAGCATTATTTTTAATTCGTGTAATATCAATTAGGAAGCTAATTTGCTACTTTTGAGGGTTATCACTACAATACTGTATAACGACCCCGCTCCAAGGTCAGTCATTCTTTTTTTATCCGACTGTTGCACTGCAACACTCAAGCTCGCCACAGTAACCAAGTGTTATTTACCCGCTACCGGGTAAACATTTCTGTTGTGAAATGACTCGTGAGTACATTTTTACATCACAAGGCCTCTTCTGCTCGTAAAGGACAGAGTCCTTGATGAAGCCAATACCATTCAGAGAACGGAAGAATACTCTTATAATCATACCCCAAAATATCAGTATATTGCTCGTTAAAAGGTTTATTTACGTTCATTTACGTCATCGGCAGGCCAAGAATGGAAGGGTATTTGATTTGAGGGTGGCTGCGCTAAAAAGTGACTTAATCCAGCTTAGTTAATTTTGTTGTATCTTCCGAATATTAGATTGAAGCAACAACATCTAAAGAAACCGTAGAACCTGCGGCTTACTAGATATGTATCATGAAAATTCCGGTCACAATTTACTGCGCGGGAATTGCAACAATGTCACCTTCGCCGATTAGAGCTTAGCACCAGCAATATTTGCTATCGTCCATTGAATCCATGTATGTTGGTTTTCTTTTGAATAACTCAAGCTTTACGGCGTGATTATCGTTTCTTTTGACTCTACAAGTAAGGTGTTATCATGGCACTAAAATCCAAACAGCTGAAATCCAGTTCACAATAACATGACAAAAACTGTATACTGAGCTATAGAAGCGAGTGTACCTTTATTGGCCCAAAAATTCTAATATAAATATGCACAAAATTGTGCTCATTGTATAAATCATGATCAACTCACCGTATAACGATTTCACCGTTTTTCCACTCGTGTCGATTCATATCTCTTTGATCAAGTCAATTACTCTTTTGTTGAAAATTAAAAACGTCCACGTCCTTACCTTTGGGATAATTGTGAGGAAATTAAATCATTTACCCTTTTTCAAGTGCGTATTATATGTGCCGCAGCCACTATGTCGGGTGCTCTTGATGAGTAAATTTCCTCAATCACCCGTCTATTGTGTTTAACTGTACCTTCGAGACAAGTTGCCTCGAAAAACCTAACATGCTAAAAGTTTTTTCTTTCTGGAAAAAGGAGGTGGATGTTAATTTCTTTTTACCTGCACTTTTAACCTGACGCCAACGATTTTCAAAGCGATTTGCTTTGCGAGTGAAAGGCGTTTACATTTAAACGATAGCTTGCCTTCTGCATTGTTTTTGAATCGTAGACCCTTCAAGACCAAATAAGTTATCCAAAACACCATGTTCTTGCGATAACCATCGCGTAACGCCACTGTCATGTGTTTCAAAGCGATCGATGGAAAGAATGTCCGTTTAGCCAACGACTCGTAATCTTTAAAGAATTTTCAGACATCAAGTAAAAAACTTTCATCGCATTGCACCCGTTGATGTTCTTTTCCCTCTGTATCTGGGACCCCGGCACATGATTTATAGCTGTTTCGTGTTCGGCTTGCGTGAATGGAATTTGTTTATTCAAGTGGCCTGCAGGCGGTTTTGATAGATGGGTCTGTAATTATGTGAAGTTCTTTGCAAAATCTCATTTGTGTATTATTAGTAGCCGGAAAACGTCGCTCACACTGCTCTTGTTTGGGCTTGTATTGAAGGGGAGTGTAAAGTGTACAGAAAAGATTCAATACGCGTAAAATTCGAGTACTCCCTAAGTGAGAAAAAGTTTTGTGGTGCACTATCTTTCGATCTGAGCGCGTGCGTGTCCAACCTAACCCCAGCTGTTTGCACAAGCAAATGAAATTAACATCTGTACACTCAATTGGTTCGTTTTACACGTCTCATTTCATATCAATTATTCCGCTGTCAATCACTCTTCGGGAAGGCTGAAATTTGAGCCTCGTGGATGAATCGGAGCGAATACAACAAATTTTATTTGGGTTGTATCCCGCGGCTTAGGTCCTTGTCATTTCACCGACAGCCCGCGCTAGCGACCAATCACAGCGCGACCTATTGTTGTTGTGACGTTCGTGGGTGGTCAGTTTCATGTCGTGAAAGTGGCATTCAATTTCAATCGAGCTGAGCTGATGGTTTCCTCTTTGAGGCTTTATGAAAACTTTGCGTGAAGGTACACATTCTCAAATACCGACACCCCGCCAAGCTAAGGAAGCTTTCACCGTAAATGAAACTGCGTGTTTGTTGGCGCTGCATCAAAGAAGCTTTCCTCGAGTGTAGTTTGCCCTGGGATATGTGAAAACGCTGAGGATTTCAATCAAATATGGCGTCCATTTATATTGTGAATGCCTTGGTTGCAATATGTTTGGCTTTGTGTGGATTGTCGCTCGGAGAAGATGCAGATAGTCAGGCATGTGAAACAGCTAAGCCATGCATTTGTTCTGGGACAAGAGTTACTTGCAGAAACCTTCAACTTCGCTCGATACCTGTGGGGATTCCTTTGCAAACGACCTCATTGTGAGTAAAACGGTTTCTTGGTTTCTTTCTAGTTTTAATGCCGTCTTCAGGTGGATTGTGCGCTCGCTCATCAGCGATTTAAAATCCCTTAAGTCACTCCTAACGAACTTTTCTCGAGATCTCGTGTTTATCGGTTTTGATAAGATATTTCGGGCTATCCTTTATCTAAGGTGAATACCTAGTTATTTACGAATGGCAGTTTTTGAACTGCGAGATTTTTCGCGGTGTCACCTTTCAGCGCGAGAAAGTCCGTGAATTTGAAGCGTGTTGTTAAAAGTTTTACAGCATTCCGTCTTGTAATACAATGAGTAAAGGAAGGTGCTTTCTTCTGATCGCGTGAGGGGTTTTGGTTCTGTACAATATGTTCAGAAAGAATGCAAGAATTAGAAGGCATTGCTTCGAACGAAATCAAACACGTCACGGTCATACAATATGTCAAATCATCATGCGACAAGGTTTTCCGTGGAATGACAAATGTGAATCTCACGCAAATCAGTAAAAAGAAATATTTTCTCACCGAAACTTTGTAATCGGTTTGAAAAGCGAGCTGATTTCCTCAGCAGCGCTTAGAACGCGTAAACAAGTGACATATTGCCAACGAATTACTGGTGATACGCTCTTTCAACTGATAATGTGTCAACTAAACCATTTCTTTGAAGGCTCTCTCTTAGTTATCTTTTCTTCGCTAAACAAATAACTGGGCCTTTAATAAACTGTGAACTTGATATTTCCTTCAGTGTAAAATAAATTTTGGTTTGGCACTCTCATGGGAGTTTATTTTAGGCGAAATGCGAAGGAAGGATTCGTTTGAGTGTTGTTTGGTTTGTGATCAGAGGATATTGACATATGCACATCACTCGCAAATTATGTACATATTGGAAAAGATTCCCCGCCGTGTTTTTGCGACATAAATCGATTTATAGATGTTCTTCAAAGCGGGAATCATACATTTCTTTTCTTGGGATTGTTAGGGGTCTTTTATCTTTACATTTTCGAGCGATGAAGTCGAAATAAAATCAATGGCAGTGCTACCACACATTGCTCTAAGCCATATTATTCAATTATAGTCTGCAACTAATAAGAAATCAAAAGTAAACGAGGAAAAGGAATGCGTTGTTTACCGTTTGTTAAGTCGTGTATTCAGTCAAAAAGTTTGTTTCTTTTATTGTGGATTGATTTTCAGCGGCACACGGAGTAAATCAAGCCTGCATCTTTTGAATGGAAATTTTCCGTCACCCGTCAAGGACAATTATTTCGCCTGAGACAAATTTATTAAATTAGCTTCTTTGTTTTCATGTGCTTTGAATTGTTTTTGTTTGCCTTAAGAACGTCATTCATTGGCGCAATTGTTCTTTCTTTCTTTCTTTCTATGTTCGAATTTATTTAACAATTGTACTCGAGGCGAGGATTTAACTTTTCGATCATCACGCTTTTTTCTTCTAAAACAAACGGTTGGGTTATCGCTTTCACTTTTTCGCAATTCAAATCCCGGGGCTTTTATTAATTTCCTGTGCTTGCATATCTTGAGGTTTTTAGCGAAATCTCCTGCTGTTGTATTTATTCAAACTGCGTTGTGCAGAGAGCGTGATTAGAATTTTCTAATTTTGTAACAATCTTGTATATGTTTTACGTAAGTGGAAACATAAATTCAGAGCAGAGGAAAGCTAACACTTCGGTCACAACTGTTTTTTTAGTCCTTTTCGTAAATCTTCTCTCATCAAAAGATGCGTAAAGTTCAACTGATAATAATAGAAGAGGATTAAGAATCTATAGATGGTGGGAAATGTGTTTTTTATACCCTGAGGCCAGAAAACAACATATGCAAATTCCTCTCCAAATGTAGGCCCCCTGCTGTTGAATTGGCGAGAACAGGCTACGTTTACTATTGTTGCCTTCCTTTAGAATTTCAAATTGAAACTTGGGAGTGGTTTTGGGAAATATTTTTAATCCTATCCATTCCAAGGTATTTTCCGAATCTATTTCTGTTCTGCTTCAGGAAAAAAATAAACTTGAGATTAGCTTTTCTACTCTTGAAGTTCACAAGTCGAGTTCGATTCTTATCAATTTTATGAGATTTACAATCACTCTAGAAATTGTATACAGAACAGGCTATAATCCCAGGTGCTTTTAATTATGTTAAGACTCAAAGAAACCAAAGTAAAGGGAATTTCAGCCATAAATCATAAAATATTATACAGTGTATATAAGATTGTATATGAAACACTGTGTGCAGACAAATGCAGGCTGCAGACCTGCAGACTTGTACTCTAGTTAGCCTGTTTATGGTGACATCTAACTCTCAATAGAAACATGAAATATATTTTGAAAATTTGGCAAGTCAGCAAGATTACTGTTTGCATTTGTTCTACACCACTTTGCCATACCTTTGAATGAGAACTATTTTTAGGAAGTCATCTCCTTTCATTGCAGTATGAGCAGAAGACTATGAAGAATGACATTCAAATGTTGTTTATTGTCCTGTCTTTGTACAGTGTAGTGTAGTGCAATGTAAATGAATTCATCCAAAAAAGTGGCTTTGAATATGTTTTGATGTTCAGTGTAGCTCTTTTAAATAGAACCATTCGGAATGCTGCAACTTAGAGCGATTGTGGCTTCTTGACCTAACAAGTGTGTCTACAACTATTTATGATCACAACAGAATTCATTTGTAACATATCATTGAACAATAACAGCAATCATGCACCAACAGGCAAATGAGCGATGTCCATAAACAGCAAGCCAGCAAGCCAGCATGTGCTATTCTATGGTCTGGTTGCAAACTTCAGTGTTAGTATATAAATGTATTTGTACACTTATTTCAACCCCCCCCCCAATTGCCAATAAGTATGATTTCAGTCAACAAAACAGTTTATTGTTCATGGGGCTCTTTCCTCAAGATGCAGATTTTATTAACTTTAATGGTTGATGTCAGACGAGTACATGTATGTCACTTGGCGTGATTTATTCAGGCATGAGTTCTTAAATGCAGACGGTCACTTAAAGCAATGTTTTATTTTTTGACCAAGGAGTCCTGAAAATTTCTATGTTGCATCAAGGTGCAAAAGAAACTGCCCAGAAACAAGTTTAAAAGCTTCATTTTATTTTGTTTTCCCTTGTGCAACTTGTCCCGCATTAATTTGTTGTACCAATTAAGTTTTTATGTGATTGTCTGCAAGTCAAGTTGCATGGGACATCTCTTAGTGCTACGCCACCCTAAGTGTGTACATGTACCAATACTAGGCTTTAACAGAATTTATTTCTTTCATTTTGAAATCACTGAACAAGTCCAGCTAAAACAATAATGTTAAACAGCTTTTTGTTCAAGGTTCAGGTTGTGATTATTTGAAAAAAAATTGCTTATACTAAGGAATAATTTAGTATTTGACAAAAACCATTTCTTGTTTTTGAGGTTAGCACTTATTTTCACAACAAGGAAATACCTTACCATAGCCATGTGGTATATAAGTATAAATTACCATGCCAACTTTTATTACATTGCCAGCACTATTGAGCTAGAATGAAAAATTTCAAGCTTATGTATCAGTTGCAATTTTGAAAGGCCTGAACTTCACAGTCTGAATAACAACAATTCTGGTTCTTTGTCATAATTTCATGAATCTGCCTCCATGTTATTTTTAAATCTGTGTTGTGGGATGGGAATTTTTTCCTAACAGGGCAGCGTTCATGCATATAAAATAGGAAGTAAGCAGACTTGTAAGTAAACTGATGCTTCAGTAAATGGAATTATCTGTAGTCCACTGAGTTATCTGAATACTACAGGCAGCTAATGGCCTACATGTACATTCCAGTTTGATCATTTGACAAAGAGTGACCACCATCTCCAGGCAACCACCATGTGCACAGTGCACAGGAAATTGAAAAGTTACTCATCTGGCTATCTACATTAGCTGCCTGCCTTCAACATTTTGCTCAAAAGTTACTGGATATTCTGTTGTGAGTTTGCCCCTTTTTTGTAATATTTCATCTAAAATATTCAAATATAGGAGGTGTCAGTTGAGGATGATGATAATATTGCTTTTCAAGTAATAAGTGAGAATTGTCTGCATATAAGGCCGTAAGTACTGTTCACAATATCAGTTGGCCAATATGTTGGAGAGCTTCTGTATGACGCAGCTCAACTCTGTGTACAGCGGATTCAGTTAGTGTCAAAATTTGGGATACCTTTAAGTAAATACCAAAGGAAGAAAGAATTAAATGTGCAAGCTTGCTTGTTGCACCAGTCAGAATCAACACTTTCAGGAAAACATTTTTTCCAGAATATTTTTATTAATCAATATACAATATATTTTTTAAAAGATCAACAGAGATTTTATTCCGGAAATGTTTGCAATACAAAATATTTGACCTTGCCTTGCGTGTTCATAAATGCAGATCTTGTGCTTTTTATTCAACTATTTCTGGCTGACAGTATATTCTAACCCTTGTACATCTAGCCTCTCTGAAACCTTTTCTTTCACAAGTGCACGAATGCTGATCATTTACAATAGGTGACAGGATTGATAATATATGTCTTCTCAGGAAAAAATGACAGGATTTTATCTGTTAAATTAATGTAGTTTGTTTTCAATAATCTTTTTTTCAAACTATTATCTTTTGTGGAATGAATTACATGCTTTTGTGCTTTGCAATCCTGGTTTGTTTGTAATTCTACACTGACCTTGCTTGTCGTTAAACATTTGTTATGGCATGCACGTACCCCTGTACCAATAGTATCACAGCTTTGACTAGTGTAAATGTAAATGGTATGCATAAATAACATAAAGAGCTGTCACAGTTTCAGGAAAAGGTATAAAATAAACAGTGCACATATGGACCTGTATATGTAAGACTTTCTTGGAGACAATGTTAAGGCTTTTTTTTTAACAAATAAATGCATTGTTAGTATTAAAAGCAGTTCTTGTAAAGGGATCTTGAGCATTTTTTTCTACAGCCACAGTGGTACCCCAAATACCCAAAGTTTTGTTATAATTTTTCTTTGTTTAGTTATCTAGTAAATCATATCATTCAGTTTAGTGGTGTTACGGAAGTATTATTCAGGGAAAAGCTGATACACGTTGCTGTGGGTTTTTCACTGTACAGACAATAATATCAGACACGCTGTTTTTGTACGTGTACAGCCTTTGGCCCAGTGCCCTGTCACGGAACCACTTTGCTAGAAATAAGTCAATTTGCTGTGTTTAGATAAACAGTGTGCGTGAGCTACTGAGGTCCATAATCTGTGTAGAACAGCACAGTCCACACTTCTACAAATGCAAGAATATTGATAGTGTAGTTCTTATGTAGCCTTCTACAGCTTCAATAAATAAGTATTGTGTGTGGGAGAGATCAATTTATATCTCATTCATTCTTTTTTTCTGTTTCATGTATGATAATAAATATTCCCTTCTGAGTTTTGCTCAAGAGTTAAACATGCCTTGCTGCCAACTGAACACTTTAAATATTTGGCCTGTTTTTGACTTCTTTGCTAGGTACTGGCCCTGTAATATTTTGTCATTTTTGTTGAGGCAGCTCTAGATCTCAAGAAATACATGTACCATAGGATTTGTTTTGCATGGTTTCATTTTGAACTTTCACATGCTAGCACCCAGCTGGCACAAAAAACTGTGCTATAAAATTAGTGTTTCTTTTGTGGCTCTAAGTCATTCATTACATGATTAGCAAACTCCTCCTATGTGCTAAGAGCTGGTTAGTTGATATTGCTGCAGGATTTCCTGCTGAAGTTGTTTACGTGGCACAAAGCCCATTGCCAAGTGCTAAAGCTTATTCTTAGTTGTATTATGTTGTTAGAAATACATTTTGTCATTAGAAAGGGATTTTATTCTTTTTACTCTGTTGTATTAATAGGTGTTAAAGATGTGTTTTCTTTGGGTATCTTTTGTTCATATTGCGGTGACTGTTTAATATTCGAGAGCTCAATATTCTTAATGTAGCAATGCTAAATGAAAGGCAAGTTAAAGATTTGTTTAAATTTGCAGCAAGATGTATTGTTACTGCTTTCTAGATACATGTACCTTTGCATTCTAATAACAAATTAAAGCTGTCTTATTATAAGCCTCTGAGTGAGATCTGATCATCAAAGAAATAAGAATAAATGTTAATTATGATAAGAACCAAATTCTTTACTGGTTTATTTATTCAATGTGTATGAAAAAGGAGAAGTTTATCTTGTGGATTACAAGTACGAGGCATTGGGGTATAAACTCTTGCTATAATTATAACTATAACACTCTGGAAGATAAGAATTGTGGAATAAAGATTATCTGATTGTGACCACCCATTACATTGGTCCGTTGAGCTAGATCATTCCAAATAAAGGACAACCAGAAAAACCAATTAAAATATAGGAGGCTTATATGTTGACCTGTGTCCGCAGGATTCCTTGACATAAGTTTGGCAGGTGTCATTAATACCAATGTAAGGGCTTTAAAGGAGCTATGTTATGGTTGGCAAATCTTAAAAAAATTGGCCAAGTTTTTTTTTTCTTTGTAATCCCTCTTTATCTTTGACAGTCATAACCATCTTTGTTTATTTTTAGTTGTTGAGTTGAATTTTTATGGTTATTTCATTACTTTATTCTTCTAAAAGATGATATTTTTCTTTTTTTCAGGGACCTTAGTTATAATGATCTGAGAACCTTGGATGTTGCACAAATTTCAAGACTAACAAATCTCCAAGAACTGTAAGTATTTATTTTTTAATTAATATTTTTTACACTCCTAACTTTCCTCATGTACAAAAATTAATTGCCATCTTGTGCTGATAATGTGAGAAAGCATTGAAACATACAATCGTACAAAGAAACAGGGAATAAATTAAGGTGGCTTTGTGCTCTTCCTATCCTAGACCAAATTGTATTGCAGATACGTTGTGCACTTTTCAAGTTAGCAGCCTCAAAAGCTTTAAATACTTCATGTTTTGTCACTTTCAAACTTGACCTTCATGAAAACTGACTGTATGTCTACTGACCAATCGTAACAGTTCAGTATGGCAGTCACCAAAAATTAGAATAATATTTGCAATTAAGGGGGATGATTGTAATAAATAAGTGATCAAGTGCAACAAGTCTTAATAAAAATTATGTTGCTTACCACTGTCTTTTCAGGCTTCTTCATGAAAATCAGCTCAGAGATATTCCATCATGGCAATCTCTGCCTTCTTCATTGACTCGGTTATCTCTGTAAGTAATGTATTTATCATTATTATATGTTCAAGGAATTGCAAAAAAAAAACAACCAATCATTATAATTATTTTACCTATATTTATGTACAGTACCTCTCAAAAGTAAGTTGACAGTCCCTCAAGCCGGCCTCATGACTCGATTCTTGTAACTTGGAAATTGCTAGTTTCAAAAATGGAGTCTTGAGTCACGAATTGCGAGTTTTGAGTTTCGATCAAGTGGACAAAAATGAGCTTGTCGCTTGAATGAATTCCTCAAGAAATAAATGGCACAAACGGGCCGCACTCTCGAGTATTGTACTCTGTCAAAGCCAGCATGAAGGCTACTCATGCGGCACTGTAGATTACTTACAAGAGCCCATTTCCCCTACCAATAGCTACCCATTAGTTCAATTTCCATATAACTTCTGATTACTGGGTTAAACAATATATCAACCTTGCTGTCTTGGTTGTTTTTGCAGGCACCACAACAAGATAACTTCTATTCCATCTCAAAATGTCACAAAGAAAATGTCTTTGCAATATCTGTAAGTGTTGTTAGAATTATCCATTAACAATAATTCATCTAATCAAAACAAACAAAATCATAACTGTGATGTGTCCAGTGGTTTGGATAGCCAACTGTAATAAGGATAGCTGTTATCAACTTTATTTCTCAATTTACTCCTAAGTTTTAGTTTGGATTGAATCATTGAACGTCCCTCAGAAGTGTTTCATAGCATTTCCAAACACCTTACAGTTGTTCAAAAATACTCTGCTGCGTGTGGTATTTTCAACTCTTTTCTTTGTATTTGTAAATGTGATGAAACTGATCATTACAAAACACTGTAAAAAGTAATAATTATTATATGAATCATTTGTTGCTTTTAACTTCTTAACATCAGGTTGTTGAGCAGTAATCGCATTTCAAGTATTGGAGAAAATGCCTTTGCCAACCTAACTTCAGTCCAGTCATTGTGAGTTGACTTTTCTTTTTCTGAAACAGACTGAATAACAGTAGGTTCCTGATTTCTTGAACCTCCAGGGGAAACAAAAATTGCTTCAAGAAATTGGGAGGTTTGAGAAATTGAGGGTAAAATTACAGAGAAGTACTATTCAAAGGAAACAAAAATTGTTTCGAGAAATCAGGAGTTTTGAACCGAGGGTTCGAGAAATCAGGATTCTACTTTATTCAATTCTCACCCCGCACCTGTTCGGCTTCATGTTGGAATTGTAACTCAAAGAAAAATAACTGGTTTTGATCAGTTTTGGGACTCAGATTGTTGTAAAATTCTTATACATGTTAGAATGTGTGGCTCCAGAAAATGTCCATACTCCCCCCACAGAAGGGATTGGAAAATCCTGGGGGTGGGAGGGGTCTCAAAGGCCAAAAAATTTTAAGGTCCAAATGTATGAAGTTTGATTGGAATTTCCAGAGGGGGTGGGGGGGGGGGGTCTTAGGAAAAATCCCTTACGTGGTATGGGTATGGATAATTTATGGAACTACACAATGTTGTAGTACTTGCTGAAAGGCAACAAATGTAATGAGATTTTTGTTGATATTAGGCCATTTCAACCTATACATGTGATAAATGGTTATGGTGTAGTCTGCGTTTGGGCCTAGACCAGTGTTTCCAGTGACTAGAAGTATGTCTATTCCCCCCTGGATGGGATGCTAGTCCATCTCAGGGTTACCTCCAGCATTACATTTGCTGGTACCCATTTGTATTGTAAACAACTGGGCTGAGAGATAGAGGCACTATGAGTGTGTCTTGTGCTCCCCCCCCACAGCCCTATGTTAATTAAAAATTAATGATAATTTGTTGGTACCGGTAAATTAAAGCAGTTTTCCTGTTTATGGTTTCCAATTCTCATTACCTGCTTACTTAAAAGTACAGTGATGGAGTAAGGAGAATTTAGATTTGGAGCAAACACTCTTGGGAGTTCCAGTAGTGGGTTAAACTGTTACTTTGGAAAGCTTTCCCAAACATAAGTGACTTTTATTTGCCAAGAATTTAAACAAGCAATAAATAAATTATTGTGTTCTTTATTTGCTGCTCCACAGAAAACTTAGCAGAAACAGACTCACATCAATACCCGTGCAGGCCTTGAGCCATTTGACCTCATTAAAAAAACTGTAAGTTGCTTATAGGAGATTCATTTAATCATTGATGTTGTATTAAATAAGATGCTTATCTCAGATCTGCATCTGCCTTCTAGAAGGACTCATATGACAGCTTATTACCCTCCTGTTTCCTGTGTAGGATAGTATGCAGCATTCATTTTATGTTGTTCTTTTGATGTGGCCTCTTTATCACATTTCCCATCACAATATCACCAAAGTTATTTTAACTGTTTTTATTTCTTTATAAACAGATGTTATATTGTCTATACTTAAAAAGTCTATTGTCTAAAAATAATTTGCGTGATGTATAATTTAGTGCCCTGCAAAAACTGAGAATTGTTTTTTGTAACTTGGAATGTGTAGATGTGTAGATAGATAAGCTTTACATGCATTAAGTATAATTATAATATCATATCACATGGGAAGTACAAAGTTGCTGAAAATGCACAACACTGCCATGTGTACATCTTTGATTTATACTAGTAAACTGAATAATTACTTCATATAATTTTCTTTATTTTCCCTTCAGAGACCTCACAAAAAATTTGATAAAGGTGATTAACAGTCCACTGAAAAGTCTGAAGTCCATTGTCATATTGTAAGTTCTAATTTTAGTAGAATAGCCAGTGCAATGTTTCATGATCCTGAAAAAAATTCTTCGCATTTTTATTCCAGATTAAAAGAGTTTATTTTAGTGGAATGAAAATCTGGCCTTATCAGCATTATAAGGTCAAATGAAATCCTCTTAACTATTATGGGTCACACTTTTTAGTTGGTTTTACATGTTTTTTTTTATTGTTTTCTGAGTACTGCTTCTGGAAAGAAAAAGCATTTATTGCATTCCACAAATGTTTTTGGCACTAATTTATCAGCCAAAATAAGAGTTTGATACTCTACATCACATAGAGGGTGATCGCTAACGAGGCATTAAGGGAGGGAACATTCTTTTCGCATATTTTTTGATGTTGCTTTCTTTATCTTTTGGCCTTATTCTCTCTCCTTTTGTGGAGAATGGGGCTACCAGACCCATGGCAAAGTGATGAAAAAAATTAAATAAAATAGGAAACCTTTTTCTGGCCATTGATGAGCTAGTTCTTATAAATCTCTTACTGATAAGTAACTTTGTAAAAGTATCAGCCCTCACTGATCACACTGATTGATCACAATAAACTGATGAAAGGAGGGATACACATCTCTTATGCTGAATCAGTGGTTACCATAATAAGAACTTCAAGTTAATGGGCTATAGTTAAACACTGTACAACTCTGATATACTTATGAAAGTAGGGAACCAGGCATCTCTTAGCCTTGATCAGTATAGCCTCAGTAGGCTAGAAACATTAGATAAGGGATCTCACTGCCATTAGATGCGTTTGACTGAACTCAACATCTGTATTTTAATTTTTAACCTATTGCAGAAAGCTGTCAAAGAATAAAATTAACACAATTACACATTCTTCCCTTTGGGAAATGAACAATCTCAGAGAACTGTAAGTACAATAACCTTCACACTCTCCTTAATGGTTTTTTATACATTTAACTTTACAGTAAATTGTTTTTGGATGAGTTTGCTTTTAAGACAAGTCTTTACAGAGATGATGTGGTCCTCAACTCTCATGACCTGGCCACTTATTTATCTATATTATTTATTAATTTAATTTATTTATTTATATACATGTATTTATTAATTAATTAAAAAAAAATAATTGTTTTTATCAGCTGCAGGAAACCACTGATTGTGTTCAACTCTGAAAACAGTATTAAAAATTGGTCTTCTGATTTTAAATCAATAAACCCTGTATTCAGTGTTAATTACAGGCATCTGTACATTTTGTTTTTCAACATTTCTCAAGGTACCTGGACAACAACAATTTGACATCCGTTTCAACGTCATGGTTCATTGGAGTTTCTAAGCTTCATAAACTGTAAGTACTCAAGCTTGAAAAATATGTTTTCTTGAGATCATGCCATTATTTGTTTTACTAAATGTAAGATGCAACAGAAGAAAATTATGCCTGCCTACCTGAAAATAAAAAGAGACCACTCATTCGACTTTTAACTGACACGTTCTGGGCAGATTAATAGATACTAATAAATTTTAGGGCTGAAGTGGTTAATATTTTTATTAGAAAAAATAAGTCTTACAGGACCTTGCTTTTGAGTTGTGCTGACAGTTTGTCTGTATGAATTTTGTTTCTCTTGGGACTGGTCTTCTGTGTACTTGTGGCAGTTCTAGCAAAAAAACCCAGAATTGGGCCTAGGCTTGTTAGATTGAAATGCAGGTACTTACACCATTATGCCACAAGCTCACCTTCTGATGTCATTTTCTGTGAATTCACCATTGCCAGCAATAAAATAGCTATACATGTACCATAACTCCTGCATAAAACTTGGGCTTTTGAGCTGACAAAATCATTTATCTCACATAATTGGCCATAACTCTTGCTTTGTGAGGAACTTCATGTAATTAATTCTATTTTTCTTCCTGGACCAGTTACCTGAATAACAATCGTATCCGCGTGATTGATAAACGCCCAGGAGGCATGGGTTGGAGAGCGTTGCTTCTTCTTGGAGACCTGTGAGTTGGTTTTTTTTAAATTCATGTTTCTACTAATTGTTACAATTATTTATTTTATTTTCTGCTTTAAAAAAAGATGTCGAAGGTTTAAATAGAGAACTAAGAACAGAAAGCTTATTTTTCTTTGCCATTTGAAGTTATTCCTGGAGGCTAACTTTTTGTGGATGTAGAAATAAAAGATATATTGTCCCAAAAGATGGATAATTTTCATTGGTGATAACACGGGAATTACATGTTTTCTAATTTATAGCTCTTGACTTTTTTTTTTTCCTTGCAGGAATCTTGCCCACAATGAACTTTCTCATATTGATGTAAACACATTTGCTCATCTTTCAACCTTACAGAGACTGTAAGTATCGAGAAAATCTTGTCTGCCATGCCCTGTAAAATGTTATGTTGTTTTTTGGCACCCCTTGATCAGCTGATTAGAGAAGGTGTTTTGTTGTTAAAAATGTTTGGCAAATATTGATTTTGTTTTTGCAGAGACCTGGGCGGTAACAACATTTATCACATGGCAGAAGGGGCATTCTCGGACTTGAACTCATTACTTATGCTGTAAGTCTTCACTTTTTAGCTGTTTTTCTGTTTGGTGTTCCATGAACTGTAGTTAAATAGAACCTTTGATATAGTAGATGTTGGCAACAGCAAAAAAAGTACACCCAAAAGAAATGCTTAGGCACAGAGAATGCCCAGTGGCCAAAAAAAGATTGCAAAACATTAATCAGAATTTCCCTCAGGGCAATGAAAATCTAAAGAATGTTGTTATACTGTATGTTGCATAGCAAACCTTTTTACTTGTTTTACCATTTGTCATTTGGTTTGTACTGTAAGTGTATATTCACTATACTTTACTTGGCTGATTGAATGCTCCACAACAAGATCCTTTTTGGATGCCCTTTAACAAGGGTTCTGTCATTCATATTTGCATGAAAAGTTTGATGCATACTGGTAACTGTTACATGTACATGTAAGTCATGTCTTTTCTCTATACTCTGATGGATAATGAATAGCCTTTTCTGTGATACAGGTATTTGTGAGAATCTCAGTATTTTATTTTAAGTATGTTTCTTTGTGCATCAGGGACCTGAGCAATAATGCTCTTTCATCAACATTAGAAGGAATGAATGGAGCTTTCACAGGGCTTCAAAAGTTAATCATGTTGTGAGTACCTTAGCTTACTTGTTTTAGATTTGCTGCAATTGAGTTGTAAATACAGTCAACTCCCTCTATAATGGACACCTTTGACTTGCTCACCAATGCAGCACAATAATTTGTCCCTTCCAAGGTTTCCATAAATCTCCATACTGGATATTTGTACATTATTGTAAATCTCAGTCAACCTGGCCCGTATTATGTTAATTTCTATTTAACAATTAGACTACAAGCCCGAGTTTTCTATGAGCAAATAGTCAACGAGGCGCAGCCGAGTTGACTATCGCTTATAGAAAACGAGGGCGAGTAGTCTAATTGTTTTAGTAGAAACTCTAAAGGATTTCAGTCCAAAACCTACAATATTGTGCACTTTGAAGACAAAAATCAAGAAAATTTACCGCTTAAAGAGCTACGCGAGCGCGTGACTCTTTTCTATCGGCGATTATAGTTCACCACTAAATTTTCTCCGATTCCGATTGGTTTAAATTGAACACGTGACGCGATAGTGCCCGTCCGCCGGAGGGCACTATCAGCCCATAGTGCCCTCCCGTGAAAAATGCCCGGATCGATAGTGCCCGCCCGTGACTGTTTTTTGTAAACAAGCTGCCTGCAGACAAAAAAACCCAACCAAATTCACTGCATTTAGTGGGTTTCTCGTCTGGTTTTGTTTCGTTTGTCAAATTTCGGCTTTCAATTGAGTTTTTTATCCTCAAAAGTAAAAATAATTCACGATGCTTGTTTTTGTATGTGCGCGCGGAAGAAAATTTAGTGGTGAACAATAAAGACAATAGAGTGTTTCTGTCTCGGAACTATCGGTCTGATAGTTGCCCCTTGGAAATTTGATGTTCTTAAAACTAGCATATTAGCCCTCGAAGCTACGCTTCTCGGGCTAATATTTGTTTTAAGAACATCAAATTTCCGCGGGGCAACTATCAGCCGATAGTTCCTCGACAGAAACACTCTATTGTTAAAATAGAAATCAGTGGGAGAACCAATCAGATTCGCGGATTTCCAATAGAACACAGCTGAGTTTCTACTAATTTGTGTTATATTTTTTTCAGGAGACTTGATGGAAATCGTATCACCTGGATAGCTGCTAATGCATTTTCTGGACTTAAAAATGTCCAAAGCTTGTAAGTATATAAATCATCATGTTGTCTGCCTTAATTATGAAAGCCAACAATGTTTGCAAAGTATATATAAAGAAAACCTTTGGCTCAGTCTGGTAACTTGCAGAAAAAGGAACACAGCTACCTTATTGTTACTTATATTCGTGGGAACTTAATTTCATGAAAATGGAACAGGCATATTTCGCAGGACTTAATTTTCAAAAAAATCGCAAAAATCGCTAAAAAAAATTCCTGTGAAAATAAGTAACAATAAGGTATATATATCATTTCCCCAATATGGAGCAAACAAGCTAGTTCAGGTGCAAATAACTTATGCTTTCATGTAGATTTCTATAATGACAACAGTTTTATTATACTTTGCTTCTTGAATTACAGTTAAGTTACAAAAAGCTGTACTGTTCCTCTTTTAGGAATCTTTCTGCCAACATCATAACATCCATTGAGAAGAATGCTTTCCTTGAAATGTGGAATCTTCAGTATCTGTAAGTCGGACTTAATTAAGGACATAGCTACGCAGGCATGACACGACGTGACATTAGAAGATTGAGATATCACCAGAGAATGTGGTGAAAATTGGTAGATAGCAAACCTTGTCCTTAAAGGAGCTGTCTTGTGATGTAATAGGGAGTTTGAGCAACCACAGCAGCGATGCCGAGGACAACTTTAATTAAAAGAGATGGATTCTATACAGACCCTTTGTGTCATCAGTGTCAGCTTCTTTGAATAGTTGCTTGCAAATGATTTGGGGGAGGGAGAGGGGGCCAGATAACTTTCTTGACTCCATGTTGGCCATGTTATATGTGGTCCATGAAATTCTGTGTTCAAATCTTAATTGAAGTATCACTACGTGCATTTTTTTTCTGAGAAAAGTGAGGACAATTTGTTTGTTTCATGATTTTGGAAAAGCAAACACCTTTTTTTGTGATAGACACTTGAGCTCAAATGACACGGTTTTGCAAAGGGCCTGTTGATGTTGAACCCTAGGTTGTAACAATATTATTGATGAGAGTTTTTTTTGTAATAGATATTTGAACACAACACACCTTTTCTGTAACTGTGAGCTCAGCTGGCTTCCTGTGTGGATTGAGAGTAAAGACTTTAGATCAAATGTACGTGCTGTCTGTCTTCATCCTAAACAACTGGAAAGAAGAAGCATTTTTAACCTCACCTCTTCAGAATTTGTCTGTGGTAAGAAGTAATACATGATTATTGCTGGTACCATTTGTTACCCCTCTCTTGAGATGTTTGATTGAACCTCAGATCAAAGGGCCCTGGTGATATCACCTGAACAAAATTACATGTGCATCCTGTCCATTTATCCCCACTCACCCACTGCCCCCCCCCCAAAAAAAAAGGAAAGAAAAAACACAACAACAAACAAATAAACAAAACAAAAACCAAAACTAAGTGCAGTTTAAAAAAAAAAAAACGGAGGCCAGACAATGGCAGCAAACTAAATAAGGGACTACATACATACCCACTCATCTACTTACCCTATAGTAATGTAATTTTTAGAAAGGGAATGCTAAATTTTTATGGGGTGTGAACAGGGGTGGGATTAGATAGAACAGGCCCCATTGGCCCCAAATCCCACTGTCCTCCCCCTACATAGTATAAAAGAAAGGTCCATAATATTATTCTTTTTATTCATTTACAGATGAGAGTGATTCTAAACCAGAGATAATAAAACACCCTGAAAGTCATAAAGTTCTCCTGGGTGAGAATGTTACACTGAAATGTGCTGTCACACAGAAGAATCACACTATCAGGGTCAACTGGACAAAGAACAACAAGCCATTGACTGGGGCTTACATCATAAACCATGCCCAGGTAAGAGCTAAAAACCATGTTGTCCAGTTCTGGAGTTTGTGTGATTAGCTTGTGTGATGTTACAGTCAAACCGGATGTTTTTTTGATGGGAACTTTACAATGTTGCGGCGCAATGTTCCAATATTGATTGACAGTTTGCTCGTCGCAACTTGCAACTTTCAATTCAAATTTGCCTGAGCAATCATCTTATCTAGGAGTAGTGACAACACTGCTACCCTCTATATACCCAAGTTTTGTTTATTAACTTACATTATTCTTGTGCAGTCCAAAGATGGAGATACAGCGACATACACCAGTGAACTACACCTTGTATCAGTGACAGATAAAGATGATGGATATTACCAGTGTGTGGCTTCTAATCAGTTCACTCCTGTCCAATCCAAGATGGCACAGATCACAGTTCTAGGTTAGTGTCAATGCTGCAAATGATCAGTGTATTTTAAGACATTTTGTTGTGTAGCATTGCTCCATTTGTTTACAAATTTTGTAGAATACAAACACCTTCAAACACCATGGGATATATGACCTCTAGTCAGCTGCACAGTTCATTGAACTGTGTTTACCTCTACAAGCACTGATCCCGTGTAAAAAGGACCTTGGTGTGAAAAAACAAAAAAAAAAAAATGGAGGGTGGGTAGTGTTAAAAAGTGGTTGTTGAAATCGCTTTAAATTTTGTTTATTTGCAGCTTTACTTTGCCTGGTTGTGTACTAACATCCATGTCTTAAACATGTTTTGTTTTGCAGTGTTTCCAAAACTTGTAGAGAAGCCATCTAATGTGTCCGTTGAAGCTGGCAAATCCTTTGAACTGCACTGTCAAGCAGAGGGTCATCCTGAACCTGTGTTGTCTTGGCAGAAGGATGGAGGCACAAGTTTTCCCGCTGCAAATGACAGAAGGATGGATTTTGTATCTGAAAGTAAAGTGTATGTGATCAGGAACGCTCAGTCTGCAGACACTGGAAGATATACCTGCACTGCCTCAAATGAAGCTGGTTCCGTCAATGCGACGTCTTTTGTTACTGTGCTAGGTAAGAGAACTTTATCAATCCAAAGGCTTATGTTAATTCTTTGTAATGAGTACTTTGTAATACTGTCCTTTGTGAATTTGGTGGTACACTGGGTATCCTGTAGGTGGTGATTCTCTTTATTCTCATTACATGTCCAGTTGACAGTGTATCTGTATTGCAAGGAGAAATTGAAAAGTTGATAACTCTTGTAAGAATAGTCATCTCTTAGCTGTTCCACGAGATGACAAGCATCCCCACACCTTTTACATGGGAGCCCTCCCCCCCGTGCCTCCTCCGGCAACAAATGACATTATTGTTACTCTCAGTAACTGGTTTAGCACGAGTACTGATGGGACAAGCATTCAAACAAATCCAGGACCTCCGGATTTCAAGTCCTGCGTCCCCTAACCCTTTGGTCACGATGCCTCGACTCGACTATTGTTAAAATAGTGAACATCAAATTAATTACATGAAGGTAAAGAGAATAAACCAAGTGATCACCAGTGAGTTAGATGAAAGTAAATATGATCAATTTCCTTAATTAGTTCGGATTAGAAGAGGAAGTTTTAGAAGTGTAAAGAAACCTGTATAGAGTTGTATGTTGACATCAGTGTGTTTTTATTGTATTCAGAACCTCCACACTTTGTTCGTCCGATGAGGAGTGAAGTTGCAGTGTCTATTGGTGACAGCGTAGTGCTGCAGTGTTTATCAAGCGGCGCTCCAATGCCTTCCATTACTTGGTTCAAAGATGGCAGTATAGTTGTGCACAGCGGCCATGTCGTGTTTGCCATGTCTGGGCAGTACCTTGTGATTCCTGAGGCAGAAGAAGAAGATAGCGGGAGTTACGCATGTGAAGCCACGAACTCTCAGGGTACTGTCAGGCAAAGAACTCAGCTGTCTGTGGAAGCAGGTATGTTGCTGGCTGTCAATACTCCATTGCCGAATCGCCATTTTGAATCCCGTGCTAACGTTGTCATCGCCAGATTCTTAATTCGAAGTGAAGTTTTGACACCTGAACGTGTTTTGTGACGCATTGCTCACCGCAGAAAAACATTTTGTTGCAGAGTTATTTTTTTTGCTTCGTTTTTGGTGCATTAACTTGAAGTTTGATTCGTATTTGTAAAATTGTCTCATGTTCAAGCCTCTGGCACTTGTCTTGTGTCGCTCGGCGGAGCAATGACGACGCGTGTGCACTTTCCCGCCAAAACGACGCGTTTTCCCGCCAAAACTAAAACCACTTACTGAAAAGCTTGAATGAATGAATGAATGAATGAAAAAAATAATGAAGAGACACAGTCTTTATTTGTATTTGTATGTGTCATTTATTTGTATACTGTCTGCTTGTTTAGCGGCCTCGTGTTCGGTTGCATTTGTATTTCTTACAAACTTTTTGCCGCTAACTACGCTTTAAACTGACGAAATTCGATCAAAAAAAATTCGAAGGTGTTTAAATTTGTTTATTTTTGTCTTGCGGTGTTAGTAGCTCTTAAGATGTGTCTTAAGAATTGATTCAGTGATTGCATGTAATACGGTCCCAGTATTGCATGGCAGTCTTGGTGTCTATCGCAAGTACAGTGCATTGACTGAAACCCGAATTCATCTAAGTAAAAAAAAATGTACAGTTGTGTAGGGGGAATGGGTAAGAAGACTTTGATGCCGAGTTTAGGTACTAGAAGGCATTTTAAAGCTTGCTCGGTAAAGTGTCATGTTTTGGGAGGTTTATTAAGCAATGTTGTTGTTTTTCAGAAAAGTGCACTGGTGGTGTTTCAGTGACGGAAAAGGTGAACAAATCAAAATACGTCAAATACGACAAGAAGACATTCCTGGGAATCATCGTGGTTGTTGTTGTATCTTGCATTGTGGTGACGTCAATGGTTTGGCTCTTCATTCAGTACAATACACTTTCCTGCGGAAAAAAGGCGTCTTCAAAACGGCGTCCGCAACACGCAGCGCATTTAGAAACTGAATGTGATGATTCAAATGCCAAGGCTTTCCAACACGAGGGTATTAGCTACATTCCTTTGAAATCTTCCAGTTCGAGCAGTACTCAAAATAGCCGAGAGTCGCCACGATCAACGGCAACGTTCCTAACTTCTTCCGAGTCTGCGCAAGGACCGTGTATGAACCTCGCGTCAAGCTCGGAAAACGCTTCGGGTTCCGAAGAGAAATCTTCCACCGTCGATAATGTCTCATCGGAGAACTCACTTAAAGGCAGTCATAGCTCTTTGACATCTTCTTGTCCATCAGACGCTTGCCTTCCTAGTTATCAACAAGTGGTAACTTCTGCGCAAATACATGTTTCTGATAGTAGTGACTCTGAGAAGCACAGACCGAGTTCTGCCGGGTCCAGAAGGAAAAAATCTCAAACTGAAGATCCAGGGGGAGGTCTTAGCGGAAACAAACTAGACAATTCTGAGAGTAGTAATTGCCACGAACAGACTTCATTACCTCAAACACCATTGTTAACGAATGGCGACAGCGGGGCTTCGCCAGATGATGTAAACAAAGACGTTTGCGTGACAATTTATCCGCTCACTAATACGGACACCTCTTGCGTGATGGATGGTGTAGACTGTACATCAATAGAAACATAGCATTATTTATATATATGTATATATTTATATTTACGTCGGTAAAAAAAAAAAAACAGTTGCCAATCGAAAAAGTTTTCATTTGTAGCTTCATCGCTTGGTAACTGTGCGAATGATTTCATTCAAATGTACCCTGCCAAAGTAGTCGAGTTTTCTTTCCGCAGGTTGTTATCACTATTTTTCGCTGTGGGAAAGCAACGTGCTGCAAGTAAAGCTGACTTCTTTTGCAGACTATTCGAGTTAACTCTTTATTCAAAATAACATCAAAGTTGACAATAACTTGTGTTTTAACTCGTGCATTTTGTGGCTCAAACTAAAAGAATTGGAAGGCAACTTGGATTGGATTTTGAATAAAGATTTGACATGTCATTGCAAAATGGATGTGGTCATATAATATATTGATATACGTTTTGTAAATAGGAAAATCAATTTTTTATTCGTTCGAGAGATAATTACAATTACTGTATGATACATTTAGATAAGTGTTCTGTGGGAATGAAATTTACCACAATAACAAAGATCGCAAAGACAATTTGGTAAAGATTCTATCCATTCAACAGTCTTAGGTAGTTTTTATCTTTTGGGGCTTAAAAGCTTTGGTGGTGCTTAGAACCGAGCGTGTGTTGATTTACCTTTGAAATTCTTACTTTATTTCTAATTATCAGGATGGTCATACTTCACTGTAGAGCATACCACCATAAGATTGCTGTGTGGAAACGACCCCATTTGTCTCGTTTGTTTGTCAAACCGCCGACGATTGTTAGTGGCGTTAGGTTCTAAGCGCCGCTGAAGCTTTCTGAGCCCGTAGTCATTTAAATTTGACAGAGAATGCAACACTAGGTAGCCTTTCTTTTTGACCTACATTACATACACTGCTTTATTGTTAACTTATTGTACATTGTGATACAGTAGCCTAGACATGGTCTGGAAATTTCATGAAACTCGTGAGCCCAAATTTTACTAGTTAGAAAGGAAAAAGGAAGAAATAGTGGAATTATTGCCTAACGGTATCCAACTGCCTAGTATTTCCAGGTTTGTCAAATTAGTTTTCATTGTTTGTCCGAAATGTCAGTAAAATCCCATGGAAGTTAGGATATTTATTTTTTGGGGGGTTGGGGCTATAAATAAGGTAAAACTGGGAGGGAACTGCACTTCTGAAAGTTGTTTATTGACAACGGGAAAGGGCGAACTGTGTGACAGAGACATGTTTGAATATTCCATGGGGTTTAACGGACGTTTGGCATTTGGGTTACCATCATCAAACTACCCTTTCTCTGGCCATAATAGGTTACTTCATGTCTCTTTAGGAAAACATTTTCTATTTCCGTCAAGGAAGCTTTTCATGTCTCTTATTTATGAGAGGTGTGAAAGTGAATCTCAAGGTTTTGAAACTTGCTTGGCCAAGTGGTCATTTGTAGCGTTTCCTGTAACGAACATCGCGTGAAATGTTCATTTGAGCTGTGCGTAGCGTGATTCCTTTTCTTGATGTAATCCAATCTCGTTCCCAGGGGCTACATTCTCCTTGTCCGCTGGATAAGGGTAACGCAGGCACGGGGAACGAGCTCAACCTTGTTCCCAATGTGCAGACTCGGTTCATTGAGGAACAGATCGTGGGTATGATCACTTGGACACTTTTTTAACGTTCTCACTGAAATGGTCTGTACAGATACTTTATTTATTACAGTTAGAAACCTCTGGTTGTACAGCTTTACACACTTTACCAATAAACAAAGCTGTATTATTGATAAAATAAAGGAAAAGTATAATACAATAAAAAGAAAAAGATATTAAAATGAGTTTCAGCAGCAATGTAATTGATACCAAAATCTGGCATATACTTCATATTATGGACCTACATATCCCATGTAAACCCCTGTAAATACAGTAGAACCCCGGTAACTCGAACTCCGAAGGAAAACATAAAACAGTTCGAGTTAGCGGGGTTTCGAGTTATCGGGATCTAGTGAATATTAAATTTGCCGAGGTAATAATTGACATTTTTTTACTGATTTTGATAAATTGCAAATTGAGCTTATCTCAGAAACTCTAAAACGGTCATACATTCTTATGATAAGAGTGGAAAATGGCTGTCAAATACGTGATCTGTTCGATGCTCTACCTTATTGTTACTAATTTTCGCGGGAACTTAATTTCGCGAAAATATAACGGGCATATTTTGCGGGACTTAAATTTCGCGATTTAGCCAAAAGAATACATTTAAAGGAACTAAATTTCGCGAAAACTGTGTCAAAATATAGTCTACATTAACAAACAGTAAGTCTCAAAATTAACACAACTGATTTTAATTTTCTACGAAAATAGTTTCCAATGGCACTGAACAAAACCACATAACAAAACGAAGCTTAAAACAGTTTGACATGTTCTTTTGTAACAAAGTAGAGCAAGTCTGACGACTGTACCAAGAACATTATGTGGTAAACTGACCAAAACGTTGATTAATTATAACGAATTATGTAGAAGGGCATTAAAGTTCGCGTCGTTATTTTTCGCGAGAACCTTTTTTCGCGGGTCTTTAATTTCGCGATTTTTTGAAAATCGCGAAAATTAAGTCCCGCGAAAATAAGTAACAATAAGGTAATCAATGAGCTACCGTTGCGAGTTGCAAGAAACGGGAATTTGAGTTATCGGGGTAAATTTGACCCAAATTTTGATCAAGGCAAACAAAATTTAGTTCGAGTTAGCGGGGTTTTCGAGTTATCCGAGTTCGAGTTACCGGGGTTCTACTGTATACTTTTACAAAGCCTTAAAAACCCTTTCAGTTATAATTTAACAAATTCGCACGATGCTCATATATGTTCAGGGATTCATTATCTGTCATCCGTTCATATAGCGCGCGTTGGATATGAGATGGTAGATAGCAAAGTTGAATATAACTATCTCATATCCAACAAGCGCGAGTGGAATAATTGTTTTATTAAAAACGCCTAAGAATTGCAATATTTGAGCTCCCCGGCTGTTCTCGTTGTCGCGTTTACCTCAGTACCACATTTGTGGTCAGTGGTATATGAACTCATATACCATTGCCTGTTAACCGATCAAAACTCAGGAATTGCAATATACCATCGCTAGTTTTTAATAATCTGCGTTATAACCCACCCATTAATTTTTGCGCGCGCTCACTGGACAAAACGCATCAGGTGGTACAAAATCGGACGACGGGTATCAGCGAATATACCCCGTCCGATTTAATATCCATCGCCCGATTTTTTGTAGTTTTAAAGTTATGCGAAATTCGAAGTTAGCGGAGAGGGGTCTCTCGGTCAAAGGGTTAGAAATACTGAAATACTTTCATTTCTAGCCATCAGCTCCTGAATTAAAAGTCCGTTGAAACTTTGGGATGAAGGAAGAATTTTACTGTAATAATTCGGTTTCAGAAGTGTTCTTAGCTGTCTAGGATTCGGTTGGCAAAATAATAATACATAACTTTATTTCCATTTCATTTCATTCCATCCCACTTCACCCCATCTCAACCAATCCCATTCCATTCCGACGACCGAAATAAAACGAGATCTGATGTGCAAGGGAAGTGACTTCATCTCAGTTGCTGAATTTATGTGAAATTTATTTGTCCGCACTCTAAGCCGCTTTGGAGTTGTGATAGTCACCAAATTTTAAACTCTAGTCCCCAGCAGTAAATGAAGTCTGACGAGAATGACGAACCAGATCAGACTTTCCTGACTTGAAAGCAAATTCTCACAGGATCAGTGGCTGAAAATGTACAAAGCAGCGAGGAGAGTTGGGAAGCTGACCTTGGGAAGCCTCATCACGCACCATCCCTTGTCACACAACGATCCTTGTTTCGCTATGTTCCTTGTCACGCAATATTCTTCTTTACATAATGTTATTCCCCATTGTCGGAGACAGTTGTTGGTAGATGAGCCACAGGGGTGGAGTTGTTGTGAATGTTAGCTTGAGGTCGAGAAAGGCATATACCTTTACTGCGCGCTTGGATTTTGGATTTAACCATGTCCAGTGTTCAAATGGCTCTGCAATGCACCTTGCTTGTAGATCTTACGACTGCGGGTAGAAACAAACAAGGCTCTAAAAATCGGCTACAAAGAAGGCTTGCTCTGGACTGTAGGCCTGGATAGCAGCTCCATTATCAAACAGCTGACCGCTGATTAGCGCGTGAGGTCAGAATTCATTCACATCACCAACATGTTCACAAATGTCATCATAATCCACAGTTATAATGTTCTTGTACAGCGATAGTTGAATAACAGCACTGTACTTGGAAGTATCCCGCTTCAGTAACACACCAAGCTTGATATAAAAAAGGAAAAAAAAAGCCTTTAATTTAACAGTGATCAACACGTACCTTCTCCCTACAATAAACTTTTAAGTAGACACTGGATGAGAAATGACTAAAGTAAATCATCAACTAGGTGATACTGCCTGAATGTATAGACTTATGTTTCAAGCTTGGGAATACTCGCAGACGAGTTTTCCTATTTTCAAAACTTCCTATTAACTGTTTGTCCCTTTAAGAATTTCGCATGAACCGGAAGCTTGTGCAACATGATGAAAGGGAGACAGCTCTCTACGAGAAATGTCTCCGCCAATATTGAAAGAATACTTCAAACCACGGTATCACGGAAGGAAAATTCAGTGGCGTTTTTGTTCCAAGTGAAATCATGTGCAAACCATCAATGGTAACCCCAATAAAGTATATATTTTCTGAAAGCTTATTGAATATAGACTGTAATTTTGGATTTCGTTTTGATCATATAGACCATAGTAAGCAACGTCAGCATTTTGTTTGCAATTATGATGTTGCGCAACATTAGATGTATTTAATAATAAATAATAATAATACATAATATTTTAAGAGGAGGCCTCCAATCACCTAGGGGTGGTTTTCAGGAGGGTCCTCTGAGAAAATAAATGTTAACCCTTAAAATACATTAAAATCTAAAACTTTATACAATAAAAAGATAAAACCTACGCGGTACGCTAACTAAGATTAAAAACTAGAACAAGAATTAAAATACTACTAACTAAGGTTAAAAATAATTTAGTAAAAACTGTTTCAGTTTGTATTTAAAAATAGTTTTCGGCATCAGTTTCTTTAAAGCACTTGGTAGTGTGGTCCAGTCATTAATGACTTTATAATATGTTTTGCTTTTTCTCCATTCGTTCTTGGCCTACTGACTTTGGGCATGTAGCCATTTCGGGTATTATAACCGTGTTGTTGGTTCATGGTGGATCTGAAAACACCGAAATGTTCGGTGATGCTACCTTTCATTGCATCTTGCACAACACAACACCGATGACCGAACCGCCTCGCATTTAAAGACACCCACCGCAACGACGTTAGGGCCTCTGCTGATGACATTTTCGACTTAACGATCTTCTTCGCAAAACGATTTTGAAAAGATTGTAATTGTGTCATCTGTGTTGCAAGAACAGGCTGGTCACCCCAGACAATATCTGCGTAATCTAGGTGTGGTAGGGCAAGGCCACTAAAATATGCCATGAGACTTTTCTGATCCAGCATATGATAGATTCGATTAAAGACTGACAGGCGATGTCCTAATTTTTGTAAGAGGCTATTGACGTGCATCTTCCATTTCCATTTCTCATCCAATAATACGCCTAGATACTTAAAAAATGAAACACGATTTATTTGCCCTTCATCAGTAGAAAACTGGAAGTCGTTAAACGAGGGTCCTGAAGGGGGGTCCTAAATCCCAGTTCCCAGCCCAATTGTGGTCCAAATCCCAGTTCCCAGGCTTCAAATCCCAGTTCCCAGGCTAATTTTTGGTCGAAATCCCAGTTCATAAACAAAAAAATAAAGTAACTGACAGGTCTGCACGGACTCCCCATGTGCCTTGTGGTCGCAAAACATAAAAGGCGTGCTTCAAATGAATGTAATTGTATTATGTGTATGACAGTAATAAAAAAAAGGTCACAAAACATTCTACTGCCGGGAACAGAATTGCGGAACACATCTCTACCTCAACAGCTGAAGAGAATCGCGAAGAGTCGAAACCACCAGTACTGTTGTAGCCACTGTAAAAAGTTGCAGAAATATTTGTCGTTCACGACTCTCTGACACAATACCTCTAAACAAAGGTGTCGAAGACAGAGGCGGTAGCGCGGAGCGTTTTGGAACGTGGGGGGGGGGGGGGGGGGGCTGAGACTGTCCCAAAAATACTCGGCAGGTTTTCATATTGGAGCACCTTTTTTCAGTTCTATCAACCTTTTGTTTTTTGAGCTTTTTCTACACCGCAGATTTCCGAAGATTCTCCGATTGTTGTTCGAAGGCCATACGAACGTTTCCGAAACATTTTCGAACTCTTATGAAGGTAAACGAAGTTTTCCGAAGACGTCCAAGGAAGTTTCGAAGATGTTTGAACTCACTCACAAGATGGAATAGCTTGACAAACCAATTTTACGCTGTGCTCGCGATATTTTCCGCACCATAACGTGGGAGGGTGGGGGGCTGCGCGTCCCCGCCAAATTTTCGTTTCGGGGGGCTACAGCTCCCCTGCCCCCTTGCTCCGCCGGTTATGGAAGATTATCACGACATCGCACCACCAAAGACGACGATCGTGCCAGTGACGAAAACTACGACCTTGACATGTCTGACCTGACAATTTTGTTGAATTAAATGAGAGCATTGGAGCCTTATACAAAATTAACCTTTACCAGGAGCCCATGACATGGGCTCCTGCCTTTGCTGAAAACAAATTTTAAAAAACCCTCCGATCAGCTTTTTTTTTTTTTAAAAAAAGGTAAATCCTTTAAATACATGCTTGTGAGAGGAAAAATATAATTTGAAGGCGCTAATGTGACGCCGGTGACCACAAGGCACATGGGGAGTCCGTGCAGACCTGTTTTTTTACTTTATTTTCACAAAGAAGTGAAATCCCATTCCCATTTTCCAAAGTGTTTTTTCCCATTCCCAGTGGTAAAATCCCAGTCCCAGTGCACGAATCCCATTTTCCCAGCCCAAAAAGAGGCAAATCCCAGCTCCCATTTTACCCCTTCAGGACCCTCTAAAACAGAGACAACATTGTCTTGCTACCCGAAAGCATCAATTTAGTCTTCTTCACATTAAGCGTTAACTTGTTGTTGGTGTACCAGTCGGAGATTAGGGTGAAGTCATGTCGAAGGGCATCATTAAGCATCATTTGAGAACACATTTACGTGAGCGCCTAAACTTTTATGTGGAATTAGATCTACATATATTGGTCTAAAAAACGGTGTCTCAGATTTTTCTTTTCTTGCTCTATTGATTATTTATAAAATTTTTAACTTTAAAACCGCGTTTTTAGGGCTTTTTCAAGTTTAAAAATTCACAAAAAATAATGGAGCAAGAAAAGAAAAATCTGGAACGTAAACGCCGATTTTCCTTCCGTGATAGCTTAATATAAAATAAGAAATCCATCCATCCCGCGGACAAGGTGCGATGAAAAATTGAAGGCCAGTGGGTAGGTTTTGCCCTAACGAAATCGCCAGCTACGTAGGCCTGGTGACAGGGTGTAGTGAAATGGTATGTGTGTGTAGGGGGACGGAGGGGGGGGGGGGGGAGAGGGGGGGTGCCGGTCGGGAGGACAAGACAGCCACTCACTTGTCCCCTGTGCTGACCGCCAACCACTCGCACATGCGCGTCTAGTGTCTTGGGTACAATTGTCTCCAACGCTGACTGTGGTACATCTGAAAAGACAGATAAACAAACCATTACACAGGTAAGGTTAAACATTTTTTCTAACTAGTCAATTGTTTTCGCAACTCGATCTAAGACCTTCTTTTCCAGGACACATTCTAGCCGCCGGACCCATCAGTTCATATAACTACTTTTGTGTTACTCTTGGAATAGGACTCCTTTTGTAGCGAGTTTAAGCAACCACGTCTAAGAACAGTGTTTTCCATTGGTAGTCGAAGCATTAGAAAATTACATGTAACCGAAACCAACTATTGATTTCACTAGACTGAAACTGCTCAGGACATTGGCAGACCTTGATAGAAGTTAATTATTGATCAAAATTTGGAATTACTGCTCTGTATTGCATTTTAATAGTACAGAAAAGCTTATCTCCAACAAAAATGCGAATGTCTTTCGTTTGACCGTGGTCAAAGCATATTTATTTTGCACTTCTCAAGTTCAGGTTTAACTATAGTTTTCTACGATCCGATAGAACGGAGAGCCTTAGAGCTTCTTTTCTGAAAATCGCTGTTCTTTAATTATTCATTCATAACAAGAAATCTAACTCAGCGTCTAACCTTCAAGAAGTCTTCCTTCCTCTGTTTGACAGACACATCTGTCTCTGCTAACCACATCAACAACTTGCACCTTCAACAAAAAATACAATTTCTGCGACATTACTATATTAACTTTCCAGCAAAATTGTCTAGTTGTACGTGGAATTTGTTTTGTTCCTGTTTAATTCCAAGATTGGATAACCTCTGACAATGGACTGTGCTGTTGAAAAAATGTTTTGTATTCTCTCCAATGCAAGTAGCTGGGCACTCAATAAATTTGGAGGATCTGAACGGTCAGTCTTGAGATTATAAATCTTCTTCACAGGACGTCACGCAAAGCGTTTTCCTCACTAGGGGAGTAACGGAGTGGCCACCCAACGGCTACGAAGGAATCTATTAACTAACGCAGTACACCAATCAGACATGTAACCAGTGCGCCAAGCGCGAGAAACGAGCGTAGTCCAAGTAACTTTATTTGGGTATTGTTCCTGATTGGTTGAAAACACAACATGTTTGCTAAGGTTTTTTTTTAGCTAATCACGGAATTTAGCAAACGAAAAATCATTGGGTTGTTAATTAACAGTGTTACCTTTTTATTATAATATTTGCCTTTCTTGAAATCCCTGCTGATGATCCGTACTCTTGTTTGTGGATACAGCCAGCATTTGGCAGGAGTTTCGCTGTCCTTGTGTGAACTGGATTTACTTTTGCCATCATCTTTGTCCTTTTTAGAATATTTGCTACGACTGTGCTGTTTTTCACTGCAGTAAACCAAAGAAAATGTCAAAATATGTTATTGTTATCCCTGATTACTCTGGTAGTTTCTAGTTTTGTGATTAAGTCACTACAGTCAACTTACTCTAAGACGGACACCCTCGGTACAAGCTCTCGCTGTCCAAACAAACATGTGAAATTCGGCCAAATTGGGACAGGTGTCCGTCTTGGAGAGTTGACTGTAATTCCACTGCTAATTTTCCCTTTCCAATTTACAACGGTTGGTGAGCACCTACATCTATTTTGGAGAGCAAAACTGTCGTGTGTTCGCTCTTCTCGCCGCAAAATGAAAATCACGAAAGCGTTACCGTGGCCCGTGGGCAGAGATAGGAGAATCTTGCCCGCGCTAAGAACCAATCAGATTGCAGGATTAGTTACCGTGCCCTCTTGGAAAAAAATAATGAAATATCGTACCTACTGAATGCTGGTGTAAGTACCTGATTGGGAATTTTTAAAACTTGTAATAATTTAAATCTTGCTACTTCAGTTTATCTACACTCTCGATCAACTGTTATCACATTGAAAGTTCCTGGCACTAGTTCTTGACAGCTTTAGCTTTGGTAAAGATTTGCAAAGTTTTGTCATGTTAATGCAGAATTTCAAAACTTAAACCGGTAAAATTAGTGCTTTAATGAGACCCAGAGATGTAAAATATATACTAAATAAAAAGTTTTTCTGAAACTTTCATATGTCATACTGGTATTTATAAACGTATGTTACATAGCTAACACACATTTTTCGGAGTTTTCCCAATTTTTTGGCAGGGATTCGACCATTTTACTGGCCTTCTTCAGACCTTGACTGTTGAGTCGGAGTAGCAGTTTTATCTAATTGATACTGCTGCTCAAGATCGAAACGCCGCCAAAAAAACTAGAAAACTTCGGAAAAAAATTCGTTTTATTTTATTCGAACTCACCTTGCCTGATCATCACCTTTTGATCTCTTGGAAGCTTTGGGTTCTTTTTCTGACCTTCGGCTATTTTCCTTTGCTACATCTGTTAGAAATACCAGGATTGGAGAAAACAGATAAAACTCTAATAAAAACGTTTTCGACTCAAATCAAGTCATCATCAGGATAAACATTAGAGCACCTAGTCACAAAAACATTGGCTACAGGGGTTATCACGTCAACTATCACATAATTTGGGATTACGGAATACAGAAAAAAGTAGATATAAGTTGACAGAGAAGCAGAGAATACAAAAACACTTACACAGTAGGTGAGGAAGAGTTTGCAGAATGTTTGATCGTAAGTGAATGAAGACTTCGTAAAAAACAATTGATAAATATTAAGTTGTTTTTTGATATCCACAGATATGATGGTTCGTACAACCTTCACCTTCGATTGATAACATTTACCTCCACACTAATAACTGCATAATATATCTGCTGTAAAGAGATTAGTCTTACCTTGTCTTGATAAAGTCTTGTATTCAACATCATCTACTAATCTTGCATTAAATTGGTGCAAGGTGATATTCTACAAGGAAAACAACAACTTTCTTTTCACTCGTCTTATAAAAACCTTGAATGTAACTGCAATAGTGAAAAGTTGCCCTATTTGAAATTAAACACAAGGTAAATCTTGGAAATCTTTGGAATTATTTATTGAATAATCCATTTACTTTTCTAACCAGAATGTTCAGAATGCATCGATTTAAGCAGTGTTGACCTAAAATAAAACATGGTACAAAAGCCAAATTTTGCATGCTTTTTCAAGTTACAAGTTTACAAAAAGGTCAACACTAACTTCTTTACTAAGATGGAGTTGGACAGTGATTCTTGATGTATCTACATCCACAGCTACGATCTGAAAGCAGAAAAAAACCAATGCATTTCTTTCAAGGTAACAGTTATGAGATTTAGCACGGTATATCAATGTTATATCTCCAAGAATCACACAAGGTGAGATGTCTGGCATGATATCTGTAGCTAATAAAGCAAACCAGGGTACCACGGCCTTGCATGAAAACAAAATTTCGTCCTTTGTGAAACCAGTCCAATACTTATTGGTTGATTTTAACTATTGGTCCTCTAACTACCTTAGTTGTGTAACAAAGTAAAATCCAGCCCTAAAATTTTGTTTATCACAACATGCAAAATGTCTTAACAAGTTGCAGCTATATGATATTATTATTCAACACATGCGCACGCTACCCATATTTGGTCAAAATGTTAACGTTATCTGTCATCTGTACATAACATATATCCTGCGATATACGTAGGTTGCGAAGATTCATCCGAAATCTTGTGAAGTGCTGCATAATTACAGTTTTTCTATCTGCAAAATGTGTTTCGTTGACAATTTGTTGAATAATAAAACAATTATCCTGCTCAATCTTGCGGAATATCGTCTGATTTTAGCTGACAAGGTCGTATTTTTCGCAGGATAATTGTTAAATATACCGTATCTGACACTCACCTTTCCACACATATCCCGATGAGGACCTTTCTCTATCACCACCCCTGTGCCAGCTCTGTAATCTAAAATAAAATTGTTAAAAATTTCATTTCCAATGCCTGTACCTTAGTTTTTGCTTATGACAATTTTGCGTGACTTGAAATCCTGACAGCAGTGATCAATTTAAATGTACAAGAAAATGGGTTGTTACAAAAATAAGGATGCTCTTGGAGTCACAAAGAGATACTCCTCTCATTTCCTTAAGTTGTACAAACAAATAAGTAAGTAAACATAAGTAAAGTAAAGTGTGGGAAATGATTGCTGCGAGGATGTCTCCCCTGACGTTGGGAACCATGAAGTCAGACAAAAAAAATAATAAGGAGAGTAAACTTGCTATGAAAAATATGTCACTTGGACAAAGCGGAAACCGCTCCATTCCCCCCACCCCCCCCCCCCAAAAAAAAACACACACACAAGAATGTATGGTAGGTAATGAACGTTTATTCGTTTGTCTCACGATAGAATCGCTTTGAGATGTTGATCGCGACGTTTCGACTGCAATACTGCTAGTCTTCACCAGGCGATGAGGTCGATTGTTTACGCGTCGCTATTTATGCACGTTGGTTCGCTGTGATTGGTGCATTTCGATCCTCATTATTATTCCGACTAACAGATGGTGTTCCCTCATAGGTCCGCTTTGTAGTTGAACGGCTGTTATGCTTTCTGATCGTAGGTATCCATGCTTCAGGAATTTCCATTCCGCTATCTCTACTGAGTCTTATTTGGATAGCCTCTTTGACCCTGCGTGTGTATCGGTGAGGGTCACGATCGATAAACTTGACTTGATTCCATAAAGGAATATGCCCCGTTTCGTTTGCGTGCTCCGAAACTGCGGAGGTTTGTGTATGAGCAAGCCTGATGTCTCTGTCGTGTTCTTTTATCCTGTCTTGCATCGCTCTCCCTGTTTCTCCTATATATACTTTGCCGCATTCACATGGAATTTTGTATACAACACCTTCTTGTTTGCCTGGTTCTAGGGCGTCTTTCGGTCGTACTAAGAAAGACCGAAGAGTTGTGTCAGATTTAAAGACGGTGCGAATGCCTTGTTCTTGTAGGCAGCGGCGAAGAATCTCTGATACACCTTTAATATAGGGTAAAACCGCAGTAGATTTAAATTCCTGTGTGGGTTCGTTGTTGGCTGTTGGTCTTGTGGTCTTAGTAAGTTTTCGTATGAACGAGGACGGATAACCGTTAGAAACAAGTACCAACGATAAATGTTTCTTTTCTTGAGAGATAACTGATGGTTTTGTTATGAGGTGTTTGGCTCGGTCATATAGACACTTAACAATACCACGCTTCACTGACTGAGGATGGTGTGAGTACTGATCAGTGTGTGTGGGCTTTCTATATACACTGGTAGTAAGAAGGCCGTTTGAGTCCCTTATAATTGACGTGTCGAGAAAGGGAATGCTGTTATCTTTCTCGGTTTCCATGGTAAAACGAATAGTGGGCTGTTGGCTATTAAGATGTTGTAAAAAGCCGTCGACTTGGTCTTGATCTAATATAGTGAAAGTGTCGTCTACATATCGCTTCCAGATCTTAGGTTTGTAGATCGCACTTGCTATCGCACGCTCCTCAAAATCTTCCATGAAGATGTTGGCTATAACCGCGGAGACAGGGCTCCCCATAGCGGCTCCGTCCTTTTGTTCGTAAATTGATCCATTGTATTGGAAATACGTGGATCGTAAAACAAAGTTTAAAAGGTCAGCAATTTGTGTAGGTGTTAGGTTTGTGCGGTCAGCAAGACCGGGATCGTTTTCTAGTTTGCGAAGTGTGGCCTTTACGGCGTCTTCGATTGGCACGTTCGTAAATAAAGATTCTACGTCAAATGATACCATGATTTCCTTTTCTTGTATTCTTTCATGGTTGATGGTATTCACGAAATGAGTAGACTTGGTAACTGCATACTCTGATTTGTCTGTCAGTGGGGACAGGATGTCAGCTAAATGAGCCATGTGAATGCGGCAAAGTATATATAGGGGAAACAGAGAGAGCGATGCAAGACAGGATAAAAGAACACGACAGAGACATCAGGCTTGCTCATACACAAACCTCCACAGTTTCGGAGCACGCAAACGAAACGGGGCATATTCCTTTATGGAATCAAGTCAAGTTTATCGATCGTGACCCTCACCGATACACACGCAGGGTCAAAGAGGCTATCAAAATAAGACTTCATTCTAATAACATCAATAGAGATAACGGAATGGAAATTCCTGAAGCATGGATACCTACGATCAGAAAGCATAACAGCCGTTCAACTACAAAGTGGACCTATGAGGGAACACCATCTGTTAGTCGGAATAATAATGAGGATCGAAATGCACCAATCACAGCGAACCAACGTGCATAAATAGCGACGCGTAAACAATCGACCTCATCGCCTGATGAAGACTAGCAGTATTGCAGTCGAAACGTTGCGATCAACATCTCAAAGCGATTCTATCATGAGACAAACGAATAAACGTTCATTACCTATCTTACACCACGATGAACAATATTCACATCTTTAATGACAAGAATGTATGGCTTGGAGTATGCCATGAATGGAATGATCATTATATTGACTTACATGTAAACTGTATTAACAAAATGGCCATTTCTGGAATATTCAGGAATTCATATTCTGGAATAAGGTCAACTGAAAGCACCCTAAATTAAGAAATGCTTTAAGACTGGTTTAAACTGTATGTCTTTGACAGTACATAACATACAAGCATTTTCCAACAATGAATTACCTAATGATGTTTCTTGCAGAACTGTCTCCCCGACTCCTTTGAAATGCCTCACACGACCATCCTTTTCTTTAATAGGACCAGACATCTAGTAAGCAGAGTGAACAAAACATGCAGATATTTTTTTAGGGACATGAAATTGAAGCATTTGGCTGTTTGAGATATAATGTAGGATGTAGTAAATAATAAAGATGGTAAATTTCAAGCTCGGTGATAAATAGTGAAGAAATTATTGAACATGACACGAGCGTGGGACAAAGAAAAAATCTGAGTACCCGACGGGAATCGAACCCATGGCCTCCCAGAATACCGGTTGGGCGCTCTAACCACCTGAGCTATGAGAGACTCGTTGTGAGCTGGGCCATTTTACTAGGTTGATATATGACACGCGTCCTGCATACTGCTAGGATCAGCAATGTCGAAATCATCAAATGTGTAGTAAATAATAAAGGTGGTAGTTTCCTACTGTGAGTGCCGGACCCTCTTGGGAGAATGACCAAGATAAATATGGAATTCGAGTTACAGTGGGAACCCTTTTAATATAGACACCAAAG
Source organism: Oculina patagonica (assembly GCF_052425735.1). Taxonomy (NCBI): domain Eukaryota; kingdom Metazoa; phylum Cnidaria; class Anthozoa; order Scleractinia; family Oculinidae; genus Oculina; species Oculina patagonica. The sequence continues at coordinate 10,441,996 of NC_135767.1, read as the reverse complement.
GGACAGGGGAGAGTGTCTGTATTACAGAGGTAGAGTTGATATGAATTTCTGTCCCTTTCAGATCAGGTGAACAGTCCGTAATAGGGAGGAGACCGAATTTAAAGGTGTCTGTATTACAGAGGTAGAGTTGATATGAATTTCTGTCCCTTTCAGATCAGGTGAACAGTCCGTAATAGGGAGGAGACCAAATTTAAAGGTGTCTGTATCATAGAGGTGTCTGTAAGGAGAGGTTCCACTGTACTTACCGGTATTTAACCTACTTATCAAGTCAAAGATGTATAAATGTAACAAAAAATCATTGTCAAAACAGGAGATCACAACAAGATCAAGTCACTAATCAACAACAACACTGAACAACATAATTATTTTCAGAACACTAGTGAATTGGAACAAAAAACCCATTATTGTACAAAACGTTGCGCTAACAACAAAAGCAACATTGAGTTACCAAATTAAAGGAAAAGTTACAGTAGAAGAAAACTTGGTCATGAAAAGCAGTATCATGTTGACTGTAAGGCAGCAACAACTACCGGTAATCATTAATCTAAATGTTTTAGCAAAATACAATTTAAAATAAATGTAGCAACCAACCATCAGGAACAACCTCAAATGAACATGTACACTGTATGTAGTTACCTACATTTTTTGATGAGGGGTCGCCTGGTTTGCGTTTCCTTCCTTGTAACATTTCATCAGTGGGAGGTCTTCTTTCTGCTCCTAACCCCAACCCTTTGGATCTTGGAATGTACTCTATGGGTTCTGCAAGGCTACAAAAGCAAAGACATAATTAATTGACTTATGAATGAGACAAATTAATTTGACTAACTTAGTTTTCTAGATGATGGTGTAGCAGTTAGAGCAACTTACAGCTTTATTGTTAAAAAGGCTTCAATTCCATGAGCAAGTGCTCTTATTTTGGGTTACAGCTGTAATCATTTTAGCAGCAGTACACAGCAAATTATACAGGTAGTTTCCACTGTGGAATGGAAACTCTTTGGAAATCCAGAACTAGCATCCAAATTGCAATGTTCTATAAGTAAGACTAGTTTTTCTATATATGGAGGGCCACAATTATAAGTATTACTAGGTACTGTATTTATTTTGTTTTTTAAAATGTAATAAAAAAAAGAAACAAACAGTCATAATTATATATCACTTTATACACAAAAAAATCATGATTTCATGTCATTACCCTTTATTAGTGCCACCAATGGCTTGCCCTTTCTTCCATCCCATTCCACGTAACATGGCTGCGCCAAATGCTGACACAGGCATCTCCTGATAGTCTTCCATTGTGCTCTAAACAAAGGAATAATATGTTCACTTTATGGAAAAAAAGCAAAGTGCTCTCAATCCTAAGCAATATGACCTCTCTAGGTTGCTACTCTTTATCCGTCGATGCTACAATAATTATTATCAAATGGTATCTGGCATACAATGCCCAATCATTGGTGACAAGTTATGGTCATTTTCTAATGACATAACATGTTATTATCGTCGATAAAGCCTAGGTCTAACCCAGAGAGACATTGATACTAACTTTAACTTCCATGCAAAGAGCAAGGAAGAATAAAAGAGGTGACCGAGGCTCAACAGAAGAAGAAACAAGCACTGCCAAAAAATCCAACATGGCGGATTTAGAAGAAGACGCGAGCGTTCTGTTCACCGAGAAAGAGCCTACCCTGCTCGAGATTAAAGACCTCCTCATAAGCATTCGGGCTACTGTATCTGAAATTTCACAAGAGAATCGAGCTCTCAAGAACGAACTCGCAGAGCTGAAAGACTCGCTGTCCTTCAATGAAAAAGAGCTACAAGAGATCAAGGTTTCACTAAATAAAGCAACAACAACCAATGCATCACTACAAAAGGAGCTCAACAAGACAAAGGAAAATTTAGAAGCCACTAAGCAACAACTGGGTAAGGAAAGAGAAGAAACACAACGGGTTTGGAGTGCTTATGACGACCTCGAGCAGTATACTCGTAAAAATTCCCTTGAAATCCATGGTCTACCTGAACACGTCTACACCGACACAGAAAGCGCTGTCATCAAAATCGCAAGTGCACTCGATGTAACTATTCGGCCTGATGACATCGAAATCTCACATAAATTGAAAGGCAGAGAAGGAAAGCGACCGATTATTATTAAATTCTGCAGTCACAAAACAAAGTCAAAACTGTATAAAGAACGCATCAAGCTTTGTAACATCAAAGTTTCTGACATTTTCCCTTCTTTCTCGTCCGCCGCTGAGTCTAACCAGGACCGCATTTATATCAATGAAAATTTAACACAGCACAGAAGAGATATTGTGAAAGAGGCAAATCAACGAAAAAGAAACAAACACCTCTCAAGCGTGTGGACACTGGATGGGAAGATTTACGTGAAGTCCTCATCTGATGGTGAACGGATTCGAATCTTCTCTTTTGAAGACCTAGAAAACATTTGACAATTACACCAGACATGTCCCTGAACAAAGGAAGGACTCGGCCGAATTGAGGTTTTATTTCCTATCTATAATTACTTTCCCCCTGTGTGTCCTGAGTTTTCTGCCTCCCCCTCAGCATGCTTCGTTCTAATCTTCTAAGTTATCTATGTCTTTTTGTGTGTGTGTTTGCGCAATTTATTATATATATTTCTATTACTTTTTCGATCCGCTTTAAGTCTAATAAGTCTATTTTGCTTCTATCGTGCCACATTTCACGCAGTTTAATATCACTCCTATGCTTTGTGTTTCGCGGTATTGCCTTGCTTAACAAACACGATCTTTTAGCAGTAAAATGGTCGCAAGGAGGGCTTCGTAGCAATTTTAACTCTATATTGATTGTTATTTTCATCCATGTTTTTGCCAAGAAAACATCATTTGTCTGAATTATGACAACTCCATTTACAGCATCTCTTTGTTCATTAAATGTCAGAGGTCTAAACCAATCGCGTAAACGAAGACAGCTTTTTAGGTGGCTGCACAACAATAGATTTGATATCGTATTCCTCCAGGAAACCTACTCAACAAAAAGCATAGAAAACTTATGGAAATCTGAATGGGGTGGCAAAATTTATTTCAGCCATGGTACAAGTCATTCGAGAGGTGTCATGATACTATTGAATCCCAAATTAACTGCTCTAGCTGACACCATCGAAACTGACAAAAACGGAAGATATTTAATTCTTCAGGCAACTATTTGTGATACCACCTTTAGATTGTGTAACATTTACAGCCCGAACAATAATTCTGATCAAAAAATGTTTTTCTCGAACGTTCGTGACATTCTCAGTAATCGTTCGGACAATATAGATAGTACTATAATCGGTGGAGATTTCAATTGCGCGCTAACAGCTCGTGACAAACTAGGAGGTAATGCGGTAGAAAGAAAAAACAATGTAATCAGCGAAATCTTCGAACTGCGCGACCTGTTAAAACTTCAAGATGTTTGGAGGTATCAGCACCCTGATCAACGGCAATTCACATGGCGCGACAAGGCACTAAAAGTACAATGTAGATTGGATTACTGGCTAGTCTCTAAGGATCTCTTAGAGATCGTGCTTAATACAGAGATAAAAGAATCCTCTTTGTCAGATCACTCTGCAATAATTATGACACTCCAATCTAAAGACTTCGCGCAAAGAGGACCTGGTTTTTGGAAATTTAATAATTCTCTCTTGGAAGATAACACCTTCTTAGAACAACTTCATTGTATAATACCGGAGTACAAAAAGAAATACTGCTATCTTACCGATAAAGGTTTATTCTGGGATATGATAAAAATGGAGATAAGAGGTTTCTGCGTGCGTTACTCAAAGAAAAAGAGCAGAGAGCGTAAGAACATAGAAAAAGATCTCTCAGATCAAATAGACGCCTTAATGAAAACACTCGTATCAAACAGGTCAAAAGAGAATATTGCTAAATTATATAGCCTGAGATCGGAGCTAAACAAGATTGCTGATTACCGGACCAAAGGAGCTATTGTAAGAAGTAGAACAAGATGGCATGAGCAAGGAGAAAAAAATACTAAATATTTCTTAAACTTGGAAAAACGACAGCATGCCAAAACATACATATCGAAGCTTAAATCTCAAGATGGCCAAGAAATAACAGACTCCAATGAAATTTTACACTGCCAAAAGCTGTTTTATAAAAACCTCTACACAGAGGTACCTCGAAAGAACCGGCACGATAAATTATTTTTTGAAGACCCAAACCTCCCAAAATTAAACGACGCTGACCTAGAGAAGCTAGAATTGCCACTCACCAAGCAAGAATGTTTTGAAACGCTTAAAATGAGTGCCAAAGGCAAATGCCCAGGAAGCGACGGATTCACTGTAGAATTCTATTTACATTTTTGGTCCGTCTTAGGAGATGAAATGGTTGAAAGTTTTAATTATGCTCTAATACACAAATGTCTAAATATAACTCAGAGACAAGGAATTATCAAAGTTGTGCCAAAAAAGCGGAAAAACAAGCTATACTTAGAAAACTGGAGACCAATATCTTTATTAAACACTGACTATAAAATAATAACAAAGGCCATAGCAAGCAGAATCGCCAACTTTCTCCCCAAACTTATCCATGACGACCAAACCGGTTACGTCAAGGGGCGATACATTGGCCAAAATATTAGGCTGATACAAGACATAATGAAAATAACATCTTTAGAAAATATACCAGGCATGGCAATATTCGTCGATTTCAAAAAAGCCTTTGATTCGGTTGATTGGCAGTTTTTATCCAAAGTTCTAGAAGCGTTTAACTTTGGGCCACAAATTCGCGACTGGATTAAAACTTTCTATACCGACATTACTAGCTGTGTTATCAACAATGGACATGCCTCCGAATTTTTCAGCTTACAAAGAGGAGTCAGACAAGGCTGTCCCTTATCTGGAATCTTGTTTGTACTTTGTGCAGAAATCTTAGCGAACGCAGTTAGGAATAATAAGAATATTAGAGGAATACAAATTTATAACAAAGAATACAAAATATCACAATATGCAGATGACACTACTGCATTTGTATCCGACGCGTTGTCAGCGCAGAACTTGTTCGAAACATTACGCGCCTTTCAAGAGATTTCAGGACTAGAAATAAATAAGTCCAAAACTGAAGGAATGTGGATAGGGTCACGGAGAAAGGACGCCTCGACACCTTTTGATATAGCTTGGCCTTCAGAGCCGATATATGCACTAGGAATCTATTTCTCTTACGACGAAGCTGAAGCTTTCAAAAAAAATTTTGAACAAAAACTACTGTCTATGAAGAACCTTCTTAATCTTTGGCAATCAAGAAATCTCACGTTGTACGGTAAAATAACCATTCTTAAAAGCCTCGCTCTCTCGAAGCTAGTCTATAATACGTTGGTACTTACTTTTCCCCGAGAATTTGAATCTTCAGTTCAAGCAACCATTACTCAGTTTGTTTGGAACAACAAACCTAAAATTAAACATACCACCATGATAGGCCCGAAAGTTAAGGGTGGCTTAGATCTGCCAGATTTTGAAATAATGAACAACGCTCTGAAAGTCACTTGGGTAAGAAGGCTGCACGAAAGCAATGAAAATGCAAGCTGGTGCCATATACCTCTCACACTATTAAAACAGGTAGGAGGTATTTTCCTACTAGAATGCAACTATGATTTAAAGTACCTCAAACTAGATATACCTATACAATTTTATAAGGATGCCTTAAGCATTTGGCAAATCATAAATAATCATACTCCAGCAAACAAAGAACAGATTCTCAATGAAATTCTGTGGAACAATCGGTTTATTAAGATCGAAGGCTTCTCTGTTTATTACCATAGTTGGCATGCTGCAGGAATAACCAAAATCAAAGACATTTTCTACGAAAACAACTTCCTGACATTTGATAAATTTTGCCGCAAGTTCGCCATCAAAACAAATTTTCTTACTTATTATGGCTTATGCAACTCTATCCCCCAAAACTGGATCCGCTTGTTAAAAGAACTTGACACCGACGCACCCACTTGTTTAGAATATGCAGAGAAAATTCCTTTAGACAAGCTTTCATGTAAATCAGCTTCGAAACTTCTAATCGGGCTGAAATTCATACCTCCCACAGCAGAACAAAGAATGTGGCAAGCAAACTTTGATAAGAAAACTATTAAAACTATCTACAGCATTCCTTTTAAAGTGACCAAGGATATTAGGCTCGCTATATTCCAATTCAAAATTATACATCATATCTTGCCAACTAATGCAACCCTTTTCAGAGATAAGATCATTCAACATGACAAATGTCATGTCTGCGAGCAAAAACAAACCTTACAACATCTTTTTGTTTCTTGCCCGGACGTGCAATCTTTCTGGCAAACCTTTTCCCACTGGTGGAATGTTAAAAACGACGATTTTATTGACTTGAACGACAAAACCATAATATACGGCTTCACAAACAACTTTGGCCAACAACTTGGTTTAAACCTCTGCCTGATAATTGCCAAGTATTACATCTACTCTGCTTCAAGAGAACAAGAACAGTACTATTTCGAAGCCTTCCTTGCTTTCCTCAAAAGTAAACTATCTATTGAAAAGAGTACGTGCAAATCACAAATCATTCTTTAAATAAAACGTAAGCTAACCATTTCCTACAAATGTAACTAAGTAAAAAACAAACTTGTATTACAATTTGTCCGGCAAACCAAAAAAAAAATCTTACCGGATAGAAGCCCTTATTTGACTTTTGCATTCTTGTATTGAATTTTTTTTTTTTTTCCTTTTCTTTATTTTAGTCTGTAACTTACAAGTCAATGTAATCTAAGCTGTCCTTTTGTTTATTCGTGGTTGTAAATAGTAACTAAATGTAATTTATTTTTTGAACTGTTCAATAAATGTTTTTGCAAACAAAAAAAAAAAAAAAAAAAAAAAAAAAAAAAAATAACATGTTATTATACCAACACTCTAACCTGTCTATAACTGCTTATAGTTCATCACATTTCAAAACACCACAAATTTCATCAAAAATACTGAGTGTCATTCATGTATTTCAAAACTTTTTTCTCAGTGTTTGGAACAGAAGTGAAGAATTGCTCTCCCCAGTGTTTGATATTTATACTACTACTAACAATAAGTATGATACATATGGTCAATATATTTTGTATTCCACAAAAATCTAGCATATAGCTTTGTCAATCTAAAAAGATAATCAATATCTAAGTCTTCATCCAACTGAGAGGATTCATAATGCAGTACTTACTTGTTGTGGCCTCAATGCAATATCAAGCTTCTCATTCTTTTCATATCCCTCAACATCAGGCAAAGCATTTCTCATCAGCATTGGAATGGCAACGTTATCATTATCAATTTCTTCCTTATCATCTCCGGAAACAGCTGTGTAAAGATCCATCAATTGAAATAATTCAGTTTAATATTACTTATGAAATAATGTTAGGCTAACATTGCTTAGGTCTACAGCATCCATAGCTTCAAGCAACTTAGAGTAGGGAGAGGGGGAGGGGGGGGGGTAACTAGTGGTATGAAAAACTGCCGATCTGTGCTGTTTTGTGGCTCAATCTGTTGATCTGTCACTTTTTTCATTCGAATCCAGATCCGCATGCATTACTTGAAAACTTTTTTGGTATAGTTTCACTGCTGCTTGACTGCTACTTTTTTAAGAAATTTTCTGATATTGCTTGTTGTCACTTTAAACAAAGGTAATGTTACAAAATTGTATGAACTTGTCAAGCGGGCGACACACTCAGCAAAGTGTGCCGGAAGCAGCGATTGTGATTTTCGCCGGTTGCCGCGACCGGCATATAAAATCGCCGATAATTATCTGATTTTATTCGCCGATCACTGACAAGCAGGCTGAGCTTTGAGTGCATGCAGAGGGTAAGCAGGGGCTGATGATCCTCCCATCTTTCTCTGTATCCCTACTTTTTGTAGGTTGATTATATTGAATTTTAATCTTAGTTTATCAAAATGTGCTGTTCTACCTTTTATAAGTTCCTCGGCAGCTTGTCTATCTAAACTATTGACAAATTTAGCATCTGGAGGCAGAATCCATCGATTTTTGGTTTGACAGGGAATTACTTTCTCTGTTGGCTTCTCTTCCGGTTTGACACTAAAAAAAATACAAAAAATACTCTTCAACCAGTCAAATAACACACCAAGTAGCAAGTTTGATCTACATGTACAGCTGACAATTCAATTTCTGTAGGAATTAGGCGTTTAGTGTACGTGTCGACAATGAAGACCACTGACACTTCATTTGACTCATTTTATTCTCTGGCTGATATATGTGAAATATTATCAAAGATCTTCAAAGTTCTTTTATATGAGCCCAGGATTTTCATTTACAAACTCTAAAGACATTTAAGTTCTTGCTGGTTCTACAACGACCTTCAGCCTCAAGGATATTGCAATATCCAGCAAAGAGCTTTTTAGATTCTGGTTAAAGCCTTGTCTTGTCGCCGCAAATAATAAAGTCTTGAATGTAAAACTTAAGACTTTTATATAAGCTTAAGCTTACACTTTTACTGTCAAATATTAATTTTTTCCGTCATGTACCTAAATTATTTTGACATTTTGTACAAACCTTTTGAGCTCTTTTCCTTCGGCAGAATGAATGTAATCTGTTTCTTCCTCTTTTACCTTAGTATCATCAGGTTTTAGAGCGTTTCCTTTAGAACTGTACTTACTAGAAGCCTTCTTTGTAAATGAGAATGATACGCCACTCTTACGTCCGTCCGCCATTTTCCAAGCCTACATATACTTCATGTAAGCCAACTGTTTTGTAGATTTTGCGAGGAGGGACTGGAAACTTCTTGGTCCCAGTCCGCTACCGTTTGCACATGGTGCAATGAAATATTGTGCATCGGAATCCAGAAAAGCCGGGTTTATAGGCCAAAATTATGTCATATTGCAGAGAAGAAGGTAAGTTGGCACTTCGTTGGTTTTTTTCCAAGATTTCTAGTAACCAATTTTCCCAATCGTAGGTAAAGACAAACTAATATTTGTCACCGAAGAGGACCATTCGACTCCCAGTTCTGTGACACTCGAAGAAGATGGCGAAGAAGAATTGGAAGGCTTGATCAAAGCAAACGGTGAAATCAATTGGGATTGCCCGTGTTTACAGGGAATGGCCTACGGGCCTTGTGGGGAACAGTTCAAGGCGGCATTCTCATGTTTTCATTACAGTGAAGCAGAACCAAAAGGAACTGACTGTATTCCACAATTTCGTGATATGCAGGAGTGTTTTGTAAAGTACCCTGAGATTTATGGAAAGGATGATGATGAACTCGATGAAGAAGAAGAAGATTCGAATAACAATGAAACAGAAAATACAAAGATCGGCGATGGAGAAGAGAATATTGTTTCCTCAGAAAAAAACGACTCTTCGCCAAGTGACTCGAATTCTACAGACGGCGTGTCCGATGCGAATTCAGCCTCAAGCTGACCGTTTACAACTTCCTTCTTTAATTCTGATCTTGTTTTCTTTTTCTAGGTGCTTGAAATTGTTTTAATAATGTTTTAAAGTGTGGTTTCCCAAACGTTACTCGATACGTACTTTACTGTTTATGCGGAAATAAATGATTTAAAAATTGTAGCCATTCCATTTTATATCCACACCCCTCCCCTGTAAAATTATTTTTCTCGGAGAGAGGCACCCCCAGTTTCTCGGGTAAAATTTTCAAATTTGGCTACTATCAAAATCACTAACGTGGTAAAACCTCCGTTTAATAGGAAGTGAACCGGTGCCAACACATGATTGAAAAAAATTGTCACGTGGACACTTCTTTTCATCGGGAAAGTCAACAAAAAGCTCCGTCATTTTCGAAAACTCTGCTGTAAAGCAGCATGGAACCCTTTAAAATTACACCAGCTTTCAGTGTTACATGTATAGCTATCTTTCCACATCCATCTTTCGACATCATCTTTCGACATGCTGCTATAAATGAGCCAATGAAAACCGCTGCATACTGTTGTTGGTTTCACGCAAATGAGCCCACAAGGTCAGAAGGTCATGCTAGTAGGCTGTGATTGGCGGATTTCGATCCGTGTTGTTTGTTAAGCACGTCAAAAGATGGATGTTGACAGAAAGCCACTATGCACATAACAATGAAAGCAGGTGTAAACGAAATCTGCTTTTCTTTAAAGTGCCTATGAAGTAAAAATTAATTAATGCTTATTTGAAAGACTTTTACAAATAAAGAAGAATGGCGTTTACCGTTTTGAAAGATCTTCTTTCGTTTAGGAGATATTCACGTTTTTGTGTTATGCAAATGAGGAAAGTGATGACGTCATAAATTGTTCAACTAAAAGATAGATCACAAAATCAAGGATATCTCTGAAAATATAAAGGTGATATTTCTGAAACTTGGCATCAGTAGTAACCTTCCTAAAAGGTGCAAGGTGGCTCATACTATGATGTAACCATGGCAATATTCTTGGTTCCAGGCTCTTTCTGTCATAAACCAAATATCTCAATTTGCAACCCTTTAAAGTGGGACAGAGGGTCCAGCTTGGAACACACGTAATGCCCTATTACCCTAACTCTCCTCATTAGCTTGTTGGGAGTGGATCATCTTTGATTAAGCAAAAACTGGGGATAACAGTACTAATTAAAATAAGTATTTGCAGCAAAACTGTTGCCATGGCAACGGCATGACAAGTGTCATTTTGTGTATTTTGTGGTGTACATAAATCGTGCCAAGTTTGAAGAACACAGCTCAAATATTCCAAGAGATATTCTTGAATCAATGCTGCATCTTTTTGTGGAACAATTAATGACGTCATCACTTTCCTCATTTGCATAATATAAAAACGTAAATATCTCTAAAACCAAAAAAGATATTGCAAAAAGGAAAACGTCATTCTTCTTTATTTTGAAAAGCCTTTAAAATAAACAGCAATTATTTTTTACTTCATAGGCACTTTAAAGTTGAATACATCTCATGAGTTTTCCAACCTAGTTGCCTCGATAGGTATATTATTGTTCATACAAATTCTAGAAAAACGATGTTTACATGGCTATGGAGCGACCATTATAAATCACATGATCGCTCAAGACGCTCGCAAACATGAACCATGTGACAATTTTTTTCAATCACGTGATCAGAGTTGTGCCGCCGATTCAAATTCCTAACGACAGTTTTACCACTCTAGTAATTTTGATAGTAAACTGCCGAATACCCCACAACTTATTTCCATATTATTGACTATCAATATTGTCTATTGTTTCATGACTCCTTCAAAGAGTTTCAACCCAGTGAATATCATTAATTTTGTGGGGTATTCTGTAACTGCTTCCCAGTTGTTATTTTCTTTTTTGGGGGAGGGGTCTCAATCATGGGGAACAGGTTGGAAACAAAAAGGAAATACTGTATTTACTCAAATAAGCGCTGCGGCACTTATTGTATGTTCCCATCTCAAATGTAAAAATAACCCCTTTGAACTGAATGAGTGCTGCATCGGGACTGTGGTGCTGATTTGGGGGCGGCCTTTATTTAAGGGCAATGCTTATTTGAGGAAATACAGTACTTTAACTCTGCATGTGAATCATGTTTGATGCATTTCATTGCCATACCTGCCTGTCGGAATTGGTTATAGAGCTTTTTAACACCATTTCAGGGCTCAACCTTGGCAGTTGGCAACTACACCGGTACCTAACTGTTACTTATTTTTGTGATTTCAAATTATCGCGCAATTGAAGCCCAGCGAAAATTTATTCTTACCGTTTCTGACATATTTTTAATTGTTTTAACATATTTTTTGCCCTAATCGTGAAAATTTAGTCCCACAAAATATATGTTTCATTAAGTTCCCGCAAAAATAAGTATCAATAAGGTAGCTAAATACATACACCTTTAATATTCGATGGTTTAACATAATTTATACGAGCAATGGGGAAAATGACTGTGCATATTCTATGTAAAACCATCGAATAAGGGATTCATTATTCCACTATAAGTCTATTATGTCATTTTACAGCAAGGTCAAAATTTGGATTGGTCTGTATTTTTGCCCTATTCTACTTAACAATAATTAGACTACGAGACCGAGTTTTCTATGAGCGAATAGTCAACGAGGCGCAGCCGAGTTTTAGTAGAAACTGTAAAGAATTGCAGTCCAAAACCTACAATTTTATGTACTTTTAAGCCAAAAATCAAGAAAAATTGGCCCTGTAAAGAGCAACGCGCGCGCGATTGTGTTCTATCGGCGAATAGAAATCAATGGGAGAACCAATCAGATTAGCGAATTTCCAATAGAACACAGCTGAGTTTTTACTAAAGTGTATTACCTGCTCATACTTTCATTTTCTCTTAAAAAAATGCAATTATAGTGGAATTTCAGTTTCGGCTGGTGGAATTTCCTTGTTACTAGCCATATCATGTTGACTACAGTCAAACCCCTATTAAGCGGCCATCCATTAAGCGGCCACCCCCTATTAAGCGGCCAGTTACTTAAGTCCAGAAAATATTGTCAGTATAATACTGTAAATATAACCCCTTTTAAGCGGCCACCCCTATTAAGCGGCCACGGCCACCTTTCTGCCATCCCGATGAGCGTTCTTCTATTGTTTTTACCTCTATTTAGCGGCCAATAAGAATGTCATATACGATATTTAAATTAATTTCCAACAAGCTCAGACCGTGACGGCCGATAAAATCATTCAAACACAGGTTTATTGTCGTCTTCCTGTGATTCCGTTATTCCTTTTCACCTTATTTTGTATTGAAATAATGTTACCTTTTAAAAAGACCTTATGCTAATTTCTGACAAACCCCTATTAAGCGGCCAACCTCTATTAAGCGGCCAGTTGCCATTTCCCCGAGGGTGGCCGCTTAATAGGGGTTCAACTGTATTGAAATGCTGAAGGCAAATGTTTTTGTTGACTTTGCTAAGATGACTTCCAGCCTGTATTACATGAGCTGAACCAGGTCAGAATGGAGTAGATTTGGCACCAACAGTGGGTTAAATTTAGCATTAATAATTTTGCCATGAAGAATGAGTTGGCTGATGTTAATGACCATTTCGCGGCAATTAAATTATTTTGGTGTTTTACTTTTTCCCTTTATACAGCTACATGAGCTATATTTTAGAAAGAAGAAGTTTCTTTTTTGTAATCATCAGCAGGCCCGGCGAATGTGATAGCATGGAAAATTTACAGCAAGGCTTGCCAGGATACCAGCATTGTCATCCTGGGATCTCAGCTCCTGGGCTGGCTGGCAGGGCCTGGGCATGAGGAACAGGTTCTTGGAAACACATACTGGTAATGGTTGATTTGATTGGCTAGATTTTAAATTTCCTTAGCAATTTAGCCAATCAAATTATGTATCCCCAGAGCAACCTGGAAAAAAATCTAGAAAAGAGGCGGTCCACAAACTTGTTGTTCTTCTAATCAATGCAGTGAAACAAGAAATCATTTTTAAACTACTGGTAAATAACATACAATGAAGACAAGAATCCGGAATAGGCATTTTGTTTATTGCTAGCTAGACTATCAATCCCAATAATCTAGAGAAGAGGAGAATGTTGGTCATTGAATGCTGAACATAATTCTTGAACATGATTTTAAATGATTTTAAGTGAAATGGAAATATAAGTAATCATACAGTCTGATTTCAATACACCTAAAACTTTGACTCCTGACAAAATGCATAATTATATACAAATCTTTAGTAGTACAAAATCCCGAAATCACCAGAAATAATACGAAATTTTTACGCTTTCAGTTATTATATCATAAACATTCTACCTGGAAACAAATTTTGCAGCGGAAAACATCATGCAATGTTCTAGGGACTCCATGTTCAAAATCAATTTTTTTATAATTATAATTCAATGAGAGCAAAATATTGCAAAAAATTGCCCATGAAGGCCTACAGTAGAATGTTAACCAATAAGAAAATAGTTGATTGAAAAATTGCTGGTACCTCTGTTTTTTTTTTTGTAAATTTAAAGAAATTCTACTAGCAAAAGTTTGCTAGTGGCCTAAAAAAACTAGGTTTGAGCCCTGCCTAGATTAATCATTCCCTCCGCTCCTATCAATCGCCTATATCAATTTTGAAATAATTACCTCCCCTCCCCACCCTCCTCACCACCTCAATCCTATATTTCTCCTGAACACAAGATTTTAATGTTAAAATAATCAAGTTATTTTCATGACCTGCACCCAAGAACATGTCAAAAGCAAAAAAGAAGTTTTGAGTTCAATAATTAATATTACCTGCATCAACAGGCGACAAACAGTTTTTTCAAAGATTATTATTTTTTAATTGTCATGCTAAAAACCCATAACATGGCGAGTTTGCTTTCTTTCAGTCTTCACCTTTGGTGATTTGTCCACAGCTTGTGATTTAGATGGTGTACTTGGTTTCTGAGGTACAATTTCATGAACATCATTGTCTGCACTGTTACTGATGAATGAAGATGTTGCATTTTGTGAAATGATAGGCATGTCGTCTTTTACAGTTCTCTTCTGAATATCAGGCTGATTTTCTGCTTCTTTGTCGCCTGATAAGAACACAGGTATTGGTTCATTGCTATCCCAATTCACCCACAGGCATTTACTAAGAGGATCAGTGGCCATCTTCAAGTCTGGATGAATCCCAAGATCTTTCACATGATGCTGAATGCGCAAACTGCTTCTTGTAAGAACTCTGTGACTTTGCTGATTCTTTACAAGATTAGAACCGTAACTTATTTCCACACCGCACCTTTTGCAAATGCTTGATTCTGGCTTTGCTTGGTCTAGCTCTGTGATTTTCTCACCTTGCCTATCATTGCACAATTTGCAACAGGGATGAGGCTCAGGCAAAGATATCAAATCCTGACAAAGCGATTTCTTGTCACTCTCTACATACTCCACTTGGCATGGAGCATTTTTTACAAATTCATCCTTGTGCCGATCAGCAATACTGATCCATTTTTGACATAAAATCTTATCTTCAGGGCTAAGTTCACTACTCTTCAATGTACCACTCTCTTTGTGGCTGAAATTCTCTCCTTCTGAATCTTTGTAATCTTTCACAAAAAATGACTGGTAAAACAAGTCGCCAACAGATGACATTTGAAACGCAGTGAAACCCTTGTGTGGATGGGATGGGTGTGTCATGGTACAGACACCTGCCAGTGGCTGTGAAAGCCGTGAAGCAGTCGCTGGTGAGAATGTGAGGTCACTGCTCAGTCCTGTGTAATACCACTCCTCATAGGACGACACCTGCAAACAAATAATAAAGATAATGTGTAGTAAATAATAAAGATGGTAGATTTCAAGCTCGGTGATAAATAGTGAGGAAATTATTCAACATAATACGAGCGTGGGACAAAGAAAAAATCTGAGTCCCCGATGGGAATCGAACCCATGGCCTCCCAGATACCGGTTGGTATCTCGGTTATCAACGAGCTTGATATCTACCATCTTTATTATTTACTATACATTTGATGATTTTGACATTGCTGATCCTAGCAGTATGCAGGACGCGTGTCACATATCAACCTAATAAATGGCCCAGCTCAACAGCGAGTCTCTCGTAGCTCAGTTAGTTAGAGCGCCCAACCGGTATCTGGGAGGCCATGGGTTCGATTCCCGTCGGGGACTCAGATTTTTTTCTTTGTCCCACGCTCGTGTCATGTTGAATAATTTCTTCACAAAAAAGATAATTATATCATTAGCAGGATGATTTTTGTTTCAGTGTCATAAAACCGCACTGGCCAATCACAAAGGATACAGACAATCCTGTGAACCAATCAAAAATAAGCAAGTACATGTATTAAACACAAACAGTGGGAAAAAAGTGTGCAAGCGAGTCATGATTGGCTACAGTGCTATCTGACAACAGGGTTTAGAGGTATTAATTTTTATGTCATGTTGTGGAGTGTGGTCACATTTCTACAAGCTAGGTTCTTGGCTCTTTTTCAGGAGTTTGAGTGCACGCAATTTCTTAAACATTATTTTTTTTATAAAGGAAATAGCCAACTTGCTTCCCATACGTTGTTGATTTACATAATTATGCTCTTGGGAATTTTTAAGAACAGGAAAAGTGCAAGAAGCACTCGGCTGCATTGTGTGCTAAGGTCTCTGCACATCTCTTGTGTTTTTAAAAACGTCTGTGTGCTTATAATAATTTTATATTTCAACAATGCACTCAGACAGGCGTGTTTACTATATCAGATAAACAAAGTCTCCATCAAGTGCACAAGCACTGAATGCAAGTTATGAACTTCCCACTTCCCATGTACCTTTTACTTCTATTTCCTGCTCTTTCCTTAGCGGTTTCCATTTCTTTAAGTAGTGCTTTCTCCATAATAAATGCAAAACGAAACACAATGTTACAAACCTCTCCCCTATTTCTCTTGGTTCTCATCACTTCAAGAATCCCACTTCCCATCCTCTCTTCTCCCACCTTCCATATAGTTCCCACCCCTGCCCCCCTCCCCATATTAACTGGATTCTGTTCTGTGTCATCAGTCTCATCGGTTCGCTGATAACACTTAATGTCAATTATTTAACTTACCTTCCATGGAAAGGATGTTGACTGAGGTGGTAAATACTGCTGTTTGGCGATAAAGGGGAATGAGGCATCTGCTTGGACTTGGCTGTCTGAATACTGAAAGCAGTGTGTCTGTCGATGACGTGAGCCAGATATAACCAAGACTGTGTCATCACATTCAGGGACTGCATTGCAAGCGACATCAATGAACTGAATAGGATCTTCATTATGATGTCTCCACTTCAGGACAGGGTGATGAAGAAATCGATCATCAAGAAGCATGAGTGACTGATCTGTGGCTATTACATAGTGATGGCTATTTTTGGGGTGACGCTGAATGGCAGATATACATTCAAAGGAGTCAACATGACTTGATGGGATGGAGAAGAATAATCTTTGGAATAATGTTGCAATCTGTGAGACAACAATATTGAAATGGTTAACACTAACTACAGTTATTTAATAATTTGAAATTTTTCTGACACTTTAATTTCGTGAATTTCGCGATTCAAAAAACATTGCTAAATTAAAGTGACACGAACAACAAGTGTCGTGAACATAACATGACACGCAAATTAAGTCACTCGCATTATGTCAATAATCAAGAATGAATTTAATACCACTAAAGGAAGGAATTTTCAACATAAATGGGTGCTGTGGACTTACATGTAAGAACAATAACTCATGTACAAGCATGAACTGCTTGTGGACATTATACATGTAAGTACTGCTTTGTTGCTGCTGTTGCCGAGTGCACTATGATTGGTAAGTTTGACTTTGTTGTAGCTCCATAAAGCACATAGCTTACAAAAATTACTTACTCTAAAATCCAACAAGTCAACTCCTTTTGTATCTGCCATTGCAATGCATCGAGGATTTGCAGCAAAGACACACTGGTACCAAGGGGAATCTTGACGCTCGACATGGTTAGCTTGATGAATGTTCCTCAGAGAGTGGTCACCTGACCAAAGGTACACTGCACCTGTTTCTGTGACGGTGACTGCTTCTCCAGGAATGTATGGACTTACAGCAATGCACATGGCTTGTTTAGTGAGTGCTAATGTCTCAAGAGGTTTTAGGGAGAGCTAAGGAGAAACAGTGAGTTAATTAATAAAATTATTAAATTAAAATAATGC
This sequence comes from Oculina patagonica, assembly GCF_052425735.1. Lineage (NCBI taxonomy): Eukaryota > Metazoa > Cnidaria > Anthozoa > Scleractinia > Oculinidae > Oculina > Oculina patagonica. Next base: position 10,424,420 of record NC_135767.1, on the reverse strand, counting down.
CAGATAAATCTACATTTTATTTTATGTGGTAAAACTTAATTTAGGCAAGGTTAATCTTGAGACAATTGAGGTCAACAGTCATATCACTACACGATGCTGGGGTGACCTTTGAGCTCTCTTCTAGGGACACGTCATGGTTTTCACTCACATTCATTTGCTTGCTGGCCTTCTAGTAAGACAACTTTGCCTAGGAAAAAGGCACAATGGAACCATACCACACATTTGAATCATCACCCCCTGATTACATTTTATTAGATGGCAGTCCCCCCACAGGTACATGCACATTGCAATCACTTCACACTGGCCCACATTTAAAGGTACACAATAAAGTGAGAAAATCTTACATATTTACAGTTACAGGGACCGTGGAGCATTTCTCTTATTGGGGGAGCTGACTAGTGACTTGAAGTTTCTTTGGAAATATTGGGGGGCTTAGCCCCCCTCCCCTCCCCCAGCCCCCCTGTTCCAAGGTCCCTGAGTTACTCAAGTGCATTTGCTACATTTCCATACACTGTTTTATCTTGCTGTTTTCATACAGGCTGTCTTCACAGTAAACTTGGGTAACCTGTAGATTTACTTACTTTTCCCTCTTCTCCAGATGCACATGGATTAGTTTGAAAGAATGAACAGTGGTACTGTGATCTTAACCCAACAATAATGTTGTTACGACTGTATGAAGTAAAGTCAATCTGTCTTATTCTGCCTTGAACTGCAAACTGTTGTGTTGACAGTATTGGTTTTAAAGGCGATAAATTGCTTAATTCTGCACCTTCTAAATCCATGGGCTGTGAGATGTGTGAAAAGTTCAAAACATCTAAACCAGGCCCACTTGGATACATCAGTAGGCCCTGACCGTCTGTCTCTGAAGTATAACAAGCTAAACAATTCCCCAAGAAAGTGTCATAGTGGAGTCGTTGTATTTCCAAAGCATGGCTTTCTTGTAAAAGATTATACAATAACTCAGGGGAGACATCTGGTAAGGCGCTTGCTAAATCCTTGACTACTCCAGCAGGATTACTGTTCTGGTTAGCTATAGCTTTAGTAAACTTGAGACACAATTTGCACATAGTCTCTTTCTTTCTCCAAGGCAAGAAGGAATTAAATTTTGACTTTAGCACATTGCAAGTTATCCATGGATAACAGTTCATGTCATCTTGCACAAGTTCTGCCATAGTTGAGTACATTATATCAGGATGATCGGCTGCAAAGTTATCCACATGCACACCACACTTTTCAGAAGTTTTCTTATCTCTAAAGTAACGTACACTTGATTGATAATCAAACAGAGTTTCCTCTGGAATGGCCAAAGAACGTTGATTAGGTTCCAAAAAGGGCAAACTCAGGTTTTTTGCAGCTAGCCGCTGTAATTGCGAGTCATGAGACTGTTTGGAGTCTATAACAAGCTTTTTACCTTGTTCGTCCAAACCTATGTTTAACATTGAAGGGCTACCGTAGTCAACAAACGACTGAGAAACATTCTCCTCGCCGCAGAAAGGAAAGTTGTATCCTTGTAATGTGTTGTTTCCTTGCCGCCATTTTTGATCCTCGAGCGCAAATGTTGAAAAGGGTCTGGTGTCTAACACGGCACCAGGTCACGAAAAGCTCTTCCTGACTCACGGAAATCTTGACTGCGGAGGCGTTAAAAGATGGCGGACAAAAACTTTCCTTTTTTAGCGTCATTGCTAGCGCATTGACCCACTTTTCCCTCGATGTGGAAAGGAAAGAAAGGCTTATCTATATTCCATGAATGAGGAAAAAAGAAAGGCAGAATGTGGGGAAGCGGAGCAAATTTCTGGGGTCAAAGAGTGTGCAGTTGGATGTACGCGCGAAGCGGTGGAAAACACAGGCAAAGTAAAGGAAGAGAAAGCTCAAGACCTCAGTAGCCCGACTCCAGAAAATGAAACTGCTGCAAGTATGGAGATAGCCAAAAGGTATTTAATAAACGAGTATGGGCTAAGGGGTTTAACCCAAGCGCTAATAAAGTATATACAGTTTCATATGAGGCTGTTGTCGATAGCAGCTACAGTTGCAGCTGAACATATTCTTACAAATTGATCGTATTACAGCGCTTTATTGCTTTTACGTTTACTAGAAAAAAAAATACACAGTAGCATTTTCCCGGTTAGTTTATAATGGCGCTACAAAAAAATATAATAATAATAATAATAATAATAATAATATATCGTTGGATAAGCTTAAAGCTAACAAATAAACTTAATAAGCTTAAATAAGATAAAGCTTATAAATAAACTTGGGAAGAATCTAACTTTCGGCGTGTTTCATTTTCATATAAATGCGATTTTGAAATAAATGTATATATAATGGTATATTTTGCCAGCTGGATCAGTGTGATTATGCAGTATTTGAACCTAAATTTGTGGTGCTGTTTGTAATAAAATACTATACAGAAATATTATGGGGTGGGGGGGGAGCATTAGTGGGGAATAGGCCTTTAAATTGTAATCTTGGTCAGTTGGTAAACCTTGGTGGCTCATAACTCTTGGCACTTTACTCTGGGTCAGTAGCATGAAGCATTTAACTTTATTTCCTAGGGGGGGGGGGGTGACCCTTAACTACATAATGGTTACTATGGATGGCTTCTAACCGTCATATCTTGGGCTCCCTTAGTCTCCTAGGTTTAGTTTTTGCAAAATCTGTAGCATATTACAATATTTTAAATCTGTAGCATATTTTTTTTTAGTGACGCAACTTTCAACAAATCCATTTTGCTTCTTAATGCACTCTACCTGTGGTGTTGATTTCAATTTGGAGAAAAATGTAAGCTGTGTGAGTTTTTAGGTTTGTGTGTTCTGGTCATGTGACTTACCAAATATGTTCATGACTATTGAAAATGAAGGAAACCTCCAATAGAACAAACATTTCCAAAAACTAAGCCCACCCAGGATACTAAGGGAGCCCAAGATATAACAGTTAAAAGCCATCCATAACAACAATTTTGTATAAGGGTCACCCCCCTTAATCCCCCTGGATTGGGTACTATTCCATCACAGGTTACTTCCCCCCAGCATTCTGTCAGCACATCGCCCAAAAAATCCACTGGTATCGATTTATACCCCTGGGCAGCAGGGATCTATATTGTGTGGTTCCAGAAAACATCCATACCCAAGGGAAGGGAAATTGAAGGGGAGGGGGGTCTCAATAGCCAAAATTTATAAGGGAAAGTATAGAGCTTAATTGCAAATTCCAGGGGGGAGGGAGGGTTCAAAGAAAAAAATCTTCCATGGGGGAGGTATGGATATTTTCTAGAACCATACATTCGCAGTCATCCGGTCGTCCACAAAAATAGAGACATACATGGTTGACAAAGTATTGTTCCCTTTTTTTTTATATTATTTTTATATATTTTTTTATAAATATATTTTTTTGTTTGTGTGGCAAAATAAATAAATAAAATAAATAAATAAAAATTTGATCATTTTGGCAAAAATCTTGAATATTGACAGTACATGTACATTTGATTGCTTAACATAATTCAGCTTCTGTTATCAGTAATAAATTCTTCTTTATTTTCAGTGAGGAGGAGGTAAAAACTGCTAACAGTGAGCATGAAGATGCCAAGGTAAATCAATCAATCAATCAATCAATCAATCAATCAATCAATCAGTCAGTCAGTCAGTCAGTCAGTCAGTGAATAGTGTACAAAAGCTCTGTCAAGTTGTGAGTGCAGTTCAATCAAGGTGCTCTTTGATTATGCATAAAATGCAATTTTGAACTGGTTTGAAAAGTTTTAAGCCAAAGATTTAAACCACAACATATATTATTGACCAATCCTGTTGGTCTGCTTTAAACCAAGCAGATGTAGGAGAGATGTTGTCTTGTATGGGCGGACATTTGTCTGAGTACATACATGTTTGTAACCATTATTACCGGTAAGTTTTGTTCAAATAACAAAACTGTGGTGAGACATCTCATTTAGTTGAACTTTATTTCTTTATGCAAACATTTCATTCTACATTGTATGATAAAAAAAGGTAAAGGTAAAGCAACTTTATTTATACACGGTTTGTGTTTAAGCTAGAAGCTTGTGGGGCCGTGTATATGAAACAAATACTGAACAAATATAATATATTAAATAAACATGTTAACATGTTTAAAAATCCCACCTAGCAGGAGGCAGACCAGTTGGCTATTTACAAGATGACCGAGGATTTGAACTCAGGACGACCGAGAACAAATCCAGATAGTGGTCAGAACGGGACTTGAACCCGGGACCTCCAGATTTCAAGTCCGGCGCTCTAACCACTCGGCCACGTTGCCTCCTCTGATAATGAATACTATGGGATTTTGTCATGCGTGGAGAAATTTTGGCCAGCCATTGTCTGATGACATACTGTTACATTGTGTTTGCAGCTCTGTCTGCATATTTTAAGTGTCACTGTTCTTCTTTTTAGGATGAGAGTAATGTAGAGGGTAACAAAGTAAAAGAGGAGGAGGATGAGGAGGAGCGAAGAAAAGAGGAGGAAGAAATGGTATGTTTGAGTAGTTCATAGCATTCAACAGACAAACTTGTTGCAACTATTAATTTTGGTACTGTATGTTGTAAAAAATTGAACTGTGTCCTGCTCTTTGTAGCTGTTGTAGAAACTTACTGGAAATGACTTAACCTGTTAATCTAATGTTAAATTGTGTACCACCTTGTCCTGCAACACTGTTGTAAGACAAGAAGGTAAAAAGAGAAATCTAAAATTATTACACCACAAACAAAAGATCTATAAAAATTAAAAATAGTCAAAATTGAATATCTTTTTATGTCCAAAAGATTGTAAGCTGTTTTACATGTAGCTAACATGCATTCTGAAATTATTATTTTTTGTTCCAGCAACAAGCCTTGAAAGAGGCACGAGAGCTGGTTGAGCAGAAGCTTTCAATGCGAGAGAAGAATCTGGCTGCTGTTGGTTGGTTACGTGCATCTTTTATTTGCTATAATGTTGATCTGAAGGCACCTAATCTGTACACTGCCTTATTTGTTTGATTTGCAGATCAGCGACCTGAGGAGTCTTACTTTAAAGGAAAGGACTCCTCTGTCAAGAAAAATTCTGCATTCATCAAGAAACTGGTACGTGTGGTGCACATAAATCTACTAGGTTGATTACTGTAGTAAGGTACAACCCTCCAAGTTTATTTTTTTCCTTAGTGGCCATTTGGCCACTGACTACTCAAGTTTGGTTGCCAGTGAAAAATTTTAGTTGCTAAATTAAGAGAAACTTGGAGTTTGATTTGTTGAACCTCTCCAGCAATTCTCGATGTTTACAGCCAGGGGTTCTTAATTGATGTTTGTTTTTATGTACAGAGGACCATAACAGAATCTCAGCGTGAATCTTTGGAGCAGGAATTTGCTGGTTTGAACCTCTCAAGATATGTCCAGGAAGCAGTAAGCATAGTTTTTTTTACAGTTTGTTTAAAATAAAATTACAGTCGAAGCTCCCTTAACGGACACTCTCGTAAGCGGACAGCTCTACTTACGGCCGCCTTGTTTGAAACCCCGTTTTAACTCCCATACAAACTCTGTATTTTTACATTCCTGTAAGCGGCCGCGGACACTTTCAGAGATTACGACTTAGACTTTTTCTTTGTTTTTAAGCTCCCGTAAGTGGACAACCCAAAGAAAATCCTATTAACAACCTCTGTATCTTATTTTTATCAATCAACTTCACATTGCCGTTCGTCACAATGATTTTACAGTAATTACAGTACCATATTTCAGTGTTGTTTTGTCGTCATCCACGTCTGGTTACATTTTCGAAACACCCCCTACATGCATCCCGGGATGCATATGCTCCCGTAAGCGGCCATGTATCCCCTACACCTCTAGTGGCCGATAACGAATACCATTCTCGTAAGCGGCCAGCTCCAGTTACGGACACTTTTTCCGCGTCCCGAGGGTGTCCGCTTACGAGAGCTTCGACTGTATTGTTATAAACATTGTCATTTGAGTAAAATTATTATACTGTAAGTCAGACAAGTCGAGGTAGTTTTGTTGTGGTTTAATTTTACCCTTGGAACAATTATTTTCCTTTTTTCTGGTGAGTGGTAATAAAATTATATGATAGTTAATATAAAACAAAGGAAAATACCAGATTTTATACCATGCCATAGAAAATACAGCCAATCAGGATACAGGAAAGCCGTTGTATATTCGACGGTATTCAACTCAACCTTCCCATCGTGCGCTGCAATCTTATTCTGGATGAAATTTAGTAAGCGTATTTTCTATGGCATGGTATAAAATAGTTACACAACACTTTCTCGTGGTATACATATAGGTTATTCACCAGCCGGGAGGTCCGTATTGGGAAAAACTGTGCCCGAGGTCTTGGATACCGCCCGAGGCCGCAGGCCTCGGGCGGTATCCAAGACCTCGGGCACAGTTTTTCCCAATACGGACCGACCTAGGCTGGTGAATAACGTTTTTATTTTTTTCCCCACTTTATCTGTTTTTAAAAGAAACCTAGAAAGATTGTGTCACAAAATCTTTGTCTGTATACGCGCGCCATTTAATTTCAATGCCGTTGAGTCGATCGACGGGTTAGCAAGAGTGTAAAATGCTGTTTGTTATTTAGTTCAAAATAAATAAAATGAACCGTATTTACAGAAAAGTTCAGCATATTAAATTAACACTGAAGAGATTCAATCAAAGAAATTGAAGTAGTAAATATATCATAAATGTAAAATCGAGCCAAAGCATTATCATTGACAAAACTAAACGCCGATTCCGGCTTCCCGATGAATGTTTTGATAAAGAACTCTGTTCGCAGGATGTTAAGTTTGAGAATTTCCCGAAAAAAAAAACTATCTGACGGAAAGACAGTTGCGGTATAGCTATACACACTTGTATTTAACGAATTAATAAGCTCTGCGTTAATTCCCAGCATAATTATAATTTTTTTTTTAACAGTGCGAAAGTGAAACTAAATGAAATGCGAAGCTTGGACGTACGGCACAATATTGTCAGAATTATTTTGGCTGTTTTTAATTAACGAATCTCATTTTCTTGAATGATGGCAACTAGTGTTTTGTTTTGGCAAAGAAGTGGCCAATAAAAAGACAGTTTTTACTCAAAATTGAAGTTTAAAACCGGCGCAGCTTATCGTATTAAAATGGCGTGCAAATGATTGCAAAATGCACAAACAACCACAAACTCAACAAACTATCAACTAGAACTTAATTTATTGATAAACAAAATCAACACTCGCCTTTAGAAGAACTTCGAGGCCTTTAATTCCACTTCTATTCTGTCTTTTCGCATTTACAACAGTTAGTGAGCGGCTATTTCGATTTTGCTGAGCAAATCTTTCATGTGTTCGTTCGTACAATGCTGCAAAATGATTTCGCGCGGAAAGTACACTCGACGATTCATCTCGCAACGGATACCGCCCGCTGTCGAGGGCCGGATTGGAGAATACCGCCCGCTCCCGGAACCAATCAGATCGCAGGATTTGTAGAATACCGCCCGCTCACGAACAAAGAAAAAAATAATATGGAATATCCCACTTGTCACTTGTATTTTCTTCGTATACACACTCGCCTAAAGGCTCGCGTGTATACCGAGAAAATACAAGTGACTCGTGGAATATTCCATAGTATACCACTCGAAAGCGTTGCATAACTAGTATGTACTGAGGGTAAAATTGAACCACAGTATAGACCTTGCACTTTAATGGGAAAGTGGTCTTTAGTCAAGGGTGATAATTATTTTGTGGTAATTTTTTTATCTTTGGTTTAAAATTTTTCAAACCAGTTTCAAACTAGTTTGAAATTTAAACCACAACACATATGGCACATAATTAAATGAATGGGCAATCACATAGTTTAATTAAATTTATTTGTATTATTTAATTATCTCACTAGTATTTTACTTCATTTTAAATTTGATCCTTGTTTTCCAACAGGTTGCTGCGATAATTGATGGCTTGGTGAAATTGAAGGTACATGTTCATGTAACTGTCAAAATGGCAGAGGATCATTTTCATGCATTTTTTTTTTGTTAGATTATAAATTATGCCTCATGATTTTTTGGTGAAGTCTTTGGCATGAAAGCATTTAACAAAAAGATTCTATTTAGTGGCATTTAGACATTCTTGCTGGAATTAAAATGGTCAATTTTACTGCAGACGTTTGACAGTGAGAAAAGAAAAATAATTGATAATTTGACTTACTGGTTTGTTGAAAAAGTTGTCTTTGAACTGATAACTTATTGCAGCTGTTTATTGTTTTTGTTTTAAAGCTTGCTGATGTGAGATGTGTGGCATATATCTGTGGCTTGATTCATCAAGTGTATGGTGACTTTAATGAGCCTCTGAAAAAGGGACTTGTGAAAATGTTTGATGGCTATGGTGGGAAAGAAGAGGACAAGGTAAGGGTGGTACTTTGTGAAAATTAAAGGGACATGACTGAACACAGGTTATGCACACTTGCTGTTTTCAGTGCAGCTGAAAACAAGCACAAGCTCGTGGGTTTGATAAAAACAACATGTTGTTGATAAAGCAATGCTCTTTACAAGTTTTGTTCCAGATGGACTGCAAAGCATGATTCAAAGCTTTTTACACGAAATAATTTGTAACATTCTTGTTACACTGTGAAATGCTGTGCATGTGCAATTGAGATTGGGCTTTTTACTGTCTTTTTCATAACTGTGCAATTTTTAGTGACCAAGTCTTAATCATTTTTTAATATCAAAAAGTACAGCTTACACTTTACAAAACAAGAAAATTGATTGCTGGTTACAAAAATTCTGAAAAATTGTTTTATTTTTGGGGTTGTCGTAGAGGGGTCCATAAAGGTGGTCCCGTAGACCCAGTCTGTAATAGGGGTCCATGGACTGGGGGTCAGTGTTTTCAGGTCTTTACATGACTTTGTGCTACTTATTGATAGAGAGATGACTGACAGTGCTTAATGTATTATCTGTGACTTTCCTCAGTTAATTTATAGTTTAATTCATTTGTTTTGTTTTTGTTTTTCACAGCTAGCAAATGTGAGTAAGTATCGTGTCACCCTGAGACTGCTGGGAGAGCTGATTATTGGAGGAGTTTTTCCAAAACTGCCTGAAGGTATTAAAATACTTGGCACCATCCTGAGTAACATCATCAATTGCGACAAGGAAAGCCACGTGTATGTGCAGGTTATCAGCAGTTTTGCTCGTCACTGTGGAGAGGATTTTGCTGGTTTCACATCAAGGAAACAAAGGTTGATGGCTGAGAAACACAAGGTGGTGTTTCCAAAGTGTGGTGTAGTTCCTAATGAAGATCAAGCTGCAATTCATCAACAGTTACTCACTTACTACAAGTCACTGGCCAGCCATTTACTCAAAGCACACAAGGATCTTCAAAACAGAGAGAAGCAAAACAGGGCAACTTTAATGGTACATAAAAATGTCATTACTATAATTGTTTTATTAGCAAATTTAGTAATTTGTTTATAAAAGTAATAAGTAGATTAATGTAATGTGTTCTTGCCCAGTAAGGAGAGGAGAGGAACTGAATCAGTAAGTTAATATGAATACATTTTTAGTGACAGGGCACTAATATTTGTATAACTAAAAGTTTTGTTTTGTTATTCAAAATGTTCATTACATGACTTGTACATGTCATGAATCACTAATTGCCAGAATCAAAAACGAAACATAGGGCGATCTCGACTTGATGTTTTCTTTCATTCTTTCCATTCATGCCAACACGGCAGGTAAGGCCTCATGATGTACAACATAGAAACTTTAAACAACCGATTCAAGTAAGGATGGTGCACTTGGTTATAAGGATTGGAATCTTCATTCTTAACCTCCTTTTTGTCAAAATGCAAGTTAGATTGCTAAACCCGGGAGGTGTATTAGTCACTATACATGTACATGTAGAGTGTACATTTTAATTGTTTCTACATTCGTTGAGCACAAAATGATTATCAACTATCAAATTTGGTGCTTTTCCTCACAGACCAAAGGTGAACTGCATCCTGAAAGGAAGGAAGCATTTGAGAAAGCACAGAAGGCATATGAGAAGTTACTGGCTAACACATCTTCCCTAGCAGTGAGTACAGTAAAGAAATCAAATAAACTGGCCAATCTCATAGAAAGCAATCAAAGCACAGAGCAATTATATATGTAGCCAATGTGAAGCATGCAGCAAAATGTGTGGGAATGAGTCACGATTTACCCCTGATTGGATCAAAAAGTGGTGACTGTGAACTTTTAAACCAATTGCTTGGCAAAATGATGAAAAACAGAAGCAAATGCGAATTCCTTTGGACACTCACTTTTTCTTAACTGTGGGAGGCGCAAGGCCTAATGGTTAGCGCGCTCGGCTCCGAGTCGAACGCCCGGGTTCGAGAGCTGGCCAGGGCGCTGCGTTGTGTTCTTGGGCAAGACACTTTACTCTCACAGTGCCTCTCTCTACCCAGGTGTATAAATGGGTACCGGGGAACTTACTGCTGGGGGGTAACTCTGCGATGGACTAGCATCCCATCCAGGGGGGAGTAGCAATACTCCTAGTCGCTTAATGCTACAGAAACCGGGATAAGCTCCGGCTGTATGGGCACTTAGGCTCGGACACAGACTTTTTTCTTAATTATCATTCTTGTATGTCTTGTACAGTAGTGATAAAAATAAATTTGTGTACAATTCATTCAACTGCAGTGTACTTAGAATTTGAGCAGAGTCTTTAGTCAGAGCTGACAATCACATGTACTGTGTATGTGTTTATAGGACATACTGGATGTAGATATGCCTGATTTGCCTCAAGATGGTAGGTGAATTCCATTCACATTATCTTCAGTTCCCTTGCTAAGTTCCAGAAAATATCCATACTCCGATGACGGAAGGGATTTAACCTCTCCCTCCCCTGATTTTGTGTAACCTTATCTCAATTTGGAAGTTATTACGTGCTTAAAATTAATTTTATAAGTAATTTCCCTGAAACGATGATATACATGGGCATGTAGCATGTAGTAAATGCATAGTGTATACATGTAGTACTGTACTTTATACCATGCCATAGAAAATACAGCCAATCAGAATACAGGAAAGCCGTTGTATATTCGACGGTATTCAACCCAACCTTCCCATCGTGCGCTGCGATTGTATTCTCGACGAAATTTAGAAGGTGTATTTTCTATGGCATGGTATAAAATAGTTACACAACACTTTCTCGTGGTATACTATGGAATATCCCACTTGTCACTTGTATTTTCTCAGTATACACACTCGCCTAAAGGCTCGTGTGTATACCGAGAAAATACAAGTGACTCGTGGGATATTCCATAGTATACCACTCGAAAGCGTTGCATAACTAGTATGTATCTATAATATTTGTAAATTCCTAGTATACGTCTAATTAAAAAAGGCTGACAGGGGTAATCAATATTTCTAGTACTAAATACTTCATGTTAGAGAAACCATGATCAACTCCTTTAATCTCATAACCAATGGTTAGACCTGACTTTACACTGATATTGTATGAGCAAATTAGACGCTGAACACTATTAATTATTGCTAATTTGTACCTGACTGCAGAGTTTGTACAACAAGAGGCTGGAGCGGGCACAGTTGATGTTTTTAACCCCTTTAAACATTCAGAGGTAAGAGCTTGTAAACTAAGACATCAGAGCACTGCCTTGTGATTCCCCTATTACAACCATCTCATACATTCTAAGTACTGAGAATAGTTTTTTTTTTCCTTTCTTCAGTTTTTCTTGTAAGAAACTGAGATACATGTACACTGTAAAACAGTTACTATGGTTGTGTGACTGTGCTGTGCGAAGCTAAATTAACCGTCAGTCAACTCTCTCTAAAATGGACACCGCCAGGACTGTCTCCAACTGTCCGGTTTAGATCTAGGTGTCTGTCTTATAGGGAGTTTAGTTACTAACAGTAAAATGACTGAACAACGGCAGGGATAGGACCAACACCTGTCACCAGGTGTCCGTCTTAAAGAGGTGTCTGTCTTATACAGGTGGCCGTTAAGAGAGAGTTGACTGTATTTTGTAAACTCTCAAGGCAGCAAGGGAGTTATTGAGATGTGTTCTTGACCAATTAAGACGTTGCAGATAATTGAATTAACAATGGTTTCTCTTACAACAGTACGATGGAAGCTCTGGTCTGTGGGAAGATGAGGAAACAAGGATTTTTTATGAAAATCTCCGAGATCTCAAGGCTTTTCTACCAGGGGTAATTAAAAACTGTTTAGTTAGTGAACATGTTAAACACTCTGGCATTTTATTAATATATAAATTTATATACTCTGTAATGTTACTTGTAAAATTCATTAGTGATTTAAAAGGAATGGGTCACCTTTTTAAGTTTAGAGTAAAGTGTTGTTACAGGTAATAACCCTACCCCATTCATGGAACCTTTTGGTTTTTCTTTTTCAGGTTTAAACACCTCCCTTCTCACCCCTCTGGAAATTGCACTTTAGCTCCATGCTTTTCAAACATAGCACAAGCTAGCTCCTATTAGGTTCTCCCTCTGTTGATCACACTTAGAAACTAATGTCTTGTCTACTACAAACTGAATTATTTAGTTAGCTAGTACTTAGTAACATCAGGTATGGTATTGTTAGCTACAGTATGTAATATATATCCTAAATTGTTGATTTGTGATTGTCAGATCTTGTACAAAGATGAAGGGAAGGAGCAGGAGGACGATGGTACTAATGCTGCTGAGGATGAAAAATTGGACATCCAAGACTTGGAAAGTAAGTAAAAATTTCCTTAATTTATTCAGTCACACAACTGAATCTACAGTGTATCTAATTCAGCATTTTGGTATGGGTGTTTGACTGCATCTACTGAAAAATCCTGTTTATTGGTTAAAATACAAACTAAATTGATTAAACTAAATAAAAATTAATTGTTTTGCTTTTTTCACAGTAGCTGAGGAGGAATTTGAAGAGATGGATGATGACATTGCTGATGAGGAATTTAATGAAAAGGAAAGTGAAGAAGGTAAAAGAACTGATTATATGTATGTGTATTATTAGTACATTAGAAGTGCACAAGACAAGCTTATCTTTGGGAGAAAAACATCCAAAATACAGCAACAGTGGAGGAATTGGCCATCATACTCATCCTTCAGCTTTGGCGAACAACCCCCTCCTCAATCTGCATTATTCTTCATATCATACTCTGCCTCATCTAATAATATTGCTAAATAATCAATGACCATGAAATCTTGAATTAACAAGTTATAATTCAACCATGGCTGGGTCTGATTTCTCAGATCATCCCACAACCCTCTCAACAATTCTGTGTAAAATTGTATTAATTTCTCGGTAGCTAGCGAACCTGAAGGCCAACCTAGAATATTGAGTCCAACTTAGCCAAAGGCCCCTAAAGGTGTTCATTAATTGTGTAGCAAACATGTCAGACACAAGGTCAGCAGAATGTCTTGGCCTTTGTGTGGTCAAAAGGCTTAAAAAAATTCTGTCCAGGGGAGGTACATATTGCTGCTGGTCAAGTAACTTAATTTTCATATTCTCACTTGCCTGATGGACACCGGCCCAGGCAAGCTATCTGCTGACTAATTCATGATTTTAAACTAAAAAAGGAAATGAAGACAAGCATGCCACTGCCCTGCAGGGCAAGTAAAAAGGCAGGCTGGAATTCAAGGCCTGTTTAGTGTTTTCTTTTTTCAGTCCCAGGCTTAAATGATAAATTAAAGTTCTCCTTAAAACTGATTGTCATTACTTTTTCTTTTTAAAGTTAATTACTGTAACATTCTGAAAATAAGCCACCAAATCTCTGAGAATTATAAAGAATTTGCAACAACTTGTGTTACTGATTTTAGAAGATGATGAAAGTTCCTCTGGTGAAACATCCAGCTCATCCACTGGACTAGCTCTTGAGGCAATCCAACAGAGACTGCCTACATGTGTCAACAAGGAGTTTATTGATGAGGTATTGTTTGTTTTTTTTTTTTTTTGTTTTGTTTTTCAGGGACAGTGTCCAGGTAAAATGTTTATTGAAACTCTCTGGCTTTCTGTGAAATAATTCAAGTTAGAAATTAATTTACAGCCAGCAGTAATAGCTGTCAATGCTTTGAACAATAATGCTTTTAGGTAATTATTATTAAATCCCACTATTGTTAAGTAATTTTTATCTTTTCATACAAATAAACTGTTGTTGTTGTAGGTTGCGACAGAGTTCATGCAAACATGCAACACCAAGGGAAACAGAAAGAAACTTTGCAGAGCTCTCTTTAATGTTCCAAGGATAAGGTAATTGACTTGCAGTCTTTGTTGGTAAAATGCGAAAATGGCAAAAACAAGTGGCGCTAAGCTTGCAACTAAGTAGACAAGAAAAATTATAAATAGCGACTTTCTAAACGCTTTACTTACAGGGTTTCTCATGTTGTTCTGTCAGCCAGCTAAAGAGCAAGCTGCTTCAAATTCTGAGTCCAAGTTTAGTGTGGCGCATCCAACACACCCACCACTGAATCATTAAATGTGGCCAGCTATTCAGAAACTGTATACGAACTCTGACTTAATATCCTGATAGGAGAGTAAGAAAAATAACCAATAAAAAAAAAATACTGCCAGCACTGCTGAGTCATTTTGCTCCGTTTATCCTCATAACTGAAGCAGACTTGATGAATTACCTCTAAACTAATGTGTTTTGTTGCAAGGTTGGATTTACTGCCAATGTACTCTCGTCTTGTGGCCACTCTTGATCCTTGTGCTCCTGATATTGCTCCTGACCTCATGCAGCAACTCAAAGGAGAATTTAGATTCCGTGTAAGCTTATTTTTATTTAACATTTTGATGTTATCTCTGAATATTCCTTTGCAATTGGTACATCTATTCTTTGTTATGAGCGTTTCATGTCTATAGTTGTACGGGTGGTGAATGGTCCTTCAAAAAAGGCGAGTCTCCCAGAATTTTAGCCAAATTTCAGGGGTCTCGTCATCTTGAATTTTTCTTTGATGCCTTCTCGGAGTCTCGATTTCTTTTGCAAGGCTGAAAAGGTCTTGGGCTTGCAGAAAAGATACATATATCAGTCTCGCTGTCTCAGAAAGTCTCACATTTACCATTCAACACCCCTAGTTGTCAAAAGTGCCATGACATAGCTGCATATGCACAAGAATGACTAGGCAAGTGTTTTTGTGGCATGATGGTTTATTATTATTTTAAGCTGGTTAATTATAAATACATAAAATTTTATTCTGATTGTGTTTCTTCAGGTGCGCAAGAAGGATCAGATCAATGTTGAATCAAAGATAAAGACAGTAAGATTCATAGGTAAGAAAATTTATGATGGATGAGCTCGCCTCAATGAACCATGGTCTACAATGAACTGACAGAGAACTGTGATGATTGTTATAACCATTATCTGAAGAAAAAAAACTTACAAAACTAACAATATTTTATTGTAACTGACATATTTACCATCACAGACAGGAAAGGATCGTTAATTTATATTGTAATTACTGTGATTTTGGGCACTTCTAAATAATGAGTTTTCTGATCTTGTGCCTTTAATTTTATTATGCGTTACTCCATTTATAAAACCGTAGATGTACATTTCTTTAGTACAGTTCGATGCTAGTATTGTTAGTACAGAAAATTAATAGTTATCATTTATCAACTTATTTCTTTTATCGTCATGACAGGTGAATTGACGAAGTTCCATATGTTTCCAAAAGGTGAAGCACTACATTGTTTGAAGGTGGGTGGTAAGACATTTTATCAATGGCATCCCAAACTGTTCTCATTACACATGAATCTTTAAGAAAGCCCTAAAAATATTTTTTGCTATTATGTTGACTGAATCACACATCTTGAGTTCGTTTGCAATACGTTCTCAACTCTTTTTATTGAAATTTGGCAAGATTGCAGAAACAAAAAAACATGTCAGGTATTTTAAAGTTATTCCCCTGAATATTCCCTGGAATGGGAATTTTTGATTATCAACGTTCAAAATTCAGCTACATGTTAAAACAAACCAGATAAACCGTCAAAATTCCCTGACATTTAAGAGGAAAGTGTGAAGAACTTTGATACAGTAATTTTATGACTCTTGCTGTCTCGGCCCTGTCTGCTTACTTGGAACTATTAAATAAGTAAGTTATACAATGTGGATTTTAATTTGGCATCAAGCAGTGGCTTGGTGCTAGGGATTAACTGAAGTAACAACTGGAGGAAACCCTGTCAAGAGAAAAAGCACAAAAATATTTAGTTCAAAGGGGTATCTGATTACTTCAGTTAAGAATTTTTTTCAGTTGTTGTCAATTTTCTATTTTAGATGCTTCTAGAAGATTTCACCCACCACAACATTGAGATGGCCTGTAATTTATTGGAAGTGTGCGGCAGATTCCTGTACCGCTCAGCAGACTCACACATCAGGACAAAAAACTTGTTGGTAAGTTTTCCTAAAAGAGAATATTTTTACAGTTCAAATAAGAATAGCAGGAGCACTAGAATTAAAGATATGAACGTGTAAATAAATGTGTACAACACCACATGCAAAAAAATTGTCATATTAGTAGCATACCTACCTTTTTAATTCACACCTTTTTCCTTTCATCTTACAGGAGCTCATGATGCGAAAGAAAGCTGTGCAGAATTTGGACAGTCGTCAATTGACTTTAATTGAGAATGCATTCTTCTATTGTAATCCACCAGAAAGACAGAAGGTACTTATTACATCTTCTACGTTAGGGCCGGGTTGAACAAAGCACGATTAACCTGATCCAGTATGAGCTTTAATTTCGATTTCAGGTTTTTAATTTTCAGTGAGGTTTTCTGTTAATATTTTCTGTCCTCCAGTTCTGACCTCAACTAGTCTCTAACTCCACAAAACATACCAGAGAAATTAAACTGGGTTATCCTTGTTAAGTGTTAATTGGCTTTTGAACAACCCTTTTGAACAACTAAAATAATATGCCTAAACACCCACTCAATTATTACTGTGTGTTTTACAAAAGTAGAACAAAATATAATGATGTGCTTGTAGCATAAATGGATGTTACAAGTTATGCAAGGTACAGCTGTATGTTATTGTCATTTTGTGCTATAAAGTACGCCAATTTGCTATTGACTGCAAAGATGTTATTTATTGTGTACAGGTTTCCCAGAAGGAGCGCCCTCCTTTGCATGAGTACATTCGTAAATTGCTGTATAAAGACCTTTCTAAAACAACAACAGAAAAGGTATACTGTAACATTAATGTATTCTACATTGTAAGGTCTATAACTTTTAAGAGATAATTTATTAAATATTATTTTTGTTATTGCATAGTTAGTACTATGGTTATTGTTACAAGTATCTCGTAACGATGACCTGGGTTTCGTCATAATTTTGTCAAATCATAGTGGAGTAGCAATACTGTAAAACGTAAGCCGTGGAACGTCTCTTCCAAGTGAAAGACACGTTCTTTTTTTGGTAGGGGCGGGGAGGGGAAATGTTACGATGTGCTACAGAAACCAGAGCTAACCACTGACAGTTTTGGTCCACTAGCCTCGTGAAGACTTTGAACAAACCGTCTGGCATAGTGTCACGACATCAGCTCTCTTTTCAAACCTCTAAGTCACATTTTGGTTATATTGCCTTACAGGTACTACGACAAGTACGAAAACTGCCCTGGAATGAGTCTCAGGTACTGATTCATTTTCAGATGTCATGTTAAAACAGGCAGTGATTCAATTTTCTGATTTGGCAGATGAATTTACAGGCTTCTTGAGACCCTTGAGCCCCTGCTATCATCCATTACGATAATAATACTTGCGCGCCTTATTTTACTCAACAGTGAACAGTGCTCGCCAGTTCAACTACATATTGAAGCTTGCGTTTATTTTAATGGCAGGAGAATGCCAGAAAAAAGAAATAATACTTCTGATCATTTTTAATTCAAACATTATTTTTCTGAATCGGTTTTCAGATTGCCGTGTACGTGATAAAGTGTCTGATTCGTGTGTGGAACATCAAATACAACAGCATTCACTGTGCTGCAAACCTGCTAGCAGGCATAGTGCAATATTACGTAAGTATCTCCTTGAAAAATGAAGCTAAATGCGGGACCACAAAAAAAAAAAAATTAATAATTTTTTTTAACCTTTTAATCAAATGCTATAGGCTCTGAGATTTGATATCTTTGCCGTGTTTAAATTAATTAAGCAAAGTTTTAGGGAAGATTGTTGTATAATGACTGGACTTCTTTGCAGGAAGATGTTGGTTTGTATGTTGTTGATGGAGTTTTGGAAGAGATTCGCCTTGGAATGGAGGTACAAGTTAGAATAATTCATTATTCCACAAGATATATGACATGATATATAGCCAACGAAGCGTTTGGCGCGAATTGCCTTTTATCATCTCATATATATCTAACAAGCAAAAGTGGAATACTTGTTTGATTTAAACCCACTGTAATTTTACACTACTAATTTTACTTTATAAAAAAGACCAGAAGACATGCAATTTTTGTCGCCATGTTGACTGTTGGTAAGACATGCTATTCAGTGATATTCAATGGCTGCTTAGCCAATCAAAACTCTGAAAATACGTTAACCAATGCTCCAGTTTTTAATAAGTACCATTAGCTTGTAAGGAAAGAAAGGATTTAAGACGGAATCCATCAGGAAATCGAGTAATAATAATTTTAGTTGGACAAAAAAACGAGCACCAGAAGAATTTCAATCCTATTGCGTTATTTTCTACCCCATATAAAAGCTAAAGATGTAAGTAATAGGCCATTTCCGAGTTACCCTTTGCCTCTGTTTCAAAACGAGTCTACATGCGAAACCATTCAAATGAAAATGAGTTTGATTTGCATGAAAATGGACGTGTAGGTGAAACTCATTATTTTGCCTTCACTACACACTAACAACACAACTTGAGGCATGGGCCGTCGGTCGCCGGGCCCACGATCGTTTGACACATCATGACGCACAGAACACCTCCACCACACGGCACGTCCCCACCACTGGAAAAGGCCGTACCCCCGACCACTGGCGCCCCTGGGGTGCACAAACAAAACAATGATTCACAATTATGAAGAAGGTAATGAACATATTTCACAAACCGAGTAGGTGGCCAGAGGCTGAGTGGTCAAAGTCTCTCAAGAACTCTTTCACACGCTACCATAGTCCTCGCGTCTACGCTCCACCCATTCTCTTTCCGTGTCGGCAAATTTATTAGTTATCCCGACTATCACAAATTACATTTCATATGAATGGTTTCGCACGTAGACTCGTTTTGAAACAGAGGTAAAGGGTAACTTGGAAATGGCCTATTATCCGTGATAACACCAACAACAATATCCTATCAGAGCCTGAGAAAAAGAATTTCAAAGTTCACAAGAACAATGTAACTCGAAATTTGTTTTCGATGTTAAGTGTTGTTAGTAGAAACTCAGCTGTGTTCTATTGGAAATCCGCGAATCTGATTGGTTCTCCCACTGTTTTCTATTCGCCGATAGAAAACAGTCGCGCGCGCGTAGCTCTTTAAGCGGTAAATTTTCTTGATTTTTGTCTTCAAAGTGCACAATATTGTAGGTTTTAGACCGCAATCCTTTAGAGTTTCTACTAAAACAATTAGACTACTCGCCCTCGTTTTCTATGAGCGATAGTCAACTCGGCTGCGCCTCGTTGGCTATTCGCTCATAGAAAACTCGGGCTCGTAGTCTAATTGTTAATTAGAAATGATTTATTTTGATAAGATGTTTGAAACAGTTACACAGAAGTTTGCAATAAGATGTAAATAATCTTGGTACATAATTTTGTCCAATTAAAACTCGAAGTCCTGGCGGATTCCGTCTTAATTTAACTTAACTTAAATTTCTCAATTTACATGTTACTTGTTAGACAAACCTTCAGAAGATGAACCAGCGTCGTGTAAGCTGTGTGAAGTTCTTAGGTGAGCTGTATAACTACCGACTAGTGGAGTCACGAGTTATATTCAGCACTCTGTATTCCTTTATCACCTTTGGCAACAACCAGGAAGGTTAGTGAGATCTCCTGTGTGGTGTTTTGCACAGTGATTTTCTTGTCTACTGTTTACAAGGATAAAAGTGTGATGACTTACTGTACATGTTGCACCGCGATTGTTCTTTTCTTTGGGTGTGCGGGGGGGCAGGGGGTGTTACCTGTGATCTGATATAGTCATAGGATTGGCTATACTTACCTGTTAAGTGCTTAAGCGGTGTCTCACTGTAAATGCCTGTACTAGAAGTTATCACGGCTGTGACAGCTTGAAATTTCAAGCTTCTGTGGTGACTTCAAGTGCTTATTCTCAAAAGCATGATAACGATTTAGTACTAAAAAAGTGGTGTCCTTTTTTTAGTCAGAAAATAAAATAAAATTAATACACGACTTCTTGTGTATAAAGATGGTTTTGGTTGGTGTTATGTTGATAGGCATAGTATCAGTGCTGGATCCTCCTGAACACTTGTTTCGTATCCGTCTGATCTGTACTCTACTGGACACTTGTGGACAGTATTTTGATCATGGCAACTACAAGAAGAAACTCGACTGTTTTCTTGTCTACTTCCAGGTAAGGTGCATTAGTAACAGTGGTAAATTTTATCAGGAGTAAGGCCAGTCTTGTAGATATTATCACATTCCCAGCCTTATTTCAGTAGTGTAGCAGTCTCTACTGTTTGGGGGCTAGGGGCATTGTTCCTGTACGATTTGCATTTTAATTCTGTATTACCTTTTGTGTCGAAAGTTTTTCCATTTTACGTTGACGAGGTAATTACATTTTCCGTCAAAAGCTATAAATAACGTTTTGCGTTACTATTACATTTTGTTTCAGTCATTAAATTTCGAAGCATGACATCTTCTTTCCGCTTGAGCCTAATTCTTCTACTTAACGTAAGATTATTCATTTAAATAACTAAAAGGCCTATTATATTATCTCTTGAAATGAGGCTTCCGATCACTGCCTTTCGCTAATATCTATAATTACAGTATACCATTTGTAAGTATGATAAGCATTGTTGATTGTTTTACCAGTGTTACATATTGAAGAAGAAAGCTGATCCCATATGGCACGAGGGACACCCATTTCCTCGCGATGTTGATTACATGGTAGCGGACACTCTTGAGTCGCTTCGCCCCAAACTAACCATGTATGCAAGCTTAGAGTTGGCTGTTGAGAGTCTACAGAAGTTGAACAAGGAGCATCAAGAACAGATAGGTTAGTTTTAACCAGTTCAAGGGGGAATTTGTATGTTGATACATTATCATCGCTGCGGCATAGATCGCTTTTCTATACATTTTTATATACTAAATCGTGGGAGGGATGCTTTCTTTTTTCTTTATTTGACGGTTTCGCAGTACAAGATAATGACAATAAGCACTTTAAATATGAAATAAAGGGAGTGGAAAAATATGAAATGAGGGGAAAGAATTATTTACAGGGATAAAAAGAGAAAATTGCAGGTGCCGCGGGGAGCCCAAAAAAAGCAATACACCTTTACAAAAATTTATAGCCACGAACAAGCGAGAAAGTTTGGTAAATAAAATTAGAATTCAAATCTTGTTTTCTGTTTGTTTGATTGTGTATTTTACGATACACAAGGAGAATTTAGATGCTTATTAAGTCTCCTGAAACACCATCACTTTGCAATATGAGTGTTGAATGCATCCTGTGTTTCGTTTCAGAGAAAGCTGCTCCTGTAGAACAGGACTCAAGTAACCCATGCAACAGCTCAACCCAGCCATTGGCTATTCCAAACATTTCTTACAGCAAAGTTCTGTCAGAATCTCCAGCTGCCTCGCTCAGTAACTCTCCTTGCCAGTCTCCCATGCTGCGCGAGGAAGATGAGCAGAGTGAGACTGGGGAGAGTGAAGGCGAGGAAGACGATGAGGGCCCTGGAGCACAGTGGGCGGAATCTGATAGAGAGGTTACCGAAGTTGATATTAATGATGTGGATATGAACAAGGTTAGTTGCTGGAAATTCTTACCAAGTTCTTTCCACAATATAGTCAACTCAACTATTGTTTTTCGGAATCTCCTAGACTTGCCCCAAGTCGCTCGTTTTTTTCTTTGTACCTACAGTTACTTAAATAAAATCGTTTTAAAATCAAGCGCGAGAGATCGCGCGGGATTCATTTGTGTGAACGCGCGCGCGAAGGAAAACCGAGGAATGGCTCGGAACGAGCGACTTGTGTCACTTGCAGGAAATCGATTCTGGCTGACGTTTTTTTGCCGCGAAAATATTGCATCATTTCGTGTGCATTGAGTTGGTTTCTTTTATCGTGTTGACGTCAGTTTCGTGCGCCGTGTGCAGCTGACGCGCGCTGTGGCGTGTGTTAAAATTGCGATTTTCTTCCCATTTTGGTGGGAAATCATACTTGATGGCTCTCTCATTTCTGTCTGTAAGATTTAAAAGGGACAGGCACAAAAAAACTGTTCCAAAACTGTTCTAAAACTAGTTTAACTGCCGATGTGAGAAGGAAACAAGTCTGTTCAAGAGGTAAAAAGTTAAACGCAAGCGTGTCTTGCGAGCAGAGCGCGCTAAGTTAGCGAGCAGAGCGTGCTCAGTAAGTTCGCGCGCAATTTAACAAATTGACATCAGTTTTTTATGCGTCTGTCCTGTTATTGATGATAAATTTCGTCATAACATTGTCAAAGTTTGTTGTAGATCCGCTCGCCTAGCGGCTCGCGAATCTACAACACTTTGACAATGTTATGACGCAATTTATCATCAATAACAGGACAGACGCATAACTGATGTCAATTTGTTTTTTACAATAACAAAAAGCCAAAACTGATTTTAAAACGAAGGAAAGAAATCTACGGGGAAGATGCGATTGCCGTACGGCCGCAGAATCTAAATTTTGTCGCTGTAATTTGGAAAATCACACTCACAGGCTCGTAAATTAAAAGTTTGGTAAGAATACCGCCAGAAATACACGAGAAAATTCGAATTGTTCAACTAACCTTTAATCCACTGAAAAGTGTTCACAAAATAATCCGCTAAAACGTGGTTCAGCTTTCTAATTTCATTGACAGCACACATTCCCGCTCACCGCCGATTTTCGGTCTGAATCCTCAATAAACTTCCAGTTCTCTTCGCTCTCAGGTCGCACTGGTTTCTTAAGTTTTAACCGATAAATTTTAGATGATTTCCTCATTGAAGACTTCTAGTTTTGTGGTATAATTCTCGCCTCATCAAGAATACAGCGCTAAATCAGTGCTGAAAAGTTTGACAAAACCTTCGCTGATTGCGTCAGCTACGAGTTTCATGCGTCTGTACTCTTATTGAAAATGAAAATTAGCCTATCAGCGCGCGAGAATTCGCTCAGTTATTGTAAAAAATATGATTGACATAATCTCGATGGCGTCACCGGTGGATTTTTCCACCGGTGACGCCACATTTCAGAATTGGCGCGCTGCAGGTGAGACAAGTCGCTTGTTCCGCCACGATCCTCCGCCATTTTGTTTTTCATGCCCGCGCGCGCCCTCCATTTCTGTATCCAGCGGTCTCCTGCGAATCTAACGAGCGACTTGGAGCAAGTCTAGAAATCTCCTTGATTGCGCATACTGTTGCCAGAAATGTATTTTCCTTGATTTCTCTTGTAGGTAAAAGTTCTCAGCCCCCCTAAGCCAGAACCAACCGTGGAAGACAAGGCATTCCTTGCTGCTTTTGACAAACTTTTGTTGGATGACGTACAGACTCGCCGCGAAGAAAACCCCAAGGTATGAACATAATTTATTTATGCAGATATTCAAATTAATTTTACCATAGTGCCAGCAGTATTCTGTCTGATTGATCTCAACTTCACCCACTCAACACATATAACATGTCAGGGCCGTAAGCCGAATTTTTCACGGGTGGGTGCAAGCGCCAGAAACATCAGCTTCTTGGCGGATAGGGGAGGGTCCGGGGGTTATTCTCCCCTTTGAAATTTTGAAAAATTAAGCTATTGAAGTCAACAATTCCTGCACGCCCTTATTAGGTGGACCTTTGTGGCCCATGGGGCAGTGCGGACGCACCCATCATACCCCCCCCCCCCCCATGTGCATGGACACTTCACTCTTATACAAGTTCCCCGTTATTGTTGTTGTTGTTGTTGTTGCGTTTCCCTCACATTTCCATCGGATTAGTTTTTCTTAGATGATAGAATTTTTTTAAAAATGGTATTAAAGAAAGTTGATCCCATCCCAGAGTAACATGGAGAAATACCCCCCACTCCCACTTCGCTGGCATCAAACAAGTTCATGAGGCTCTGAAGTGAAAGGGATGTAAGGCTCGAAAACATAGTTTTTGGAGATTTTGTTACACTATTGTTGCTAATGCGCGTCGCCATACGCTCTTTATCTGTCAGGTTCCAAGAGTGGATGTAGCGGTTCCAATGCACCTGAAAGGACAAAGAGCTCGTCACAATAGTCTAACTGAAGAGAACGAAAACCTGAACTTTGTTGTTATGTTAAAGAAAGGAAATAAACCGCAGTTTAAAGGTAAGCAAAGCCTTAAGAAAATTGAGGTTGTGAATTTGTCAAATCCTTCCATTTCACGTTTTAGTGACAAGGTTTGGGGTATAAAAAGGATATAAAATTAAGCATGGGGATACAACAAGTCAACCATCAGTGTCTAAAACGTAGAATTATTTTAATATATTTAGAAATTTACCGCAAACATTCGAAAATAAGCCTTGTATTTGTTTTGTTTGTTTGCTGCTTTTTTTGGGAGGGGGGGGGGGTATTTTCGAGGTGGTGAAAGATCTTAGGTGTTGAAATGTGTTGGGTTTGGAGTTTTTGCTTATTTATCTGTCCAGTTTCTTTGCGAGGGAGGGGGTTTCTTGGAAGCTTGTGGTAGATTTCCACGGAAAGAAGGGAACAAGGATTTAAAAATTAAAAACAAGCCAGAGCAGAGCGTAAAAAATCCGACAAACGCAGTATGGCACTGGGCCAGATTATAAATGTTTCTTTATTTCACCGCTAAACAGACCTGCAGATTCCTCTTAGCTCTGGACTGGCAGCAAACATCCGGGACAGACAGATGGCTGAACAACAAGAGCAGGAGGAAGTTAAGAGACTGGTACTGAATTATAATCAGAGACAAGAGGAAGAGATTTATAACGGTACGTGTTTACTTTAGGCGAGATATCAAAATGGCATCATGTGAAAACCACCGGGAGAAACACGGTCTGTGCTCTTTATGACCACAAAAATGTGCCATCAGTTACAGTTTGCTACATTACATGTACAAGTTCGACCTTTACATTGACTGTATAAACTTTGAACACTAAAAATTAATTAAACCTACGAGGGATTTATTTCACCAAACAGAGGAAGGATGTCCCAAACTCACCTATGTGAAACCTGAGTTTGACTTTAAAATGATTTAAAGGAGCAATGTCACGATATTTAACGGTCATTTTTCTGATTAATTTCAGTTTGATGGAAACCTCAAAATAGTAGTTTTCTCACATAGAAAAACAACAAAGGAGTAATAAAAACGAGAAAATAGGAAAGGATAGTTTCGACTGACAAAGATTAAGACGGATTACGGATTCTGGTTGTACGTGATGTGGCTCCTTTCAAAGATCGCATCTTAGTAAATCGGAAACGTTTCGCCAAGGTATGAACGTTGTAGACTGTTCAAACCTTTCATGCAGTGAGGTAAGATAACTGGAAACTTCCAAAAGACTCTCGAACATCAATGGAACCATTCAGGCTTTCGTTACTTTTAAGTGACTCGCGCTATATAGGGAAAACAACTGTCGAAATGCACGCTCAAAATGGTGTAAACAAATGACGACTCTATTAAAAACGTATCTCGTACAATAAACGGTAAGTGAATTTACTTTTAATTTACAAATTTAGAACGAGTAAAAGAAGGCAATTTTGTATCTCGCACTAACAAATCAAATGTCATCGTCGCGACCTCTTTACATACAAATACATTTAGACAGTTGTTTTCCCTATCTAATGCGAGTCCCTTTTAAAGTGTATATGACAGATTATTTTTTATTTGCCTGATCAAATCTACGTGGTATGCTGATACGAACATCGAAAAACGAAATTCGAAATCTCGTTTTTTTCACCGCCTTTTCGACCTAAAAAACGCAATATTTTCACTTCCGGTGAAAATAAAGCTATCATATCAGCAAACATACAGGTAAGTAAAATGAAAAGGCGGTTTTTAATTTTGACGTATTAGGCTCAAAACGAATTTAGAAGTAGCGCACGTGTTTAATAGTAAAGATGGTAAATTTTAAGCTCGGTAAATAAATAGTGAAAATGAAGTATTCAACATGACACGAGCATGGGACAAAGAAAAAATCTGAGTGTAACCTAGCTAATCTGAGTCTAACCTAAATAGCAACCTAGTAAATGGCCCAGCTCACAACGAGTCTCTCGTAGCTCAGTTGGTTAGAGCGCCCAACCGGTATCTGGGAGGCCATGGGTTCGATTCCCGTCGGGGACTCAGATTTTTTTTCTTTGTCCCATGCTCGTGTCATGTTGAAGACTTCATTTTTCAGCGCACGTGTTGTTGTGATTTTAGCGAGTATACAGATCAAAAAAATCTATGCCGTCGCAGCTTTAAAATTCCATGTTCGGTTTGTTTGGTTATTGAGTGTATCACTGAGCGCATTCTTGTTTGACGTCAGGCGCACAGTGGGGAGCTGGGTCTAGACCGGCCGTGACGTCAAAAGCAGAATAGACCCAGCTCCCCAATGTGCGCGGTTTTGGACCCAACCGGAAGTGAAATTTCACGATTTTAGAGCGCGAAAACGCGGTGAAAAAAGAGATTTCGAATTTCTTTTTTCGATGTTCCCATCAGCATCCCACGTACATTCGATCAGGCAAATAAAAAAACTGTGTCATATACACTTTAAAGTAACGAAGGCCCCATTCGTTGTTATTGCCCCCGCAGGGCTTGTAGAAGACCTAAATGTAATAACTGACCCTAAATGTAATAAACTCCTAAATGTAATAACATTTGACCTTAAATGTAATAAACTCCTAAGAGTGACAACATTTAGGCTTAAATATTTAACGTTATACTAGCGTCATCAATAAAGTATTCAATACGTCTTTACCCTTAATTGGCCGTACAGGGGGGGGAGTGGATGCCAACCCCCTCACCCCCTTGAAGTTTTCCGTAATTTTGAAAAGATTTACTCTATAATACTGTACCTTCAGTAGGTGTTCATTCAACCCTTGCAGACATTTTGATATGGTTGAGATGGCAACGTCATAATAACAAGCAGGTCTTCCCAAAAATCGTTACATTTTACATTTTACCTAATCTCTTCTATTTTTTTTTTAACAAAATTGCACACAATTTGCTTAATTTTATATTCTATAAGCATTTTGGCTTGATTTTTGTAAGTTCCGTTATTTTACGACCTTCTAAGAAAATGGAGGAATCCAAGATGGCGGACTCAAGATGACGGCTCTAATGACATCATATGTCACTCAGCCAACAAAAATTATGTCATCTTGTAGAGTAAGCAAAGGGTGTGTCAGTAAATGTATTCACAGTTAAAACACGATGAGTCAGCAACCAACAGGTTGTTAATTAATCCTATTCAAGTGAACAGCAGAGGCGAGATCGGCACGAGACTCATTTAGCAAAGCACTCCAAACACTAAATTAAATAATGAGAAAATGTAACACTATTTAGAAATGCGACAAGCGCGGAACTCTTAAGTAATTAGCCCATACGTTAATAAACTGAAACAACCGCTAATACTAAAAATAAGTAACACAAAAAGTTCGGAAGTAAAAAGGAAGAATCTATTATTTAAACTCACGCCTTTTTGTAATTTTGGATATAATAATTTACATGAACCAACTAATAAGATCAACAGGTTATTTTTGGCTAATAAGATGCTGTTGGCTTTTTAAGTGTTTTTTAAATTATTAACATGGTTTAACATAGACATGACTAAAATACGGGAAATTCTCCGTAACATAAAGTGGTTTGTTGAGCCATCTGTCACGCCATCGGACAAGTTGCTGTATTCATCTTGAATCAAGCGTAACTAATGAAAAACATCAATCAAGTGACTTCAAATTGAGGGTCTCAATGGGGTGGTGGCTTTTACGGTTAACGGTTAAAATTTAGGCTTTTTTACGGCTAACGGTTAATTTATTTCCATTACGGTTAACAGAAGTAAATTAATTTCCGTTATTGAAAAACATATTTTAGGCCTCAGAGGGTCTGAATGGGTTTTAGTGTTTTTGTGTATTTAGCGTTTTTTTACACTAAACATTAAAACGTTAACATGAAACATTAAACGTTAAACATTAAAATTAAATATTAAACATTAAAATGTTATTTACCCATAACTTTTAGTGTTTGCTGTTAAATTGGCCAATTTTTTAATGTTTGCTGTTTTCGGAGAATACCCATAGTGAAAAACCCATAGTCTTTAAGATTTTAGCATTGTATATTCTTATCTGCTCTTCGAAAATCGATAAAAAAATCACTCATGAACATTGAGCCCGTGCTGTGTTCTCCTCGGAAATCTTCGTTATTCTTGGCACATCTTCTTGATCAAACGCAATAAAACGGTGCAAAAAACCAAAAGGTGAAATTAATTGCATTAAAAATATTTTCATTAATAGGAACACAAAAACTACAAATTTGAGGAAACATATCTGTCAAAATGCCGTTGCCATGGTAACGTCAAGTTCTCCGACACAGCAACCTATCCTACCAAATTATTCCCAGATAAATTTAAGATAAACTCGCAAAGTTTGGCAGCGTTTGGTTGAATCTTCAAAAAATTTATAAGCGTTCAAAGTCAGCACGTGCACTCCCCCCCCCCCCCGCTCTGGATAGGGTTAATGAGGTGATGGTTACGCCATTGATGACGTTACTATAACATTATAAGTCTGAATGTTATCACACTTAGGAGTTTATTACATTTAAGGTCAAATGTTATTACATTTAGGAGTTTATTACATTTAGGGTCAGTTATTTCATTTAGGTCTTCTACAGGGCTTTGGCCCAGAGGCCAAAGCCCGAGGAGGCATTATAGTGTCCCCCACGTATAAGTAGTTACAGAGGAAAATACAGAGGAAATACAGGGAAAAATACAGGGCATACAGTCAGAAGCCAAAAAAAATGGTTGAAGTGAGCGCGCAAGCTAGTATCGGGTAATGATGACGTCACAATAGGGTTTGCCTGCAAATAGTATCGGGTAATGATGACGTAACAATAGCGCTTGCCCGCTATGGGTTTTGGATAATGGTGACGTTCAAGCACCTTCCCGGATTACGCGTCTTCACAACTCCACAACTCTCACCTCGCACATGTGTGCGGGATGTATACCGTATACCTTTAAAGGGTGATTTTTCCCAAAATTTTCAAGCCGGATGAAAGATTTAAAGTTTATATCCAATATACCAAAAAAGATTATTTAAAAAACTTGAAACGCACGCGAGTTACCGACAAAAACGTATTCTTTCAACTTAACTTTTTAGTCCGCTAAAGCCTAGTTTTCACTAGCGACGCAAACACAAGCGCAAGCACAAGCGTAAGGATAACGGCTATAATTTCACCGTGAATACGGCTTCGACGCAAACAAAAGCACAAACACAATTGAATTTTGATGCTTATGTTTGAACTTGTGTCAAGCACATGCAAGGGTCATTTTTTTTTCCTGTTCGCGTGCTTGCGTTTGTGCTTGTGCTTGTACTTGCGTCGCTGGTGAAAACCAGGCTTAAGTGTTCTAAAGCTAATTAGGGCCTGTTTATATGGAGGAGAGTTGTCCCTGGTAGGAGGGTTACCCTCCATACCGAGCCACCCCGGGCGAGAGAGCTTTTCATACGTTTCTTTATAAATAGCTGCGAACTGTTTATATGAGAAATTGAGAAGTTGGCTCGGGGGGCAGGGTGACCCTGGGTGCAGGGTCACTCGCTTTGAAGGTAGGGTGACCCTGGGGAGCGAGCCAACTTTTTTCCATATAAACAGTTTGGTTATTTTTGCCTCGCCTACCAGGGACAAGTTGACACATACGGAGCATGCGCAAATGCGCAATCGGCCAAAACAACATCGAAATCGGCGGTAAATTTGTCCAAAAATGGTCTTCGTCGAAGTTTCAGCGCTCTTGATTTTAGAAAAGGCCGCCATAATAGATATTTCAAAATAACTCTCGCCAGTCTTTTGAACCGAGAGGGCCAAGTTTTGGCTCGGTCAACAGGGACAACTATCTCATATAAACGCTTGGCAAAAGATGGCTCGGGGGAGAGGGTAACTCTCCTAACAGGGCCAACTCTACTCCATATAAACAGGCCCTTAGAATGACATCGGCAGACTCGCATGTAATTATCACACAACAATCTAACGTTAACCTTTTGTCGGTCGGGAATAAACACCCAAAGCGATACTTGATGAAAACGTTCGATCTTTTAGTCAGGGCTTTATATTCGGTCGCTACACTTCTAGTAGAAATTCATTCGAGGCTTTGTGCGAAGATTGAATTGCGTGAACATTTCTTCCAGGAGGTGACCGAAAAAAAAACCAAACACTGCTCAGTGGCCCGGTCATCTGAGAACGTGTTTGCGGGCAGTTTGGTGGGCGGTGTTTGTTTGCGAAGCGATAGATTTTTCTAAATGCTTTTTTCTCGAATTATATTTTTCGCATGGTAGCTAAACCTCCAAGGGATTTTGTTCAATTGACTTCAAATCTTCAGAGGAATTACCGTACTTCAATATATCAGCAACAAAAACATGTCGGCGATTGTTTTATTTATAAAAACGTTTGCGTTGAGAGGCTTTTTTGTACGATCAATCCATGTTTTCTAGCCTTCTTCGAAAATGCTCTGTAACCTTTTTACTGTAATCGAATACGACAAAACGCCGACACGTTTTTTAGCACTTTGGGAGCGGAAACCCTCGAACAAATCAAATTAGCGAATTTTAAAGCTTTCAATAGCCGATTCCGACTTTCGTATTTAGACCTCGTAAAAAATTCAACAATTTACTTTATCACAAAATGGATGAAATTTTTAGATAGCCAGTTCTATGAGCTTTAAATTAATATGGGTTTTATGTATCTACAATTCAACCCGGACGCGCTACAGTGTTTTGAAGTGAGACACGCCTGAAGGCAGTCGAGTTTTTGAGCTTGTGCAAGAGAAGTTTAACGTGGAAGTCTTTTTTGAGCTTTTGCAAGATAAGGATATTTGTTTGGATTTTGTTGCTATCGAAATAGATTACAAAGCTTGCTATTGTGGAGTAAGTTGGTTTCGATTGCTGAATTGAACAGACTCAGTTTACATAAAAAAAACATTGAGAATAGTGAAACTAAGCAGAAAGTCAGGAACCGTGAGCTACTGCGCAGTGCGAGTGTTTTGTTTTCTTTATGTAAACTCTGCAAACTTGGTTTTTCGACTGAGTCTTTCAGTCGCTTTTGTGTGTGATTTGTGTCTGACAAATCGCAGATTTGTACTGAGTCTTTCAATCCAGCAATCGTAACCAACTTGCACTACAGTAGCAAGCTTTGTGATCTATTACGTGACTGCCATGTTAAAAATTATACAGTTTAGTATTTTAAAATTGAAAGCAAAATAAATATTTATACAATAAAATTGAGCTATCTTCAACTTCTCACTGCCCATCAATGCCTCACCCAGTGCCCAGATGCGATAGCCACTAACACTTAACCGCAAGCTACAGTTTCGCGCACATTTACAACCCTCAAAAATAAACACAAACAAGTTTCCATTTTATACAAATCAGATAAGATCAAAAGACCGGGGGCACTTTTAGTGTCAACTACCCCTAGTCTAAGTATGTAATATGTAATTGTATAACTGTTGTTTATTTCTGTAGAGATGCTAGCGCAGCAAAGGCAAGCAAGCTCTGACCAGTCTCCAAGGCCTCACGGTAACCGCTTTAACAAAAGGCGACTTCCAGAAGGCAATAACACCAGCATTGTGTTTGCTAACTTAACCAGGTGAGACTGACAACTTACAAGGCTCGATGAAATTCTTCCTTCGAATCTTAATAGACGACAGTAAAGATTAAACATATTATGTATTTTATTTGAATCCTGACAATTTGATTTTTGTTGAGCCCATAAAGAGGTTTATACTTGCCCCAAAATTGACGCTAAAATTCCATCTTCATCAGACTACGACATATGGCTTCCAAAATTATGCCTGTCCGTACATCAAAAGAAAGCAAATGTCCGCGTTTTTCAGGCAGTTTAATGTTTTTAGAAACACTTAACCTTTTAGGAACACTGAAGAAAAGTTTACAAAAAATTATCTTGCATTGATCACTGACTGGTCATTATTGAACAATTCATCTTTAACTATCTTGTACTTGATATATTGACATCTGTAATGTTCTCAGCGCTGATTCGCAGTTTATTTCTGGTTTTCTAGGAGACGTTAGATTATGTGGAAATGGTGCTATGCGGTGCATAACCGCTGCCGTGACGCCTCGTGGGCGCATATTCTGTCCCGAGTCATGTTATGTCCCTGACCGAGTTCAGTAGCTCCGCCGTGCCTCAGAATATTTGTTCGAGAAGAAAAACTAAGTCTGAAAGAAACTTCAGTGGATTTCCTTGACACGCGAAGTCCTTCGAAGGATAGTTTGAATGGCTACCAATGTAACAACAGTTCGTGTTGTTTACGGTTAAAATTCTAGAAAGGTTCTCTTTTAACACACTTGAAAATGTAACTGAAGGTCCTCGTAACTTGCGATTTTAGATTATAAGCTTTGTTGCTAGAGTCATTTTAACGACCGATGGTTTTGGGTTTAACTGTGTTAGGTGCGTCACAGGTATCTCTGCCTTAAGACAGTGGTGGCTTGCTGTAAAGGGAAGGTTTTAAGATTAAGTTCATGTAACCTTGAAGCATTGTTTAAGGCGTATTTAGTTATGTTATCATATGCACATATAACCACGTTTGAGTTTGTGTTTTTAATCATTTTTGTATTGGCTTTGTTGATTCAATTTGAAGATTCTAAAGGTAATAAAGTTGGTTTATTGTTATGTGGAGTGCGCGTCTCGTATTGTTTCATTACTGAAAATTGTCAGAGCCCGCGGATATGTAACGGATTCTATGGGAGAGGTTCATTTTGGTTTTTGCAATGAGAGAAATTTTATGGCTCCTTCGTGTATTAAGGGGGCTGTAATAATGGGGTTTTAGTTGCGCGTGCGCAAGGCTCATGCATGGGTGCGCGGAACAACTGGTTTTCCTGTTGCAACTTAGTGCGCGCAGCTTACCGGGAATGAGAATTCTGCGTGAAATCGCGCGGGCCGAAAATAAAACGTTCTAAAAACAATCCCCCTTTTATTCATCATCATAACTCAATGTAACAGACTACTTACACTTACTAACATGGCTTGCGACCATATACTGGAAATTATCACACGACTAAAACAGTTGAGAGGGCCGGTAACTAATATCAACCAATCATAGTAGTTACAAAAAATGGACTGAATAAAATTGTACAACTTTGAAAAAACTTAGGATTTAAGAATGGAAAACTAATCCTCTTCTCCTTGTCCTCTTTTCCTGGGCGCATCAATGGCGTTCACTTCTTCATATTCCAAGTCACTTGGGTTGGTAGGAATATCCAGGCATCTAAACACTCTAGTTGTATTATCCATAGGTGTGCAAGTCAATCCTTGTTGACAGAGGCATTTTTCTGGCAGTCCGGGCTGAAATATACATCACATTGTATCTTTTTACTTTTTTGACACAGCAAGAGTCGTTTAGTATGAAGTTACTTCACGAGATTGATTTTTTTTCTCTTAGAGTTCGCTTTAGATGTTATATTTGTTGTAAAGCTGTTCAAGTGAGAGAGTTTGATGTTAACTATGGCCTTTCTGTTGCATTTGAGTTGTGTGTTATGTCTTTCACTTCAATTAAAAGTACAAAAGAGAAAACTACAACCCCAAAAAAGTTTACCAAGATTGCAGTGTGGTTAAGAACAATAGCTATAATATATCTCGGCTTATTTTGAAATAAACAAGGATAATAATTTTAAAACACTTTGCTTAGAAGGTGTAACAGTTATCAAAACTCTCGATCTCTGCTCTTTACACAAATTCGAAGAAATTTGACTTTGTGATTGCTTTTAGCGTTTAAAAACTCCTATTTATGAAAAAAGGAAAACAGTTTTTACTTACAATTTCATAAGGATTACATATCGCTCCATATAATCGTATCTTCCTGCATACTTTAACAGCTTTGCTTTGCAGGAACGCACAACATTCGTCTTTGGAACAGTCCATTTGAGTTTTACATGTAAATCCAGTGTCCTGTTTAAATAATAAGAATGTTAATTAAAACAGGAAAGAAGATTTTTATTTTTGGCCCATGGACAGTGATCTTTCATTTGAAAGGATCCAAAGGTCCATTTTGAAAGCCCAAA
This sequence comes from Oculina patagonica, assembly GCF_052425735.1. Lineage (NCBI taxonomy): Eukaryota > Metazoa > Cnidaria > Anthozoa > Scleractinia > Oculinidae > Oculina > Oculina patagonica. Next base: position 10,390,125 of record NC_135767.1, on the reverse strand, counting down.
TATTTGCCCAAACTTTTTACAGTCAAACCGACAAACTGTTATCGAATCTTATCGTACAAGGCAATTTGTAGCTCGTTTGTAGCCGATATGGGTCTTCAAGCTTTTACTCCCGTTGTTATCACTTCTTTCCTTTTGATTTGGCGTCAGTTACTTTGACACCTCTCTGCCAAAACGTGACAGTTACGGTTTGCAGAAAAGCTGCTTGTTCGACTCAATTCACTGTTTGTACTTGTGTTAAAGTTTGCTGGACATTCTTTATATACCAGCCGGGGTATTTTGTCCCCCTCTTTTCTCTGTAAAACTTCTATAGCATCCATTTGTCGGTAACTGAGGCCAGCTAAGAATCATCGAGAAAACACGGCGTTTGATTGGTGGAGTTAATAAGGAATTTTGGCGCGAATAGGTTCCGATAAATGGCATCGGAGCTGTTATCTGATTATGACCTCCGGAAAGGCATGCATTGTAAGTAGCCGATAGTAGGGAGAGGCATCGGGTGAAGACTGTATAACGGTTGCGAAGGAGACTTGACAAGTTGCGCATGTTTCCTTAAAAGAACACTTCGATCTACAGAACGGTAACTCGGGTGAGCAGAGGTGGTAACACGCAGTTTACTTACTAACATCTGCTCCCACGAACGATTTCCCGAGATGAAAATCGGAATCCGAATTATTGAATTAAGTGTCAGACACTTGATATAAATCTAATTAATTTCACTTTCCGAAGGGAAAGAACAAAGTGTCCGTATTATAGAGGTCACCACTATGACGTCACTTTTGACTTCATTGCCAGCTTAAAGTATTTAGTAACTCGAAATGTTCTGCAGCGCAATGCTACAGGTAAAAAAAATAAAACTAAGCACAAATCCGAAAATGTCTAAGATGAAAAGAGCGTTAAAGGTTGTTGGTTTTGTAACCCAAAACAGGAAACTGCATTACATGTACAAACAAAAAATATCATCCCCTGATCAACCGAGTGTCTGTAATAAAGAGGTTAAGATTATATGAATCTGTTCCCTGAGGTTGAGATTTAGTGTCCGTTGTCCTTATTAGAGAGGATCCGTAATAAAGAGGTTTTTTTCTAAAGAAATTATATGAGAATTTTGTTGGGACATCAGAGATTGTCCGTAATGGAGAGGTGGCCGTATAAGCGAGGTGTCCGTACGGAGAGGTTCGACTGTATCGAGATGCCTATAGTCGTGAATATTGTTGGAATTCCAATGATACCTCCTGTGAGGAGGATACACAGGATATTTTAGCCTATGTTTACAAGAAGAAACAGCGAATTCTCACGTGCTCTTTTATTGTCTAGTTGGAATGCAAAGGGAAGAAATAAAAAGCCGCTACTGTATAGGCCTTTCCCACTGCCATATAAATCCGATCTTGTTCTTATTTTCCAGTAAACAGAGCCGGCTCAGGCAAGGCAGCTTCAAGTGGAAGTGACCATCGTTATCTGTTGAGGCAGTTATTACAACAAGTGACTTATTAACAATATTTTATTACCACGAAACCACTGAAAATCCTGATGCCTTTATGCCATTAGCATTCGTACTATGAGAAATCTGGGGATAGAAGACTGAAAACAGCATTTGTTACATCAACAGAAAATAAGGGCACCCCTTATTTTCTATTGGTTACATAGAATTGACCTTTAAATGACTCAAACAATCAAAAAGGCCACATTATTACATTTCACAAGTTTTATACAAGGTAGAACGCTTATTAGTTCTATTATTTCTCCAATCATTAGGGAAATTACTATCGGATATTGACATTGTGGAGTATCTGCAATCGGTTCACATAACATCATGATTCTAGCCTCAGTATATGTCAAAAGAAACCAAGGTCGGAAACGCGCCATTTTTGTAGAGGAAACCAATTATCGGCAAAACAGCGGCTACCATTGCATGAAGTTGGCTTTGAATTACTAACAGATTAGCATCATGGTTACGGCGACGGCGAGCATCCCGTCCCTTTCTCAAGGGAGTCCCCCCGCCTCACCTCTCATTACATTTATGATTGTTTCAAGATTTATTACTTATACAGCCTTTAACATGTAAGCCAGCAATACGCCAGGCTTTTTTCTGCTCTTATCGAGGCGAATTTACGGCCGAAAATCACAAAAGAGTTTCGTCACTGGCTGTTTCCGGCACACGAGGTGATTGCTGGGGAATTGCCGGCCGGCTTAATAGTTAATATTTGACGTGGCAGTTGTTTCTTATCCTGTTGCTCTAGATCAATATCTTTATCAATTCTGCCGTTGATTCCACTTCCACCGCCTTTCACTTTTTCCATCAATCCACTGATTCGGTCAAGCCGATGAATTTTTCGCGGCAAACTTCGATTTTTTCAAAGGAAATAAATATTCCCCTGTAAATATGAAATCTTGTTTTTCCCACTGTTGCCAGGATGAATAGTCACGAGACTCAATAGGGGTCTTTTGTTTTTGTGAGAATCAATTCTGTTATTATGAAAATGAATTAACAAGGTCTGTAGAATTATCGAATTTTAACGACACTTAGCCAAAATGTTCTGCATAATATTGACGCGCCAAGGAGTGCGAGGCTTTAACAAAAGTCGAAATAGTTTTCTTTTGACTCCCGAAGGGTAACACCTTTAAAAAAAAATTCCTATTACGTAACCGTCCAACTTCAAAACGGATTACGCTTAACATATTATATCCTGATTTTATAAGCGTGGGCTGGTAATTCAGTGAGCGCGTGCCTTACTGAAAACAAAAAACGTGGTTAGAAAATGTTGTCATTTGCGGATTATACCTTTTATTGGCTTGACAGTGATATAGGCTTCTTGTAAAGTAGCGCGCGTAGGAAAAATTTTTCCGGAAGACACCCTTGAAGGTCTAGAATAACATAGGAATATTTCAAAAACACTAGATTATTTTCAGAACTTTTGTTATGTGTTAAATTTCAAACAGTTCCCTTCATGAAATGAAAATTCTAGTTACCATTTAAGGGTTCTGTGTCTAAAATAACTTGAAGATAACCCCAATTGGTAATCAGAATTTCCATTTCGTGGAACTGAATTACGTTATTATAATGCCCATTCTAAGAGGCTTGTTACTCTTATAATGTGTCACAAAAGGGAAAATGGTGTTTTCATTCGTGTGTTAACTATTCGCACTAGCCCTAACAAAATATTCATTACCTCGCGAATTTTTGTTTGGAACTTTGAACTAAGAAGCTAGCCAGGGTGACTGGAATTTTTATTTTGACGCTTCAAAGTTTTAAGACCTTTTGAATTACTTTTTAATCTCGGGAGAAAGCATTGTTAGCGAACGTTTTCAAAGCTCTATGCGTGAAAATGAAAATGAAAATTAAACATATCAGTTCCTCGTACGGGTTTCCCCAATTATTTCACCCACTCGCAAAATTTTATGCAAATTGACCCTATATGTTCCAAGAATAAACTCTGTAAACTTCAGAAATCAGCAAAAAACACTGTGGGAGAAAAAGAAGTTTTAAGTTTTATTTAGGGCGTGAAATAACCGGCCGGAAATGCTCCGTCTGTGTTAGCAGGCTGCAGTGTATTGTGTCGTTTCCGATTCACGCCTGTGAAGACTGTTATCCAATATTATTTTTTTTCAACCCGGCCCTAGCCCCCACCCGGGGGCAAGGAACTAAGTATTTCTTTTCAATAACATAGATCCTTTTATTTGTAAAAAAAAAACTAATAGGTTATTTTATTTTTTGAAAGTTTCCAGAATACGATTGTCATTTACAGTGGGATTCCGATCTTTCGAACATTGAAGGGAAACGAAAATTGGTTCGAAAAATGGGGATAAAATCAGTAAAATTGCAGTGTTCAACCGAGAAAGCGAAACAACCTTTAGTTCAAATCATGGAGAAGTCGAAAAATTGAGGGTTCCAGAAATCGAGATTCAACAATACCATCTCAATAAATGGGATTGCAAACACAATTGTTGTCATTGTTGTTGTCCAATCACATGCAACCATACAATTTGACAATACCGTGGAATCCCGATTGAATCTCGAACCATCGGTTTTTCAAACATCCCGATAACTCACACCAAATTTTTCGGAGTCTTTCCTCGGTCAAACACCGTAATTTTACTCCCGATTCCCCGAACCAATTTTCGTTTCCCCTGGAGGTTCAAAACTTCGGCATTCCACTCTATCTCTTTTCGGTTGGGAATGCATTTCCAAAACACGGTGTTGGTCGCATGTCCTGTTGTAATACGTACGGTATGTAGGGTAAGGAGGATGAGCAGATAATTATGGAAGGCGCTTAAACCAGCGAAGGAAACTCTCTTTGCAAAGGCTCACGAGGGAAGATTGAGAAATTTCGGAGAAATTGATTAGATAAAGGCATAGTTCTTGCAAAAGTCTTTCAACAGGTGTGGAACCTACGACCTTCAGATGATTACTTTAGAAGCTTTGTGACACACATCCTGTATACTTGTAGGTCAGGATTTGAATACAAAGCTTTTGCGCAATGATGAGAATCGGAAAGTCATTCGACTCCCGTTGGCGGCACTCGGAATTACCTTTTTCCGATATAGCTGTGTCATTAACAAAAAAACCCTCATCTTTCACTTTAACCACCAGGCTTAAAATATACCATCTTCATTTCCATCAAATCGATTTAAGTTTTTCTGTTCAAGAAACGCGATTTAAAGAGGACCCGTCAGTTCGATACTTACCCGCGACCAGCTAAAGTAGCTGACGTAAAGTGAGTCATGCGCCTTCCACAGAAATTTAAGGTTTTAAAATTTGATAGATCTTTGTTTTCACAACGAAATGTGTTTTTTTTGTAAAAAATCATTCTGTGATACCTCAAGTACGACCTCAATCAACCACTGCATGTTTCGATGTCTTGCTGTGATTGGTTAAAATTGTAAGGTGGCCCTGGTCGAAGTTGTTGCGCTATAAAGTTAGTTTTATCTCTCACCTTTTGAATCCTGTAAGCAGTAACACAGACAAACCAAGTGACAAGAAGCATAAAAGACAGCGTGAAATTCATTTTAGAGTTGCGCTTCGTTCTTCCACTCTCGTCTTAACTTGCCGGGTATTCGTTGTGCTTGTAAGTGCAAAGGGCAAAATGCTTCTTGCAATTTATTGTCTTCTCAACATGTGGGACTCAAATGACATCTGGTCAAGATAAGATATGTTTTGTACAGTATAAAGTTGCACGACTTTCGCAGTTGTTATATTTGTGGAATTGAGATGTCATTGAAGTTGTTAGTTGTGGAATAATAAACACTATAATCATAATTCAGCATAAAAAACTGTGTTTATGCATGGGAAATCTTGGCAACCTACGTATATCGAAGGATATCTGTCATGTACAGATATAGGGTCACAATGACTTTCTGACCATAAATATTTAATTTGTTGAATAATAACATCCGTTACAAGGTTTTTTGTTTTGAAGCAAACAAAAAATTCTCTAGAAATATGCTTCTATATTATAAAAACAAATGTGAAAAAACCGTAACGATGCTATCATTGGTTTAACTTTCCTTGTAATTCTTTTGAAAGAATAAGAATTTTATGATGCTCGATAAGTCGACAGAGCACAAGAGAAGAGGAATTGAAGAGCTGCTCAAGGCTCAACAGAGTCAATAGAGAGAACACTTAAAATATCAAGACACCGTGTCTACATTCCACTGTTGTTTTTTTTATCATTAACTATATAACGGGTCCTCTACCGACGTAGACAAATTCATTTATCACTCGACATTTAAAGCGTAGGTCACTGAATTCTCATAATGACATAGTGCCCGGCAGAGAGAAACAGACGACTACAACCAAAATACTGCAACCAGACGAAACAAGGGATATCGCTACAGTTCCTTTAAAGAAGGATTAATATTGCTATTACAAATAGCAACCAGGAAAATCGAAATCATTTACAAGAAAAAATCGTTAGATAAAATGTTTACTGAGTTTTACCGATAGTTGTTTACGTTATTAAATGTTGCAGTGTTTGTGTGTTATTGATATTGTGATATATCCGTTACCAAGATATATTTTAATTTTCTTGACATTTGTTTAGACCTTTGCTGCTAACGTACGGACTGAGAACAACTTCTAAGCCGAATCATTTTGTCATTCTGTCTTTCATCTAAATTCTCCGAATTACTTGCAACTAAGTGCAATGTGTATAAGGAAGAAAGATACTGACGGCTTATAGAGTGTGCAACGGAGACAAACTCACGCCTTGAGTTAAATGCTATGACTGTACATGGCAATGTTGAAATAGAGAGAATGATTTCAAGTATTTCTCTCCTAGAACATCAATAGGAACCTTTTTTTTTCATTGTTTACCGGTAGTCTTAGCAAAAGTTCCTCAAAGTTTGGGAAACCTCAATACAGCTGTCGTGAAAACAGCTTGGACAGCTTTGCTAGTGCCATCAGTGTTGCCATAATAATAATAATGCAAGCAAAAAGCCAATCTTTATGCCACAAGAGAGAGTTTAAAAATGGATGGGTGATCAAAAGTCCATAATCCATTATAAATTATGGATTTCTGCATGGTATAAAGTTGCACGTCTTTCGAAGTTGTTATTTGAGAATTTAGTTGTGGAGTAATAAATACTATAATAAATCAGCATAAAATACTGTGGTTATGCATCGATTTGCAAGACTTGACGGAGTATATGCCCCATTTCCCCCCCCAGGAAGTGTACCGAATTCGAGGGATACCTGTCTTGTACCGATAGCAGACAACAATGACTTTCTGACCATATATACTGTATTCAAAATTGTCGAATCACAACATCCGTTACGAGCTTTTTTGTTTTCTTGCAAACAAAAATTTCTCGACAAAAATTCTGTTGTTAAATGAAAACGAAAGTCATTTGCTGCACCTCTTGTCAAAGAATAATACTTTTTTGCGATACTCGATAAGCTGACATGGCACAAAAGAAGAGGAATTGAGCAGCTGCTAGAAACTCGACAGAAAGAACACTTTAGATATTGAGACAGAGTGTCCGCACATTCCATTTTTTTATTTTATTATTTATTTTATAGCGGGTGCTCTTCCGACGAAAGCAAATTCATTTATCACTCGACATTTAAAGCGTAGGTCAATTTTCATGATGACATAGTACTGTAAAAAGAGAGAAACAACCGACTACAACTTAAATATTGAAACCAGGCGAAACAAGCTACAGTTCTCTTGAAGAAAGGTTCAATTTTGCTGTAAAAATAACAAACATAGTGAATCAAAATAATGACAAGAAAAAAATCGTCAGATATATAGTTTACTGAGTTTTACCGATTGTTGTCATCGTTCTTAAATGTTGCAGTGTTTGTGTTACTTTAGGGTTACTATTGTTAGCGGCTACTAATTTTAGCGATTTTAGAGAGTTGGGCGAAAAGCGCTAAATTTAGTACTCGCTAAATTAAGAACGCGTTAAATTTTAATTATTCACCACCCCCAACCCGCTCCGAAGTAAATATACTGAATATAGTCCACCTGAATTTTTTTAATGGACGCCTGTTACAACTGCACTATATGTAAAATTTTTTTTTTAATTTTTTTTCCAAAAAAAAAAAATTTTTTTTTTTTTTTTTTCTTTTTTTTCTTTTTTTCCTTTTTTTTTTTTTTTTTTCTCTTTTTTTTTGTTGTTTAAACGCGAAAAATAAAAAATTTTTTTACCCGGTTTTGATAAATTCAACATATAGTATTGTCAGTTAAAAAAAGCAATGTCTCGAGCGTTTTCGTTCTCTTCTGCAGCCTGCACTACGTTTTGGAGGGCAAGACTGCTTTTCCTAACGAGGACCCATTTTTTGATATATGTTCTCTCTGAAAGGCAATGACAGTGTTCGTTCAATTTCAGGTGACTCGTTCTTTTTTAATTCACTTTTAGGATGATCGCTAAAATAAATAGTCGCTAAATCTTAGAGTTTGCAATGGATGCACGCTCACGTCTTCAATTAACTCACTCAGTGCTATGACCGTAAGTGGCAATGTTGAAATAGAGAATGATTTCAAGTTTTTCTCTCCTAAAACATCAATAGGAACCTTTCTTTCACTGTTTACCGGAAGACTTAGCAAAAACTTCTGAAAGTTTGGGAACTCGATACAGCTGTCGCTCAAACATGGCTTGGACAGCTTTGCTAGTGCTCGCAAACATCGCCATGTGTTGCCATAATATTAATGGAAAAAGCCAATCGTGAGAGAAAGTTTCAAAATGGGTTTACCAGAATAAAACATTATAACAAATCAAAAATTCGTTCTCTGGCACAAGAAGCCATTAAAAATAACTAAGAAAATTAACACGTTATATTCAGAATAAACATTCACAGAGTTTGTTTTATACACTCTCCCTGAGACTGCAAGCACTTTCTTCCATCTTGGAACACAGCTGTTTATATACTTTCTTGCCAACAAAAGGTCTTTTTCTAAGTCATTTAAAATGAAAATGTCTTAATGAAGTTTGAATCTAAATAAAAATTACATTGTGTACGACATGTCGATTTTTCTTTAAATAGTTAATTAGGTGTCATGCAGCAAAGATCATTTATTTATACATCAGTTAAAGTAGTATTTATCTTTGAGGGTAGTCCATTTGGGTAGTGCGTGGACTTAGAGTCAGTGTTTTGACCACTTCCAATAATAATTATTGAAGGGGACAATGCATTCATTAATCTTTGATTACTAATAGTGAAAAAATTATATAAAGGGGGGGCATCTAAAGTGAAAACTATTACCAGGTAATAACTTTGACTCTCAGCCGAATAACGACCAAGACAGCTTCGTTGTTTGGCCAACCGGCCTCTTATCAAAATAGCCTGCGAGCAGGCTCCCGATCTGATCGGCGAGCAAAGCGAGCCGAGAAAGGACTAGGGGAGGAAAAAAAACGGGGTTCTCCACTTCTCCCTTTCTTTCCTCCCCCTCCCCCCTCCCTTTTCTTCCCGCTTTCTTTTCGCCCCCATCCTCGACCGGAGAGCCTGTTCTCAGGCTATTATCAAAATTACCCAATACCATCTTGCGGCCCTGTTGAAAAACTCCCCGATACCACCTTGCGCGCCTAGTTTGTTCAAATCTCAGATGGTTTCGAAAACTGTACCAATATAATTCCTTTTTTTTCTTATTTATATACACACAAAACCGTCAAAAAATGAGTTTTATGTTTAATAGACCAGCCTTGCGCTGTTTTAACACAATTACAGTGCTCACTCTCTGCTTTAATAAGTGGTTTTCACTGTCACGCAACTGTCATGACGCAAAAAAATCCCAAACTATTTTTTATTTAGATTAGTGTCCCCAATAAGCTTGTCTCTTTGTACAGCTCACGACATTTGACACTAAAAATTTCATCATCATCATCATCATCGTCGTCGTCGTCGTCGTCGTCGTCGTCGTTGTCGTCATCATTGTCGTCGTTGTCATCATAATCATTATTTCCCCCTCGCCACCTATCAGTTAATAGAAACCTTGACCTTTCAGTCTAATTTTTTTTAAGTGCTCATATATTTAAGAAAGCATCCACCCTCCATCGATGATGTGCTCACACCCCGTCATGTAAGGCGCCTCATCTGACGCCAGGAACACGGCTAGCTTTGCGATTTCTTCAGGTTTCCCATGACGCCCTTGTTTCTGCCGTATTATTTCGCTTCGTTCTCGCAAAGAAGGGGTATCCACCGTTGCCGGGCAAATGGCGTGGGTGCGAATCCCCTGAGCTGTGAGGTCGGCAGCGAGAGCTTTTGTGAATCCGATCACCGCACCCTTTGTTGCGCTGTAGACAAATAGGTTCGGCACTCCCATAACACTTGATGCCACAGACGCCATGTTTATGATGACCCCAGCACCCTGTGCTAACATGACTGGAAGAAACTGTCTGGTTAAACGATACATGCTCTTCACATTAACATCGAACACCACGTCCCAATCTTTTTCCTCGCAGTCCAAGATTGTGCCATGATGAACGATCCCCGCGCAGTTGAAAAGCACGTCTAGCTTTGGGAATTCTTTAACGAGTGCTTTTATTGCATCGTAGTCGGTGACATCAAGGATCTTGGTTCGTATTCCTTCAATGGAGTCGAGCTCGGCGAGTTTTTCCCCATTGATATCAGTGGCTAAAACATTAGCCCCTTCTTTGGTAAATGCTTCGGCGACGGCGCGGCCGATTCCTTGTGCTGCTGCAGTAACGAGGATTTCTTTCCCTTCCAAACGTCCAGGTGCCATTTTGTGGATCGAAAGGCAAAGCTGTAACAAGATTGCGTGCCTTTTCTTTGATAAACGAACAAGTGGTTCACGAAAACTTCATGTCACAAACCGGATGACAATGCAATTCTTTCGAGAGAAATGCCTGGTCTGTATGCGTCGTGTGATGACTTTTTCTTTTGTCAGTCTAGGGTTATCGGTAACATTTAAGTACCGGATTCAAAAATTAAACTGGTGAACACGAGGGCCGGAGGCACGAACTTCTAGAATCTGATAATTATAATAATAATTTGACTTAAATTTTAATTTTAATTGGGCTCTCTAAAATGTCATTTCGTGCGTTCCCTGTACCGGAATTGTTTAACCGGGAAGGTCTTTTAAAGCATTAAAAAATGCTCATAAAAATGAAATATTTGATTTGGCAATTATAATTATAAGTCTGCAGTTGACTGCTTTTATTCAGAAGATTCAAAAATTGACTCAAATGCAAAATCAACAGATTTTCACAATTCAGAAAATAACTACTTTGTGTGTGAACTACCAGACGTTACATGTACATGTCAAACAGCCAGACGTACGGCATCCGGCATCCGGCGTCCGGCGTCCGGCGTCCGGCGTCCGGCGTCCGGCGTCCGGCGTCCGGCGTCCGGCGTCCGGCATCCGGCATCCGGCGTCCGGCGTCCGGCGTCCGGCGTCCGGTCTGAAACGAAACCTCTCTTTGAGCTTCTTTGTGTTATCCAAAAAATACAACATGGAGGCCAGCTTGGAAAAATTAATACTTAGTCGTTTTCACTTGTTTTTGTACCTTTTTCGGAAGAAAAAACGTTAATCTATTTGTTATATTCTTCCAGAAACCTAAAAGCAATTCTTGGACGAGAACTTTGATGACAGATTTTATGCTAAACAACATTTTTCGTGGCCAAGCTTTCAGTGAATCACTTACCAGGTTGGCAGACGACCATTGGACAAAAAACTTCACAGCCAGGTTTGTTATTTTGTTGCCGTAACATTACTGTAGTGATATTTTACTGGAAAAACTTGATCCTTTCGTTGTGCATAATTACTGTATATTCCACGTATTTCTTATATTTTATTTACATAAGCTCAAGTTTAGTAGTTTAGTAGTGGGCTTTGAGCTTTTATCTTGATATACTAGATATAAATTATAAATTATTAATAATGGTGTTATGTACCACGGTTCGTCTTGTTTCTTCGTCACTCCCTCTATGGAACTGCTTCTAAACCACGACTGCTCTTCCTATGAATATGGTAGGTAATTTGATTCGAATTAGGAAGGTGTACACTTTTTGAAATGCTCATATTTAACCTACATTCTCAATGCCCAAATTATTTGCTTTGCCTTCTAATATCTTTAGATTCCAGTCAATCGCCTTCACCTTTCCTTGAAATTATGACAACATTCAGACTCGGGGCGAGGCGAAAAAATAGGGACTGCTCGTAGTCTAAACTGGTTGCGGTGGTAGAGAATTTGTTATTTTTTGTTTAATCTATCCTAAAATAGTGGTAAATTTAAGTCTTGACACTCGATCGTGTGAACCAAAATCCTTAAAAACAAATAAATAAATAAATAAATAAATAAATAAATAAATGATTCGATCAAGGGGATTGTGGTTTTAGTTTAAGTACATGAAAGTCTTGCATTACACAAGAAATTAAGCTACATCAGACCGGTTTTACAGAGACAGCCTCTCAAAAGAACCTGGTTGTGTCTCGTAAACAAGTGCTGAGATTATGTTTTTTGCGATACTTACTTAATCAACTAGGTGTTTCACTTGCCCGCCGACCGAGCACAACAGTTTCTTTAGGAACTAATTATTTTGATGAGCCATTTTGATGGGCCTTAGGAAACTGACTTTAGTTACGGACAACGCATCTTAAAAAAAAATTGGCAAGTTTGTCAATCGTACTCTGTCTTAATCTTCGTCAGTCGAAACCTTCCCTGTTTCTTTTTTTTGGTTTTTGTTACTCCATAAAACTATTACTCTGAGGTTTCCTTCACTTTAAATCTAATCAGAAAATGACTGGACTTAACTGACTTTAACACTGGCGGGGCTGATGAACCGCCACTGATACCGTGGAAACTGACCTTAATAAATTCTCCTAATTATGCAATACTGTATGTATATATGGTCATGGAAATAAAGCTTCTTGTTGTTGACGAGCCTCTAGGCCGTGCTGGGAAACTGGCCTTTACCTACTAAACTATTCTTTTCGATGACTATCCGGCTGGCTATGTGATTAGCGTTTTATAATCCTAAGCACAAAGAAGGAAGTGAAGGTAACGAAACTTTTAGAATAAGAATGTTAAAACATGAAAAATAAGAAATATAACCTTCTGTTTAAGACTTCGATGTTTTTTATGCTAGGGAGAGGTCCATATGAGTACCTTTCTTCAATTAAACACTTTCCAAATTATTTAATCTCTTCGCAGCCGCATTACCAATAAATATACGAAAAAAGTGTCTATATTTCAGCCTTAACCTCCTAATTCCCTGAGTGGTCAAAATGCTTTTCGTTACAATGATAATTGTCAGCCATCTGAGAATAAACGTGTATATAATAAAAATAGTTTAAGGTTATTGGATTTGAAGCTTTGAATTATGACTGAGAAACACTTAAAGAAATAAGACCAATAATCTTTACCTGATAAAATATGCAACTTTTTTTTAACTAAAGAAAGAATTGCCATTTTTAACAAGACTACAATTAATAACCATAAATCCTACAGTATGGATTAGTTTCATTTATCAGTTAAAAAAAGTTTTGTCGTAATGTGCAATTGAAGGTTAGGGTTTTGCCTGAAGCTTTTTTTAACTTTCAACTGAACATAAAGGAAAAGTATATTTGCAATAAAAAACAATTACTGATATTTGCTCAATTGTCTGATCATAGATCAAGGCTATTGTTGTGGATTCGGTTTAACAAATTTAAGGACGTGATACGAATTGCATAGTTTCGCTACGTGACTTTTCGCGAAAAAAGGAGTTAGATCAAATACGGGAGCATTTGATCTCTGAGACAGAAAACATTTTTGACCTCGCTTACATCTTCCTAACGGCTTAGCGTTCTCTTACAAACAAGGCAACAAGCATGAAACGTAACAAAAATGCAAAGTAGCAAAGCTAAACACTCAGGCAGCGCTCATTTTGAAGGCCAAGCAGAAATTGGAAAGGGATGCCATCGCCTTCGCGAGTCTTGATATGTTAACAGAGTAAGTAGCATACCTGATAGGCAAATATAAGATACCATGCCTCCGCTGTCAGCATTGAATAACACAAAGTTATGTTCTACGATGTCATCAAATTAATCATGTTTGAAACAGCGACAAAACGACTGAATTATTGTAAAACGAACGCTATCTCATTTAGATGCTCTCCTATATGACTCAAGCCTCTGTCAAGCTTGTTAAAATGGTTATTATATCCCCTGGCACTTGAATTTTATAAAACGTCTTAGCCAGTTAATAGAAAGAAGTTGGTCAATACACTAAGTTCTTTAAGTTACCTTCATTTTACTTATTGGCCTTACCTAATCCCTGATCAAAAAACATGGCGGTCATTTTATGATTTTTCATTGAGTATTCGCAATTTACGATACGCCAAAATGTTCGGTCATTGATTATTTATCCATAACATTAATTCGATGTTTTTGTAGTTTCAGGCGCTTTCTTGGTTTTGTCTGTGAGTGAAACGTGATAAATAAAACAACTCGAATAGATTATTGACCTCCTCTGTCACACCCAGTGACAATTAAACACCGGCCGGCCTCGTATGACTTCCCGCCAAAACAATCCCAAAAGAACACATATTCTGGTTATTCCGAATAAACCATATTCCGTTAATTCCTTTCATTCTGCTATCGGGAGCAGAATAAACGGAATAGTATTACGTTCATTCCATAAACGGAATAGGTCCCAAAAGAACGCGATCACCGTCTATTCCGAGTATTCCTTTTCCGAAATAGTCCCAAAAGAATGCTCCCGCAATTTCCGACGCTGTCTAGCGTCCAGTCTTCGCGCTGGTGATGAGGTCGTATGGTTTTAGAGGGTGTCATCTAAGCTGCGCTTTAGCCTGTTCCAGGCGTTCGGCAAGTTCGGGAGCAGCGCGAAAGAAGGAGAGGGAAAAAAATCCCCCTCCCCCCTCCTCTGTTCTTTGCGCTGATTGCCAACTAACACGGAATGCCTGTACAAGCTAGCTGCACTATACGAAAGCTGAAGGGTGACCCAGGTTTTTTTGGAGATCTCGACGCATTCTTCCTGTATATATAATGGATCGATTTACGAACAATTGCATATTGTAAATGAGATTATTGAACTCTGGGGATCATCTTAGAAAAGCTCAGCAGAGTTTGCTAAGATCTCCTGCTATAACAATATTTAGATCCTTAGCAGAAGGATTAAAGAATCGTTGACCCATGAAAGGCATAAAACATGAACGATACGACCCAAATGTTTACTGGGAAATCGGAAAAAAATAACCGTCGTCTGTGACAGAATAAACATGATAATAAGACAGGTTGTATTAATCATGCTCTTAAGGCTCTCAAAGAAATAAAATATCTTGGTAATCAACAAAAGGAACATTACTAAGCTTACCAAGGTTGTCTACCCAGAATACCATTGGGTCATATCGCTCATGGTTCATGCTTTTCACAGGGTCAACGTTTCTTCAATTGGGTGTATCTATTACCTATTGCAAAAATGAATTGTAATTAATCATTTACTGTATGTAACAATTGAATGAAACAATACAGATTATACAGATTTATTTCAAAATAAAAAACAACACCCTCATCCTCTCTTGACAACAACAAGATGGCGCAGCCATGGGGAGCCCGGTTTCCACGGTTATTGCTAATGGAGGCATTTGAAGAACAGCAATGCCATCCCCGCCCTGCAAGCTTGAGATAGGGAGAAGCACTACGTAGATGGAATTAAGCAGTTATGCAAGCTTCTGAAAACATCTAATCAGCGAACAGTCCTCCATCCGTTTCTCCATCAGATCGGTTTTCTCGATGCCTCATTTTCAAGAGAACCAAATGGCCGCAATACAAAAACTAATATTCGTCGTCGGTTTCAATGACTAGCCCTTGACGCTTTGCTAGTTCTTTAACAATTGTTGCCGGCCCTATCATGATTTGGAAAGTGCAGCCCGATATGGACAAAATGTTCGCACCAGTAAAAACAGCTTCACTGTCAATGGAGTTTGACGAAACTTAACGGCTCTAAATGCAAGGAACTTTATCATCTTTCCCAACTGATTTGTACCTAGCGGTGAACGCATATACCTAATATACCTGATCTGGTTGTCGACACTTCTGTTTAACTGATGCTTAACTTCTAAGAAAAAGGGATCTTCTGGTTTCTTCATTTCTCGAGGTCCTGTGTAGCGAAGGGCCTTGGACGAAAAGGACTTCTGTGACCAGTTTCAGAACTTCCTTGCCGTATTTTTTATTCTCTCTCTGTCCGCCAAATGAGTAGCTTTCGGCCAGTTTCGGAATTCTTTTCGAGCAGTACATCTGCCAAGCACAGCTTTCGGGACTCGTCTGTGCCTCGTAAACCGAAGAACAAGGAAGAAAACCACAAGAGGATTCTTTGCAGGACAAGGGGGTTGTAATCAGCAAACTGCCTCTACTGTCATAGCTCCTCTTGTTCTTCTTTTGTGATTCCATAACCACTTTGAACCAGGCTCTTTCTTTTGCGGCAAGGACTTGATGCAACGAGAAAATACTTCATCTTCCTTGGACGCTCCGTTGAAAAGAGTTGAGCAAACTTGGTTCGTACTCTTCGTCATTTTCTTTTCTAACATCTTTTAAGAATTTTGAAAGAGCTTGTCAAGCTCTGTAGATGTCATAGTTTCTGGTTCTTTTCGTTAATGCTTATCCAAAAACCCTTAAAGTGTCCTCACGTCGGACTTCGTTTTCACGACCGTATTGTTTGACTTCTCTGCGAGAATAATCTCTTCTAGCCGTCTGACTGTCACCACTGAATCTTGACCTCTTTCGGCGCCATCTTTATTTGAGTTAAAGAAACGTTGCGCGGGTTTGCGGGGATCTTTCAAGACAATGGAACAATCTGATTGGTTGATTTTAGTTATTGGCCCCCTGACTGCCTTTGTTGTGTAATTAAACGCAGTATTGTCAAGTGTCTTAACGATTGGACGAAGCGAGTCGACCTCGTCTCCTGATATGTAGACCAGAAAACTAGCAGATATACAACAAACCTGTTTAACTGGTTCCACGCGAGGTATGCGTTTTGCTCACTATCTGCACCGAGTGGAGCTGAATAATAATTATCGATTACTCGTTGATTACCGTGGAAATGACAGTGACTTTATCATTTCAATATTAATCTATGAATTATCGTTGACTTACTCATGCCGTCATTAGGTGAGCTGTATGGAAATGCAAAAGAAATGCAGTGTCTTCAGAAAACGTTGGTGGTCCCTTTCCACTACAATGTGCTCTTGCCAATTACATAACATGAGTTATATAACGGATGATTACAGGAATAATCCCTAATACATAATGCCAATCTGGCGATTTCCCTTGAAATTAATACCGAAAATGTTTGGAACAATAGAATCATTCTCATATGGGTGGGAAATTCGTGCACGTGAATAAGCTTGACGTTATCAAAGGATAAGCGACATCTTATTGAACTTCTTTAGTCGAAGTGGATTTGTTACTCCCTTTCCTTAAGAAATCAGAAAGGGACGCCATTGACTTAGCGAGTCTTGATGGTGGCATGCCTTATCAGGCCTGATAGGAAATTAAAAGATGCTGTTCAATAAAAATTGTCTTTGATTGGAACTGTAAACAAAAAAAACAATGACATAATCGAAAAACCTGTTGCATGCTAAGGAAGATATGTTCTGCGTTGTCTATAAATTAAACTCCGGATGCTAGCAGGCGGCATAATCCTTGAGGGAGCCTGATTCTATTCTCCGTCTGTATTGTTGCCCGCCGGCGAAGATTAGTTGGCCACTCATCAAGAATTCAACAACAACAATTTATTAAGGTATTTCCATATCTATTCATGACATTGCCTAATATACCTGATTAAATATTTCTAATACAAGTTCATTTGTGATATCTATACTTCACGCTGAATTCACACTGGTGGCGTATAAATAATTTTTCTTTGTCAAATAATAACTCAAAATAAAACGTATATGTCAGTAGTTATTCGGATTTCAATATTACCCCATCATTTCAATTTACCCCATCATTTGACAGCACAACCATAGAGTTTCACTTGTATTAAGCAATGGAAAACATTTTCCGCGGTGTTTCCGATTTGATCGAGTTATAGAAACACGACTGGAAGAACGAGGAATTCTGTAGAAACATGAGTCGTAGGCGAGTATTTCCACGGCTTTTACGAGTTATCCTACACTTTTACGTGCGTTCATGTTTGACAAATAGATTCCATTTTGATGTAATGTATATGAAATGATTCATATATGAACTGCGGATGTATATGAAAGTGATAAATGATCGTCGCAGTGAATTTCCAATTTAAGCAATTGGAATAAAGAAGCCTGAAAAAAATTCAGGGCTTCAACGGGATTCGAACGGGATTCGATGAAGTCAAAATGTGACCCAAAGTAAAAGAAAAAGATGATTTTATCAAACTCACGGCAAAATGGAATGTATTTGTTTTATACATTTAGTTCTAAAGTTGAATGCCGGATTTGGTGAGCCTTAGTTGTTTTTAATTCACGATCACGGTGTTTTTTCTTAATTACGAGGAACTGTTAAACCGATAATAAACATAATGACGGAAAATGGAGACAACAACGTCAAACTAACCTTTGTTCCATTTGGAAAGTTAGCTTTTAACTGCAATTCATGGAGTTACAGGGACATCGCAAAATTAGCCACAGTCCAAACTTGTTTAACTCAGCAAATGAATGTCCGTCGAAATGAATGATATTTGGCAGCTTTTTTTCTCATGGAAGATTGAAGTAAAGCAACACATTTTTGTTTTGTTTTGGCCTCGAGTTTTGAGTTCTGAAAAATTCAGCCTCGGACATGCTTGGACTATGAACTCTGATCACGCGCGCGAGTCACACTACTAAATGACGTCATGTATGTAGAGCTGAGGATTTACCGATCACAACGAGCTAATTATCTTGGGGGCCGGGGTTGTATAAACCTAAATAGAAAAGTGGAGAAAATATTTCCTGTTCCTTTTAGAAAAATACTGGAGAAAAAGAAAGGAAAATCCTCGATTTTCCATTGCATAATTGTATGTGCGCGAAGCTGCGCGCGCTTACAATGCGACTGTTTAAATAAAGGTACGCGCGAACAGGTAGCTGGCGCGAGCCTTCCAAAAAAAAAAAAAAAACGATCAAATGAGGTTGTTCCGCGTTCGGCTCTCATTTTTTCGATGGTAAGTTTGGTATTTTTTTGCTATATACAGATTTTATTTAGAAAGCAAGTCTTATACCTTTATACCCTCCCCTCCTTATTGGTTATATATTATTTTATCAGGGTTTCAATACACCATGTAAAGATCGATCGTACAATCATTGCAATAAACCAAAGATAACAGTAATTCCCAAACTAAGGGTTTCAATGCCCTTGTAAAAGTCTAATCTTTACAATGAAAACATAAAAATTTCTTAAATAAGTGTTTCAGAATTCACTTATAAAATCCAATATCTACATTATGCCACTCCAGAAATTAAATCGGTTCTCAAACTACGTATTCTTAACACTCAAAATCCTTGCATTGTAAACAAAGAAATACATAAATTTAAGGGTTTTTTAAGGGTCTCGATTAAAACAAAAATACTCCTATAAAGATCTAATTTTTACAATCGAAAAAGAAGCAAAATTTGAATTTTGCAACTTTGTTTTTAACCCAAAAAAATTCACCATTTTGCTTTGTCTCGGAGCAAATCAAAAAGTCATAAAGCTGCTGAGGGTGCGCCTTACAGTCTAGGTTTCGCTGGATTCCACGGCAGAGCTTGCTATGAAATGAGTCTGTTACGTCACGAGTACAAAGAGCGTTTGTGTAGAAGGCTATTAGTGCTCTGTCAGCTGCGCGTCCTTCATATTAAGGTTTTTTTCAACCATGACATAACAGCAAACATGACGAAAATTTGACCGCAAACTATACACTGTGTTGGGCCGTCCGCATATGATAGGTCTCCGATATAAATCTTAAATGTTTTAAATCGACCTAAGACGGAAATGGCGTTGTGTATCCTCTCACCGCCCAAAAAATTAGCCTACAATGACTTTATTGTTCGTTTAACAAAACAAGACTAATCTTTCGTCGCTCGTTACACTTGTATAGTCCACGAAAGAAAACGTATTTCAGCGAAACACCATAGCCGCCATGAGGTAATATTGTGAAATTGTGGGTCTTCTTTTCTTCCTTGCGCAAGCCAAGATGAAATTTAATATACTTGCACAAAATTTTGAACACAATTTTGTGCGGTGTACCCTGGGGGTGAGGGGTGGGGGAGCTGCGACGTGCCTCTTGTTCCATCATTTCACACCAAATATGCCATTTTTCACGTCCCATGCCCATGAAAGACCTGATCCGAAAGGCGATACCCAAATTCGGACCAGACCCTACCCAGAAACAGCTTTGCATTACGTAAAACGGTTGTTGTGAAGGGCTACAAATTTCCGATGTTAAATCGCACTTCATAGGGGATCACTTACAACAGTGATAAAAAATAGTTTCTTTTAATAGTTATACCTAACTGCTGACAAGGGTGCGCAAACAACACCCTAATGGTCAGAATCTTTCCATAGTAGTCAGAAACCAAAAAGGCTTAAAGTCTTTAAAACCTTACCCTTTTTACCGAATGTCCCCGAATAGCGGCAAGTAACTGTGAGGCCTTTGTTGAGAGATCCACCAATAGTACTTCCAATTCAGAGAGATCATATTTTATTAGTTGCATTGGGTGCAACAATGGCCCAAGAAATTAACCTTTTCAGCTCAGGAAAAATAATCAAGTTTTTGGGCATTTGGCCATAACCACAGTCATCTGTTCATATGCCTCGTTAATCGTAGCGCTTCTATTGAAGTTAATAATCGGATTTTGATATTACAGTCATTTCTATTTTAAATTAAACTTTAAACTGTTAACAAATAACGATTTCCAGTTAAAAACGTTTTAGAGTGTGAAAAGACAGTTGTTTTACGAAGGTTAAACGGGTATTTAAAATGTGTCTTATTTTTAACTGATAAGGGACAGTATTTAGGACTTTTGACATGCTTTTCACTCTAGTAAAGGATTGTTCGTTTAGAGGTGAAGAGGTGGCAAATATATTGCCAAGACCTGGACCACCAAAGTTGCCGTTTCTTAGAATCTACGCCAGAATAAATGCAGATATTAAATTCTTAGTCGACTTACAGAAAACTTTGACCTACAGTCAAAATTTCTATCACCCCATTCAGGAATAATTTACATAAATAACAAAAGAACGACAACCCGTGACCATAATCACGAATTATCAGACTTAAAAATAATACTTTTTCTTTATCATTTTTAGCACCGAACCGGACCTCAAATTACTAGGAGGTATTTTGTTTGTGAATGATCGAAGTTGGCCGAAAAGTACCGCAGATTTTTTTTTTTTTTTTTGCTCCAAATAACAACATGTAAGGTAAACTGTCCGAACAATCATGGTTTGAAACATGTCATGCATTTTTTCCGTCAGAGATTACGGCAATGTCATTTAATGCAGTGACATCTGAAAGGAAGCCGAGGAAAGGGAATTCTGAATAGTCAGATTCTGTTGACAGAACAGTGCTAGAGGAACAAGATTAAACGTATACCTTGTATGCTCTGTAAGTAATCTGTTGGCCATTTTGAACGAAAGCCCTTCAAAAGTTCAAATTTGGAGTTCAGGGTCACTATTTATTTTTATCATATTTTTTTCTTCAATCACTCTTCAATAGAGTACTTCTCGATTTTCTGGACAAGAGAAGTTTTTTGTTAGGTATTTTAGGACGTGAGTTCCCTGACCAGACATTTTAGTATGTAACTAAAGCTTTGCTTTGAAACGAAAGAGGAGACGCGTGTATGGCAAAGGTTGTGTGATGCTAGCTGTTGACTAGCTTACGCAATAAATAGGATGTAAGCAGACACTTATGATCTATTTTTAATACAGTTGGTAATTGTATGAAGACCTTCACATATGATCACAACACAAGTTGTTATAGACGAGCCATTTGCCTTGAGACTGGTGAGAAAGACAGCTCGATTGGTATTGCCCGCTAAGTGTCCAATCAGGCGTGGTAAGTGTGACTCAGTTGAGAAGAAAATAAGTTGTCTTAGTGAATGACCTTGATATTAGCCCTGAATATATCAGCTGGGTGCCGGGCAGCAGCAGGTTTCTTGTTAGTGAAGTATCTGCTCGTGATGACATCATAACACTATTCCACATTCATGTATCTGTGACTGGATAACTCGGTTTTACGTCTCAGGTCAAATTATTCATTGGTTGATCTTTACTCGTCAGTTTTATGTCCTGGTTTCACAGTAGTTGTTCGTGACCAATTTTGACCCTTCACAATGACTATTTTTTCGATTCTTGAACGATTTAAACTTTTACTAGTTTTATGGTGAAAATAACATAATATTTTAGTGTTTTAAAATGCAAATTGAAGTCCTAAAATCATTGTGCGAGGACTGTGACTAAGGTACGAACAAATTCAAATGTAATTAAGAATTGTCTGATATATGGTGACCCCGGATGTCCCTAAGTGTGCTTAAAATACATGCACGCAGGCATGGCAAATGGCATGCCGATTTCCTAAAGCATTAGAAAAACGGAAGGTAAAAATTATCCATGAACTTGAGCAAAAAACTGACATTAGATTTATGAACAGAAAACTAATTTAATCCGGAAGCAGCAAAACACGCTTAAACAAACTCTTTATCGCCCAGCTATTACAGTTGATTGCTACCCAGCCTCATTAACCGTTATTATTACATGACATTTCTTAAAAAAAAACTGTTAATATATTTTCAAACAATAACAACAGCAACAACAACAACAATAACAGCAACAGCCCCTAGATTTTAACCAGAACTTTGAAAGCTGCCGAGGAACGAAAAAAAAAAATTAAATTGTTTATGAACTCGATGTGGTGACTTTTGGGCGTGTCTAAATTAGGTATCAACACCTAGCAATCACATTTTTCAGATTTTAAACGAAACCCATACTGGTTTATTGTTGGCTAAACCCTTAAAGTGATTAACGAATAATGCGCTTTAATTAAAGATCAACAAATTTCGGCAGGACCTCCTGCAAGGTGCCCTGTCTGTTGACATGTCCGAGCTGATCGCTACACAGTTAAAAAAATACGTAACGGCAGCGAAAAGATCAGATGGTCAAGAACGATTTGTGACTCTCGAGACATGCACCAGATGGAAAAGTTCATGTAAAGGCTTTTCAGAGGAAAACAAAACAACTCTCTTAACTGGATTATTTTATGTCTAAGCTGATTTTTAAATGGCAAGAATTCCACTAAAGCGAGGTCGGTTGCTTGACTGCCGCTGTTCATGGTGCTAAGTTGATAAAAATTGATAACACGTGCAAGAAGAGCTGGTCAATTACTCATGATTACTCAACAGCTTCATTCGTTTGTTTATGAACTTTGTCTATGACATAATTGTGTTTTAAAATACCACAACGGATCATAAGATAAACTTGTTACCCCCTACATAGAAAAAGGTCACCCAATAGGACGCCCCAAGTGTAAGATATCAAAACAAGTTTCAATAAAAGTATATTCCTCTCTTTGATTTTTATAAGTTGTTTTGGCCACTTCGCTGTTGGGGTAAGTTTTGTTGTTTCTCTTTTTGAAATCACTAATTGTTTGTGTAAGGATCTAAACCAATCACCACACCCGTTATGTCGTATTAAAATCGGTATTTCAATCTGTCTTATTGATCAGTCGATTATTTACTGAGATGATTTAAATCCCTTTCCATCTTCATATCTCCCAGAGCCTTCAAGTCTTCTAGATAAATACTGCTAATCAGCTATATGAGATCAGTAGCTGTTTTCATGGCACAAACCCAAGTAACTGGCTGCCCACTAACGGAAATTCCCCAGAGTACTTCAAGTCTATAACGTTGTTTTAATACATCTCCTATTCCTTAACTGAACCACCGCAGGACCTACTCAGTTACCAAGCGCTTCGAGAACGAAAACTAAAAACGTGCTGATAAAAGGTGAGGACATCATTTAGATTATAACGTTCATTAAGTCCTGCGTGATCGTGTTCTCTAGCTATAATTCCATCCTATGATGCATTTACAATCTACTTTATTCAGTAATTATTTTTACAAAGAGTGGATCCTGATGACAACCCAAAGCGAGACATTGCATAAGTTTCCAGTCGTACATATAACAAGCGAAAGTTGCGTGCAGTTGCGAGTTGATTTCACCAGACCAAAACAGACAAAACATCTACAGTAGTTTATCATGTTACAAAGAGGCAAAATGTCCGGCCTGATGAATCGTTCAAAAGTAGGGGATAATAGATGAGTAACAATGCAGAAGAATGTTTTAACATTTGCCTTAAAAGCCATAAACGATAAAAAGATCTGTTGGGTGTTCTCAAGTCATCAGCATCATTTGATTCCTTCATCTTTAATTTTAACCGAACCTTTTCGATTGCTTGATCCGTCGGCATTTGCTTTCCAGTGAATTTTCATCAGCAGCCATGCAGCAGCACTAGGACGGAACAAGAGCCTAAAAATCGCCTTTTCTAGTGTTTGTCTGGCACAGAACTCCAATAAAAACACGTAGCTGTTTTGATTCTCGAGAATTCGGCAGAGCGGTCTCGAATTTAAGCACAAGTTGATACTCTATTTATTTTGTGCTTTGTTTGACGCATAAGAAGCTCTTGACTCAGTTCTGTCACGTACAAGGCCTCTACTTTGTAACTCACTGCAAGCTGAGCTCTGTAAGCCACTTTTGTTCTATCTCCAATTTTCAAACCATCAAGAGCAAGGAGTTTTTGTTCGACTTCCTTTTCTATCCTCTTCAAAAACCTAACCTACAATAGTTTAATTTATTTTAATAGCCCGGTTGCGACCTCTGTAATCTCTGTGAAGTCCCTTCAAATGGCGTTTGAAGATCTGCGAAGGAGGTCCATTCCACTGATGACATCATAGATAATGAAACACGTACATGTGTGTGGCGGATAATCTCACTTTTCTCTTTTCTTTATTTTTCTTTTTTTGTGAAACAAGAAATAATAAGTGACTCATGCTCCTGAAAAATCTCCTGAAAAAGTATGTAACTAAACGCCAATTTTAAACAGCTTAAATTGCTAAACTGTTCGTATTACTGACGTGTGTTCTCTAAGAAATGGCCTACATTTGGCCTTGGATGCTTTTTGAATCGTATTTCATTGAATGATAATTAAAACTTACGTTTTACAGAAAAAAATGTTGTTTCGACTTAAGACAGCCGTTAGGGGTGAATTGATAACTTTGAGTGACACTGCCACCCAAATAGGAATATTAACAATTTCAATGCAGAGGATTTAAATGCTTCCATGGCATTCCATTTTTGTGATCAATTGAGTCATAACATTACCAAAATAACTGTGGCTCTATAAAGCGCTTCTCCCAAACTCAAGCAGCAGCACCTAGATAATGAGCGTAAGACATAAAAGCGTATAAGTTGTCTGTGTTCTTATTGGACTAATTGATAATGAAAATTAGCCAATGACAGGACAAGAAATTACACAGAAAGAAGGAAAGTAAATAAACTAAAAAAACAGCAAGCTGTTATCCAGGGATCTTTGATAAACAGACTTTTGAGGAATAAAAACTCTGTTTGTAAAAACTAATCAGCCTTAATATCCGCTTTTCAGTATTCGGATTGGATTAATGAAATTACGTTGTCTGAACGAGAATTTTTTAATCACTTTTAAAAGATCGTTTTCATTTTGATGGTATATTTATTTTACCGACTAGACAGTATGATTACAGTTTCCTGCCATAGGAGTAGTAAAAATATCCCTTTGGAGCAACAAAGGTGTAACATGACTTCTTGATAATTCCATATAAGTGATGTTTTAAAGCCTAATAACTACTAGTGAACCACAGTTTGAGCTAAGTCTAAAAGACACCCTTTGAAGCAAAACGTAAGTAAACAGAGCCCATGGGCCTCTGTAAGTAAGTCACTTCAGTAAGTAAATAAGTAAGGCACTTTAGTATCAGTCTTATATCATACAACTCAATATACACCAGAAGAAAAGGGTGGTCCACGACTAGCATGGAAATTAGTCCGTTTCCGGTAAAAAGAGAACATAAGCCGCTCATAAGGCGTCGAATGCGAAACAAGAGAGAACTCTGTCCTTCTTTTTCAACAAAGGCAAATAAACGCTATTAAGTGACTTAAGTATGGCGCCGACCAGTCAGTCTCAATATATAGTACCTGTCGGTTCGTAGAAATGGTTGATCGATTTTGGCCCAATAGGCCTTGCTTTTGGAGTCTAACTCGCCAGTACTAGCAGTACTCTTGTTTCAGTGCGGTATGCGGAAAATTTACAGTCAGGTTACTGAACTGAAGTGAAGAATTTGACCTAAATTTTTTTGTTATTGCAAAAATGGTAGCCAACCGTTATAATTAAGACCAGTGAGACCAGTTACTCCGGCCTTGCTCGTAAGGAACTTTCGTTCCTGACTAACTTCTGAGAAGCGGGCCTCCACATCTTGGCTTCTATAGATATAGTATTGCCAACGGCAGAGGTTAACACATAAATCAGTTGACAGCTGTAACCGGTTTATCCATGCCATGACGAAAATTTTTATTGACTAGAATACAATTCAGGCAAAACTTAGTCAGTCTTTTAAAGTAATACTTTATCACTTAGGCATCAGTCAACTAATTTCAGAAGAAATGGTTAAAACCTTTGAATAGTTTCAGTTATGATTTGATTATTTGTCATTATTTGTATGTTTGCTTAGTTGATTTGTCAGTTTTCGCTCTGACTTTCCATCTTGGTGACTTAAACGTTGAAACTCATTACTTCAAACGGAAGAAAATCTCAGAATTCGGTTTATTTGATAGAAAAAGAAGCGGCAATCATCTAAAAGGAATAGCGAGGATGGTTAAGATTTTAAAAGATTTAAGGTGACTTTAGACGGATTAAAAATGCTGATCTGGAAAACATTATCCTGAAAATGAAAATTCGTCTGCAATTACAGTGTTTTTATCTTTTGTTACAAATTTGGAGAAATATAACATGCTTTCAAAATCATTCTTGTAACACATTAATTACCAGATGTTCGGTATATTAATTGAACGAAATCGAACTCAAGTCATCAACACACGTTTTCGAAAAAAAAAAAAAGGCCCTGGGGGCGAAGCCGAAAAAATATGTGGGGGGTTGTTTTTTTGTGTCTCCCATTTTTTTAAATGTCCGCGTGCGCGGTTTTTTGTAGAGGTAGGTTTTTGAAAAGTGCTCGCTGCTCGCAAGGCTAACTTTGTCAATGCTCGTGCTCGCAAAAAAAAACGCTGTGCTCGCATCTCGAAAATGCTCGCAAAGACCATTTGATACCCCTAATCCACGAACGAGACCCCTCTCCCGCCTCCCGTCTCCCGTCTCCCGCCTCCCTTACAAAAAAAAAAAAAAAAAAAAACGCGCAATCGAATTCAATCCAATTAAAGTACCTATAATATATTCCACCGGTTTGATTGCAGTTGGTTGCATTGTGTCCGTTTACCGAACGTCCAATCTACTACACAGAGAGATCACGCGACATGCTCGGCTGGTTAAAAAAAAGAATACTTAAATATATTTTTCACCCCAATTTTCGTTTTTCACACCAATCTCAAGACTTCTAAGTCGAAAAAACATAGTGTACAGTGCATACTTGGGTGGATATACCATTTACCAACATTAATTATAATATAGTTATAAAATAAAAAAAAAAAAAAAAATTTTAAGAGGGGGCCCCCAATCACCTAGGGGTGGTTTTCAGCAGGGTCCTCTGAAAAAAAAAATGTTAAATCTTAAAATAAATTAAAATCTAAAATACAATAAAAAGACAAATGCTGCAAGAATATTAAACGGAAAAAATAGAAAGCATCTACATTTTCAATAAAGAAAATTTGGAACTTTCTATATTTTGTTTCATTTTCAGTTTATGAATAGAGACGAAATTAAATGCTTATATATGTTATTTTTCCCCTGTCATATTTTCTCGCGTTGTGATCATTCGCTCATGCATGGCTTGAAAGGGATCGATACAAAATGAGCTAAGACATGATTACCTTGTTTTCCCAATCGTCTACGACGTTCTAAAACAAACGTTGTTTCGGTTCGAGTTCCTGTTATTCTCCGTGAAAAAAAAGCCGCGAAAGCTAAAAACAATATAAAATTAATTAAAACCGAGATTAATTCTTTCTTATCGCATTACTGACTTGAACCCTTATAGTAGGATTAGTTTACTGAGCTGGTTGGTGTAGTTTTGAAACTGTTGGCTGAACCTCACAAAAACCTCCATAAAAACATAAACACCTGCAATAGAAATGGTTGACTGACGCTAAGAAATTCATTTACAGGCGTATTGTTCTTCTTGGAACATTCTAGATGTTGAGTTAATCCGTAGTACAATGACCAAAACACGAAAAGCTTATTCTTCACTAATTGCGCCCATTATATGTGTGGGTAACTTTTTTATGGCCATAATAACTCTAGACCAATCTAAAGTACTGGCGCCAAGCAGGGTTTAGCTGCTACCATCAAATTTATTTCAGTAACACGAAAGCACTCTATACTTTATTCGTAGAACTACAAAACTCGTGTTTCAGAATTCAAATTGTAACGTGTTTAAATATTAGTATTTACTAAATAAGAAACAGGTACCGCATAAACACACCAATATGGCACGCGGCCCTCTAGTTACTTTTCACTGTTACGTCATCGATGAATAAAGAAACCAGTTTAGCACGATAAGCAAGTTTGTTAAACAGGACCCACCTCTTCATTCTACCTTTACAACCCCGCAAATCAAACGTAAATCTAGCTTACACATTCGATAAGAGTCATATCACAATGAGGGTCTTAGTACACTACCAGATCCTCTGAACAAAGATGAAAATACTGTAACACATTTTGGACTTAAGTTTTAAGCAGTCTTTTCTGTCTATATTGCCCAAGTTTTTACTTATTCTTTGCCCCATGATTCATTATCGTTTTTGTAAATTAAGCTTGAACTTTTGAAATGCTGTAACGATTTCTGGCCATGCATACAGAGCTTATTGTCGTTGTTGTTATTGCTAATTTCTCTTCCCTTTTCACTAAGATTCTGAAAGTGTTTTAAAGAAAGGCGGTTTATATATTGATTGCTAGTTCGTCGACGCTCGAGGTATCAAATTAGTATTATTAAACACATGTCAGGTATTAAACAGGATAAAGTAAGTCAGCCATAACTTCAGAACGTAGCTGGAACGACTAAAAAAGACTAAACTTAGTTTTCCTGCCCGCTACCAGCGCGGAATCGTGCTGAAGCCAAACTTAGAACGACGCTGTAAAGACTAGAAGGGAAGCTTCAGCTTGCTAACTGCCAAATAATGTCGTCAGAGCAGATTAAAGAAAACAAGAGACAACTGCGATGCTCAATTCTCTTGTGCAAAATTAGCACATTTTGTTTTACCGTATTTAATTAGCACCACAACCGTGGCACGCGCATTCGTGTGGGTGACGCAAATTATAATTCGTCCACTCAATCATATCAATAAACTCAAGAATAGCCAATAAGCAAACGCTCGAGATCGGAAGAGCAAATAGAGATTTATTAGATGCTTGGGCACTGCCTACACAACACTTATGAGGAAGAAAGAACATGAAATTGAAATAGTCTTCATTACGCGCATCAGGCAGGTGTTCGCTTGATCAGTCTGCAAGTCATGCATTACAACCGATTGTTTTCTCGCTGAAATAACTTGCATTACTTCTACATTGTTCACATTCCTTTACTGAGGGATGGCTCTCGCTTTAACTTTTCATTCTATACAATGATTTATCTTTCAATTACCCACTCAGCACGATTGGTTAATAACGCACTTATTGTATACTTGGTGGCTACGTTACTCTTTTTACAGTTAAGATTTAGGTAAGAGTTCTTTTTAAATACTTTTAAGGCGTGCTAATTCTCTTGCCCGCGATAAGAAATTCCGTTTCTACTTCCTGACCTCATTTACACCAAATCAGACTAAGCAAAAAAATGTCTTATCAGCCCGCTCTAAAGCGGCAGAGAGGACAAACATGATATTTTTTACAGCTGTATTTGCCGAGTTTAATGAAAAGAGACCGGTTTTCGAAATGGGCAAACAAAACCGCCTTCAAACAAAAGGCCGCACGCAAGCGGAAAACAATGTGCTTGTCGTACGCAAGACCGCGAAATAAAAATAAGCTTATTCTGCATGGCTATTGGATTTGAAGGTTAATGACATGTATGTGCCACGTGACCAGAACTATGACTAGCACGGCAGTTAACTTATAACGCGTGTTACTTCTTCACTGTTGCAGATCGACCAACGCAGTTCAAGAGTTGAGACCAAAACACTGCCCAATGGAAATCTCATGGAGTCTCATGTTTGTTTTTGCTTTGTACTTTTCCGTGTTTTGCAGCCATTCTGTTTCGTCGGTTAAGGTAAGCGACTAAACGGCAAGTGACCGTTTTTATTTTTTCATCAATGCTGTTTGTTGTCTTGTTGCTTGGTACACGAGCGAAGCGTAATCGACACGTGGATTTGTGAGCACGGTTAAGCCGCTCAGTTTGAGTTTCACTGGCAATATCGTGGACTCAGCTTGATGTGTCCTTACCAGTTCGTGTTGTTTGAACCAAAGGAAAACTCCTAACTTAAGATTATCAATCAAACAGTGGACATGCGTTCCAATTGTGGTCAATTAAGCAGTAACGTAAACTACTGCTTGCCAAGACTCCATGTCAATTGTTGCTTAGGGATTAGAGAATTATTTGTTTTTTATGTCGTTTCTTTTTTCGTTACTCGACTTCAAAACTTACAAGACACAAAAGGTTAACAAAATCATCAAGTGAAAAACTGACCAACTGACAGATTTTATCTATTTCCACGTCGACATTCTTCAGTCAAGGTCAAGATTCCATCAGTGTTGGTAAACCGACAGCCGCATACAACCAAAGATATTTCTATAAGATTAGTGCTTATTATGCATATTAGCATCGATCCAAACAATGCCATAAAATGCTCTTTTATCTTTATTTGTATGCCCGTAAAAACAATGCCAAGTTGATCTAAGGAACGTTGTTATCTTGGCTTATAAAGCGAACTACAAAACCTCAGTTGTAAATCTAACTAGCACCTGAGTCTTAGAACTTAAATCTGGTGAAGTAACCTATAAGCTTTTCGCCAACAGAAAAAAAAGTCACTTAACAAGCCGCATGGACGGCACG
Organism: Oculina patagonica; assembly: GCF_052425735.1. NCBI lineage: Eukaryota > Metazoa > Cnidaria > Anthozoa > Scleractinia > Oculinidae > Oculina > Oculina patagonica. The sequence goes on along the minus strand of NC_135767.1, from coordinate 10,359,512 downwards.
TGGCGAACAACAGAGGGTGGTCTACTTTATTTGACCCACACGGCGGGAACAGCTCGCATCCAAACACTTCGCCCGTCGCGGTCTCAAGTGAAAACCTCTCCCAACAGGAGACAAAACTAGTGTCTGAAAATGCCTTTGAAAGTATCCAGGAGGAAAGAAAAAGAAAACGAAGGCGGAAAAAGAACAAGAAAAAGTTGCATAAGAAATCGCGAGACGACATCAAGTCAACTAGTCTCGTGGGGGTAAGATAATTATTCATAAACTTAATGATTATTTACTCTCTATGGTTAACCACATGTTCTTATGCGCGGTAGGCTGTAACGTTTTTTAACACGTTCAAAACAGAATATATTAAGGCTAAAAGATCTAATTACAAGTGCACGAGACTTCATTACTGCTCTCCTGTTGAGCTATTTCAAAACTAATTGCAAAAAAATTACGGTTAATTGCTCCGGAATCTCCTGCAGCTAGGGTTGTTTTTTAACAGTTAATTGCTCATTTCCTTGGTGTGTTTTCTGATTCCTTACCCTTAATTGTTATAGCAAGTTAATGATGTCTATCTAGTAAGTATTTTCATGTATCCAAGCTAGGTAGTCCAGCTGCTAAGGTTGTTAAACCGCTTTTCTGTCGCTAGGAGTCATCCATTTCATGGGTCATTTCACCGTGTGAATAAGTGGGGTCAAAATCCTTCTTGATCACTCGTATTGCCCACCTGCGCTAAACGCCCTCTGCAACAAAGGAACTCCTACTAAATCCCAGATTATTTATCATAAAAAATGCTTCTCTGGCACGTACATCACCCCTTATCTCAATTAAATGGAAGTTTCAAATTTCTCTTTCCGTTCTAGCTCACTAGTATTTTTTTTTCGCTTACTCCAATCAAAACATTGACATTAGAAAATTAGTTTCGCAGTTGGTGGCACGCTAAAATAGCTTGTTAGCTATTAATAGATTTGCTGACATAAAGTGAAAAAACTAATAGGACATGCTCAGGGTCTGTGATTAGAGCCAATTCATTTTCGTGGACTTTACACGATTTGGGAGTTCAGTTATTTATAGGATCACCTAGCTTATTTTTGCAATATAAAATTGTCCATTCGTAACAAAATGTCAGGAATTAAAATGCGTATAATAATAAAAATAATCGGGACGCAGTAATCATCTAATATTTGTTTATTTTGAGGAGAGGAGTTTGAACAACCAAATGTAAAGAATGGTGCTTCACTTTCTTCACGCCATTTTTCTTAACCCTGGCCTGCCGATCATTTTTCATCCAACGGTTACTTTACACAGAAGCTCAGCCCACAATAGCGTGTTCTTTCATAGTGATTAAGTAAGCTCAATATACTAAACAAAATCTGCGCTGAGCTCCGACGGCAACAAATTATATGCTAATCTTTTTATCCACAACCCACGCGAAAGAAAACAGAACGAAATTAATCTGAAAGTTGCTATTGTTCCAAGTTCGAAAGTCCACTTTCCCAAGGAAAACTATATTTTATAAAGCAAGTACAGCCGGTGAAACCACCAAAAGGTAATTAGCGCATATTTAGGCGCGTGCCGCTGGCAACAGCACTGAACTCATTAATTATCATCATTTACACCTTTTTTTTTAATTAATGTTAAAGACACACAGTTCCTCAGTGACCGTGGTTAACGTTTACGTTTTTCGGTCTGTCAGACATTTTCTGTTATGCACCTTCACCTGAAATGCGTTATTCTGCAACCCGGCCGACGATTAGTGAGTGTAAATAAGCCGTTAACAATTTCCGGTTCTGTTGGCTCTTTGTTATAGACACGATGTGAAAGATAACGTAAGAACTTGCTAATTGAGTATACAGGAAACTGGCGAGGCGTGAAGATAGGACTGAAACACGATGGGCGTACTGGATTCAAACACGTTTGAAGGCAATTAAAACAAATTCATTTTGTTTTTGTTTTGTTTTTTTATTTCGGGTACCAAATAAACGCAAATATAATGCAAGCATCATACACTGATACAATATCACTTTTCGGCTTCCCAATAACAAAGCCATATCGGACACTTCAAAGTGACTCGGATTTTTCGCACTCACGATACCCGCTCAGTCCTGCTAAAACTCTAAACGTTTTTTGCCTCCACAAGTCACCAAGCTTTGCAGCGTGTTTTGTAGAGGTTCAAACACTAAAACGACAACCAACCAACACGATCAAAGCAAGTTCCTTAAAAGGGTTCTATGATCTGCGCGTTAAGTATGAAGCATGCTGCGTCAGACATGATCATCATTTTATTGGCCGGTTGTTAGTTGCCTTTTTGAATTGATATTACCTGAAAACGCTCACCCAAGTTGTCATAAATGCCGGATTGTGGCCAGTGCTTATGTGTGTCACAGACCGCCACTTAAGTGGAACAGAGCTCAGTTAGCTTCAGTTATTTGCCGACAGGCGTTTGGAAGGTCGCAAACTTCCAGTACCTCGTGGTTGCCATGAGTCTTATTTTCACGTGTTTTCCGTGGTCAAGGGAAAGTACACCAGAAAAGGCGTAAAAAGTAAAACAGTAGCGTTTTTAACTTTAGGAAAGACTGGCGAAGCTGTTATTACTTTGTAATAACTGTTTCAACTTTGGCATATGATAACAATGTGACAGCCTAATGTAATATTTCACAACGCTCTTCTCTAACTATCTCAAGATCAGTTACTGTATTCTAATCTAGGAATAATCTTTCTTTTTTTAGGTCAAAATTAGTTTAAATTCTAAAAACCCTCTTAGGCTAAAGCTATGGTATTTAGATAAAAAAAATAAGACGGTTTGATAAAGTTAATCAAGAGCCGTTTCTTAATCTTTAGTTTTATCGTTTGTATCTTAATCTCTTTGACCTTTTTAATTTGCTGAGTAATAAGCACAAGTTGATTCAACTGGAAAACGTCTTAAAAATAGCTAGTTTCTTTCCTATATTTAGAAAAAAGTTTAAGATTAGACTAATACTTGAAATTTCACTGGTGATATTGTTTGGACTAAGAAGAACTACTTCACCTCAGTATTTTTAATGATATTTTTAACCAAACGAAATGTAATAAACAAATAGTGATACAAAAGTAATGTAAACAGCGCATTTCCCATGCGCGTGTCAGTGAAGAAAATGTGATCACTGGATATAAGAAAGTGAACCATCTTTTGGTTTTACATTCGATTTCAGATTGTTATCTTAAATCCATGCCATCGAGAGCAGATTGTTTCTACAGTCAAAAAACATCCTGTTCTTAAGCGATATTAAGCACTGAACAATTTTCCGAAAAAAACAAAACCCTCTTAGTGACATACACCTTTACAAGAAGATGACTGATTATAAAAAAAGCCAATATTGACAGAGCGTTTTTTGTTTGATTGTCCGCGAAAGCACGCTATTAAATAGTTGCGAAAAGCTTCCACCACTCAACAGCTGCAATAAAATAAAAAGCCCGTGACATGAATCGGAGTGATTACCGGTATTGGAATTTTCAAATGTATTTACAGCTCATGCGTTTTAAGCTTGCATCATGCAAGGTCATGCTTTTTTATTTTTTGGTGACCGTTCGCTTATCAAAGTAACTGTCTTGCTGCAGGGATTTTGCTTCTGCATTGTTGCGTCAAAAGAACAAATTGTTTCACTTTCCATACTAACTAGCAATAACAGAAATACCTCTCATCTTGAACGACAACTTTTACAGCGTTCAACTGGGAACTGGTTGAAACAAACTACCACTAAATAATAATAACCTTTTATTAGAAAGCCTTCATTCACTATATACAGTGGCTTTCAAAAAGGTCCTAACTAATATTAAAAGTACTAAATCAGACTATATACACAAAGTACTTTATAAATTGTACATCACCTGGCATCTCGTATCTAATGTTATCATTATTTGTGACATTGCAGTACCAAGATGTACATTCATACCCAAAGAGGAAATGTAGAAATTGGAACGAATGCAAAAAAGACGAATGTTGTATAAGATACAGTAGTACTAAAGGATATTGCAAGCGAAGACCACAAAAAGGACACAGATGCAGGCCTGTTCTTTTGGTAAGTAGACTGTCGCAATTCCTGCACGATAAATACGCGCGGGCCGGCCCGAGTTACTCGCCGCTCGCGGCTTTACCGCTTGTATATCGGAGAGAGCTGTTTTCGCGTTCGCCCCCACGGAATTTAAAACAAAAGGGAGATTGCTCGCCGCAGACTAGGAGAAATGTTGCGCCCCGATAAGCGGCTCCGCGGAAAAAAAAAAAAAATATTAAAAAATAAATTTTTAAAGGGGTTTAGGGTCTGAAAGCTTACTTACTTAGAGTGCCAAAAATATGAACAGAAATGTTTATTAGCCATGTGGCACTTTATCAAACTAAGCATTTCTTTGTGTCAGGTAAGTAATAGTCACAAAAAAACAAAAAAAGACCAGGAGTTTCAGGCCAAGCTCTTGATCAGTCGATTTACCCTAACGAACATCCACTGATCTACATGTATAGCCGATGTGCTTCTAGTAGTAGCTAGTAGTCACGTAGAAAAACTGAAATCACAATATCTTACAAAAACAAAACAAAACAAAAACAAAACTTGACAGTTTTCCGCTATTGCAGAGAAGGTTTTCTAGACCGGGAGAAATTTAAGCCCAGAACAGTCTGAAAATCACTTACCATGCAGTTTACTTGAATTTAGTGTTTTCTTTCTTACCATTTCAGCCTGGTCTTAGAGATTGTCCTTGCGACGAAGGGCTCACATGTACCCCCTACAAAACAACAAGATGGGGTCTGAAGAAACACAGATGCCAACGTTTAAAATTCGACGAGGACGAACAAGAACAAAGGTATGCATAAATTCTGCTGGATTGCAAATGAGAACTTCCATGGCACAAGAAGAGTGGAACTCGTGTCACGTGAGGTTTGATGAAAAATCATCAAGATGAATTACGCTGGAGTCGAACAGTCCTGTCCTACGTGTCTTATCACCTCGGATTATTGGTGGCGTTTCATCTATAGACATGAGAAACTGAGAATGTGCTATTTTGTAGAATCATGTAGGAAAATGACTGCAAGTTTTGTTTTATTCACTCTAGTTGTTTGGTAAACATACAGAAAGTAATATTAACATGTTATCATAAAATACAGCCACTCGGACGCATGCATATCAGGCTTTTTAGAGCGTCCGTGACGGGCTGAGTTAGGACAGGCTGAGCTAGGACAAGCTGTAGTCTTGTTATCCAAACAGTTTAAAGTAGCGTGTCAAATTCTTACGGCTTCTTTTTGACCATTGGTTACTTACGCTAACAGCCACAGCAGTCTAAAAAAATATTTTGAATGGAGTAGTAATGGAAAAAACTTAATAAATTCAACAGTTACAAGTGCTGATATCAACCGAAGAATTAAAAATGTAGTTGGAGGTTGGCAAGTTGAAAGCATTTTGTAATCAAAATACATTTTGAAATACTTTGATTACAGGCATTTTTTGAGCGTTGGCTCCTTATCAGAGTAGTTCAAGGTTGCCACTTGCCCGGCAATTAGTATCTGGTCAGATGGATTCTATATGTCTTGTCGAAGTTAGGAATTTTATTTTTAAGTTGTTGCAAGTTTTGATAATGAGCGTACCGTGTAATCATGCTCATCGAAAATTAATTTTCAGTTAAAAAGGGGACAATGGTTACTTTTCATTTGGTCAGTCATATTATAGTCAGTGAAATTTGTTTTTTAATCAGTGAAAAGTCAGAGAGCTTTTATTTTCTTCATGCGTGGCAACCAAGTGCTCCAAAAGAGTGCTGACCCTCGAAACGTCAGCTGCTTAATATAAAACGACGGTAAATTAACCAAAACAACTTAGAGCTCAGATAATAAACTTAGTCAGTAAAACTGTGATAAAATTTGGCATTGCCTAAGATGGTAAGAATTGAGAAGTGATCGACAATGTCGAAGATTAACGCTACTTTCTGCTAACCTTGTGACTGTTATATGAAGTAACCAATTGGTCTATCGCGACTATTTTGCAGCTGCCTCTTTTAAGTTATTATAGCCCCCCCCCCCCCCCCCCCCCCCGAGGTAATCTAAGCAGCTGGTCTCCGTGTTTAGAAAAATTGTATCAAAGAATATTATGACGATCCACCTCTCATAAGAGGTATAATTTACAAAAAACAATCAGGCCAATCTATTTCGTATTTATACCCCGCTCACATCAGTTGAACAGGTTTAGTTATAGCAAATTTCCCAAAGAACTAATTATACATGAAACTCTCTAGTTAGTTAATCGTAATCGTAAGCAACATTTATATATACAAATAATTTCAAACCAATTTCTGACATGTTGATGTTGTTGTGTGAACGGGGATATTAGTATTCCTTTCAAAAGTGATGCATACATTAAGTACGTGGTTCATTTGCTCTTAAACCTTTTCATGTGAAAAATCTGCTTCAATTGCTAAAATAAGTGATCAGAACTTATAAACTAGAGTCACAATTCAGTTTTTGTTCATGTTTTGTTAGAATAAAAAGGTAGGTTTTGGGCATTGTAAATAAAGAAGAAATCGCGTATTAGCGTTAAGCGCTTTCTGGCGCCTGTAGATTAATTGTAGATTTTGAATTTCACAACAAAAAAGATATTAGAAACAAAGACCTGGTGTCTTTATAACCAGAAGAATGCGGGCACCTGAAATCTGGTTCACATGACCTGCAAGTTCAGGAATACGCATTGACAGTTTTAGTAGGGTAGGGCTCCTGGGTCTGTATTGAATTAAATGACTATTCACTAACAGTCAGAATTCCAACTGACAAAAGGCATCAATAAGTCCGAGTTTTAACGGACAGCTGAAATGTTAGCCTCCTACGCCGCCGTTCTTGGCTCATCGCCAAAAGAACGTCTGCGTAGGCAGCTACTGAAATGTATGCCTCCGGCCTAAGTAGTTCAACAGTCCGGGTTCCTAGTTTAACTGGGCGTTGTTAATGCGAACGTAAATAAGGAAAACAGAGATAAGAAATAAATGAGATTGCAAAAAGTCATTTTTACCAAAGCAGCAGATGCGACAAGAATAAAACACATACGTTATGTTATGGTTTCAGTTGTAATGATAATGTTCCAGGCAATTATTCACCACTGAGTGGTGGGCACCGTACTTCATAGAAACCAAACTATTTATATAGGTGATGGTCCTAGGTAATGAAATAAAATAACTAAAATGTGAAATATGACTCTTCTCTTTGGGTAATGACTTACTGGCAGGCAATATATAGGTACTGACAGGCGGGAATCAAAGAAAGTTGGTACAAACACATACAACGAAGAACATACAGTAAACACTAAAAAATACTATACGAGATTGCTATAGGATAAATAAATATTGCCCTGCTCCGAACATTAGTGCATTCATATTGTTTTTTTTTTTTCAGTTTGGATGGTGATTGTCAGTTTTCCAATGTTCATAATATTATTGAAACGAGGGATTTAATGAAATGAAAGAAATTGAAAATGGAATGAACAGCACCCTGCGAGCAGAGCCTCTTTTAACTTCCCTACGGTTGAGATTTGGGAAGTAGAAAGAGGCTCTGCGTGAATCGTGTCATTTCTTTGAAGTCGCCGCAGCCCCAAAGTTTGGGCTGGTCAGTCCAGATTAAACCGGTTTTTGCCGCGCGGGCATTAATTTTTGGAAAAACTGATGGCCAAGACGGAGCCCACAGTACGCTCTCGAAAGCACTAGAGCTGACGATTGCTCTCGCCATCTGCTACCGTTTGTGCGCGCGTGCAACTTATGGATCATTTAAGATCTCGTGTTTTTCGCAAACCAAGAAGAAATTTCACGGTTTAAATCACACATCTCTACCATAAAGACACTAACACAACCTTAAGCGGTGCTTGACGTGTTTTTACTGAGGTAACTCAGACGCTTTTTGAAGAAAAGAACTTGTAAAACAAACACTTTGTTCACACTGTCGTGTACGATCCGACACGCCATTCCGCGCGCGCATACTAGGATTAAGTGGTCCTCGCGCAAGCTAAACGCGCAAGCATCGTCGCAAGCATCGCGTAAACCTCGCGCATGCTCAACAAAGATTTTACACGATTCTTGCAGAGCCCCTTTCTTCTCAAGTATATCAGTGGAAAAAGAAGGGGCTCTGCTCGCAGGGTGAATGAACAGGAAATGGAAAAACATTTGGCTTGTTAGAACACGAAAAAATGAAAGAAATTGAAAATGGAATGAACAGGAAATGGAAAAACATTTGGCTTGTTAGAACACGAAAAAACTCTTTCTGATCAGTTCAGAGCTCGAGGCAGTAAAATCTGTAAGGGGGCAGCTTCGAGCCAAACTGGCGCATACTGCCGGAGCTTATCCCGGTTTCCTTAGCATTAAGCAGCTAGGAGTATTTCTACCCCCCCTCCCCCCTGGATGGGATGCTAGTCCATCGCAGGGTACCCCCCCCCAAGCATTATTTCGCCGGTACGCCCGCCGGTACCCATTTATACACCTGAGTGGAGAGAAGCACTATGAGAGTAAAGTGTCTTGCCCAAGAGCACAACACATTGACCCCGGCCAGGTCTCGAACCCGGAACGTTCGCTCTAAAGTCAGGCGCGCTAACATTAGGCCACCGCGCCTCCCATTAAGGATTAAGAAGTGTCTATTAATAGCTCACTCCAAAAGAGGTGGCCTGGGACGAGGTTGGGCGCGTGGCATTTCTGGTTCAGCTCAGGGAAACAGATAACTTTAATTTTGGGAGTTATCGTGAAAAAACGTAATGCAAATGTGACTTAAAAGTTGAAATCATTTCTGGAAGAGTTCACCGCATTAAGTCTACCAGCCAACCGGTTCACAATAATACCGTATTATGAACGCCAGCGCGCGCACGTTTGCATTGAACTGTATTGTTCACTCACTACGCTGATTGATCTTCCCGCGTTTTTTTTAAATGCGTGATCAGATGCGATGGCTTTGTTTACACGCTAAAGCTGTGGCCAAAACGTTAACGGAAGTGGATGCAAGTAGTCGCAAGTTCAATTTGCGTACTGTCTTTTTTTTGGTGGCCAAACCGACACGCAAGTTTAGTCGCAAGTGCATGCAAGTTTCCAAAACGCTATTTAAAATGCTACGTGATGTAATACAGTATTTAAAGTAAACTGCAAAAATGGGTTGACTTGCGTTGGGTGACCAAACGTACTTGATCTCGACCGAAGTGTACCCAAGTCAACGCAAGTGCACGCAAGTCAACGCAGGTGCACGCAAGTCAACGCAGGTGCACGCAAGTCAACGCAAGTGCACGCAAGTCAACGCAGGTGCACGCAAGTCAACGCAGGTGCACGCAAGTCAACGCAAGTGCACGCAAGTCCTGGGCAAACGGCTACGCAAGTAGACGCAAGTTTTCAACTTGCGTTGCCGTTTGGTCAGGGCTTAAGATTAATCAATCGAGTCACCGTACCGAGCTGACGTAGACTTGCTTTTCGAGCTCACAGAGCGCGAAGAGAGCACACAGAGCGCGAAGAGAGCACACAGAGCGCGAAGAGAGCTCACAGAGCGCGAAGAGATCACACAGAGCGCGAAGCGCAAAAGCGAGCGCGAAGCGCGAGAGCTACTACCACCAAACCGGAAACGAGAAGCGAACGACTTTTTAAAAAGTCTACGAACTGACGGTACTACAACTTCCGTAAGTGAAGAGGTCTGGGGAGAGTACGTCCCGGTGCAACACGAAGAAGCATGGATGACTAAAGAAATAGAGTCTCCTTTTTTCAGTTTCTCATAAGTGAATCTAGGGCTTTCCACAAGTTGCTCGAGATTTCCCAAAAAGTTGCCCGTAATTTCTCAAAAAGTTGCTCAAAGTTGCTCCAAAAATCCAAAAGTTCTTCTGCCCTAAATTGCTCGTTGCTCCAAAATCCAAAACGCTGCTTCTATCAAAAAATTTCTACTATGGTAACACAATAAATGTGCGGACCTCGATGAAGTAAGAGAAGGTACTGGGAGGGAAGTGTTTTTAAATCACTGAAAAAAAAATCGGGGTCGGCGCGTCACAATCTCGAATATCCCTATTGGACGGTGTAGTCGAGCACGCGGTGTGAAGAGATGTGATTCCTCCGTCGGCAAACTCCTTTAGGGGATAATGTGCGAGCATTTGCGAGCATCGGCCTTCTTCGAGAACGAGCATAACAAAAAATACCTTGCGAGCAACGAGCACTTTTCAAAATAACACCACTTAAAACCGAGCATCGAGCACTTGAAAAATCGGCACGGCAAACGCACATAAAATTTTCGAGCATTCCGAGCAGAAGCTTAATTTTGCGAGCACTGCGAATTTGAAGGACCATTCTACCTTTTATTCTCGAGATACCGTGTTGGAATCTCGCTTTCGTATCTGTGATACTCAACAATCTTCCAAACACACATAAAACAAATTAATTCCGCTCGATCTATTGAGAAATTTGATCGCTATTTTGAGACTTTTTTTCGACTTCGTATACTTCCGTCGTTCTTAGTGGGAAAAATTACTTCCGGTTTGCAGTAGCGTTATAACGTGGCGCGCACGCGAATACGCAATCCGCTGGTCACTGTCAAGATTAGGGTTGCGGGCCTCTCTTGGGCCCGCAATAAATATATCTAATTTCTCTTTGAGGGTAAGATTTTATGCAATTTGGCATTGAGTATCTAAATACACATAGGAGAAAATTTATAAATATAAACAACGATTTTTTTTAACTGAGAAAAGTCGGAGAATCGATACGTCATGTGCTGACGGTATGTTTTTAGTGGCCGAAAGTTGAAACGTCTAGGCAGTGTTCCTCGAAAATCTTCGGCAAACTTCGAAATCTTCGGAAACGTTCGTATGGCCTTTTAACAACACTCGGATAATCTTCGGACATCTTCGGTCTGGAAATTGCTCAAAATGCAACAAGTTGCTCGAGAGAAAAAAGTTGCTCGAAGGGGAAAAAGTTGCTCGAAATATGAAGTTCAAAATTGTCGAGCAACTTGTCGGGAAAGCCCTAAGTGAATCACTTCACTCAAGGGAAAATGGTTTTTATTTGCTTTGCCAGGACTAAAGGATTATTTCTGAACGAAAGCTTTGGAATGCTATACACTTTGCTAATAAATATTTATAATCTTTTAGATCAATTAAATGTAACACGTACTGCATGTGATGGCAAATATAAAAAGAAAATCGATTAATGAACACAAATATACCAGTACTAACTTTGCACTTATCACAATAGCTGCCCTATACCACAGTTAGTTTTTAATAATATCTGATAATTTCCAGTTTTGGCAGCATCAAGTGTTGAGACCAATCGCGCGGGCGAAAAATATTTGGTGGATTATAAAATAGAATATAATTTATAAGTATATACTAAAACAGTGGATAGCGCTTTTGGCGCGCGCTGAATGGCTACTCAAACTCGGAACTCTCCTTTGCTATTCACTTCCGAGCAATGCGTGCAATTGTAACTTTTGAAAGGGAAAAACTAGTCAAATATGGTTATCAAAAGACATCGTTTCTAGTAGAAGGCGGAGGATGTGGATGAGGAGAAGGAGTAAGAGGAGGAGCTGGGGGGGGGGGGGTGGGGGTGGTAAGTGGAAGATGAAGGTGGATAGCTCGGTATCGAACTCCATTGAATCATGTTGAGTGTAGCACAAAACGCAGGGAAAACTGAAAACAAATTTCCTCGAAATTTCATTTCATAATAGGTAATTGAATTGTAATTATCTAACCTCTCCTGACCATTCGTAATACAAAACACAGTTCGGCCAAGTCTGGTTTGCGGGAAAAGTGTAGTCCGTAGCATCGTTTTACATCGTTTTAGCATCGTTTTACTTAAATACAGCAAACGTACAGCGATTTCATTCGCTAAAATGTCTACTGAATAAGACACGTTTGAGAAAAATGGCCAGGAGGAAAAAATGTCAAATTTATATATTCAAATTAGTAATTGGCGAAGAAAATACCATTTCTGCGCTTGAACAGATAGTGGTTACTTGTACCTTTATGGTAGAGCAAAATGTTTGTTGATTCTTTTTGTCGTTTGGCTTTTGGGGTTGTTTTAGTCCTTTGGAGACAGAATTCATGAGAGGTTGCAGCCTTACAGTAAATGCTAAACCTAACTAACAAAATGGACCAAAGAAGAAATTTATTTAAACACTCATTTGTGACAGATGAAAAAAAAATTATATGAATTACAAGAATCACGCTCACACTAATAAAAATACACACTGTGCCCAATGTGGGAATAGCTCTTTATAAATATGGCTAACTTTGTTCCTTTAAACAGAAACATACAACTAGTCGACTAAAAATGGTTTGCTATAACTTAAAATACGAAAAACACTTTAACTTCATACAAATAAATCAGGTGCGCTTTTAACTTCAATAAAATAGAACAAAACCGCTAGTTTAACTATCAAATACTGGGAAGCTTTACTGGAATGAAGCAAGGATCGAAAGAGTATTTCATTGGGCTCAATTTGACTTTTGTTTGGGTAGTCGGGCAGTCATGTTTTTATATTTGTAATAAAAATTAAAACGCGATTTGTATTAAGTGACCAGAAAGAATCACCCGAACTATTTTGTGTTTAAACATAGCTTTACACTAGCGCAGCCTTTTTAAGAATGATAAATGTAATTCAGTCACCTTCCGTTCTATGCTAGCCAGTGGCTTTGTAGCTCAGTCGCCTGCTGTACTCTTGTATCAGACCACACTTACTGACCACCAAATTCTACCTTGGTTTTTCTTAAGTTAAATTAGGCAATAATTTTTAATTAAGTGTTTTCAAAACCAAATAATAAAAAAGCTGTTGAATGATAAAAGAACATCGTTGTAAAGTCGGGTTTAATGTTTTAAATAAACGCCTTTAATCGAAAAAATGCCATGTCCATCCAGAAACCTTTTTGAAACATATAATGTCAGACTTCCAAACAGCCAGAAAGTTATATTTTAATGGGGAAAAGATAAATAACGAACTTCGTCTTCGCATCCCGAGGAATTCTAGAATCAGAACTGAACGAAGCTTAACTTTAAAAGGAAATGTTTGCGTAAACAGTGCCAAAACAAAGTTTAGCCGATGCAAGTTATTTAAGGACTATAAAATTTAATACCCAAGCTATACGTCTTGCCCTAAATTGCTTTACTTTACCCTACAAATATCTGTTATGTCAATAACATTCGTTTTTCCTTCGTTTCCACATTTTGCACTAAATAGGAAACACTGTTGCGGTGGCAAATGTTCCCCGATGAGCCACGCGGAAAACATTTGCATCTTGGAAACAAGAAACTGTTTTCGCCTCAGGTCAAACCACATTTTGTGCTTCCCGGCCACAAATTGTGCTTCCGAAACATATGTTGCCAGATTAGCCACCATGAAAGCAATGATACTAGTTTATGCGTATGTGTGACACTTAGTTCCCGGGTGCTGCCACCTGGGCAGCAAAACCCAGGACAAGGAACAATGCTTCCTAGTTTAGCCAGTCTTTTACCCAGGACAAGGAACAATGCTTCCTAGTTTGCCAGTCTTTTTCCGGACGGACAATCTTCCTAGTGCCTCTTTCCCGACAAGGAACAATCTTCCTAGTGCCAGTCTACCCAGGACAGGAACAATGCTCCTAGTTGCCGTCTCCGACAGGAACAATGCTTCCTAGTTGCATCTTTTCCCGACAGGAACAATCTTCCTATTAGCCAGTCTTTTCCCAGGACAAGGAACAATCTTTCTGTCTGCCAGTCTTTTACCCTCCCTTTATTCTATGATTCTAGTAGTCCTTTTTTATTTCCCCTCCCTTTCCTGCGATTCGTTTGTTCATAGTCAGTCAGTTAAATATGTGATCCTCAGTGTTACGAAATATCTCGCTATACGCTTTTTGGACTGAGCCTTAAACAATTACTGAGGTATATAAATAAACTATCTAAACATAAATAATGCAGTCAAAAGGTGGACAACGCCTTTACAATAATTTAGGCACTATTTTTTGCCACTATTGTTCTGTTACTATTGACTGTCCAGTGACACAAGTATAAGCTTACACAAACGTTGCAAAGTTTGTCAGTAGCAATCTTGTGTTCACAACGGGTATTCGGTCTGAAGTCAACAAGGCGGTCTCAGAGTTCTCTTCAGATTTCCCATGAAAAACGATCACCATTAGCAAAACTCAACTGCTCTTAAAGCCAGAATGATGGATTAGGCTGGGCATCTTCAATTTCTCTCTCATTGACTCTCAGCAGTTCAAGTGGTTGGCAAGTTCCCAACTTTCTTTTTTTCTTTTGCTTTGTCCGATTGGAGGAGACATCAGGTACTCGACACGTGTAGCCTACAGTGCAGCATAGCTATGGAGAAATGAAATGAGGAATAACAGGATTAATACGACTTTATTGCTTCTGTTAGCTCTAGTTTAAAGCAGGAAAAAATTTCATAAAGCACAAGCTTCTTTTGCAAAAGAAAAGCTGAAGTTATGTTCTATTAAAACCCTGGGGCTTATTTATTTTCAAGGCTTTTTGTTGGAGATAGAGTGGGGAGGTGGGCTTATATTCAAAGATTTCGATTCAAATCATAAATCAGCTCTCACCGTGAAAATAAATTTAGAAGATATTTAAGGTCTTTAAAACAACTCTTGGCAGGAAGTGTTGTATGGCGCACTCTGAAGGTATGCACATAATAAGGATGTATTATTGAAGCTCTTAAAAAGAATGTTTCTACGCTGGACTGCATGTTTGCTCGCTAAGATACTAACTGATAAATTAATAAACGATAAACGGTACCTTTCTCGATCCAGGTTGGCAAATGTGGCCTGTCCTTCCACACTGCTTTGCACGATGCTTTCTTTTTGCTTTCTTGTGTGGCTAATAAAGACAAATCAGTCAAAAGTCAATTTCAGGCAAGCTTCAAAAGAAATCATGGATGCTTTACTGGGAGAAAGAAGTGGGGCAGGAGTGAAAGAAGAATTTCTCTTGAACTCCGTCGTCTGAACTAGAATAAGACGGGCGCGTGGTTTTGGTAGAAACTGCGCTTTGCATGATGTTTGCATGTTAGAGCTCAAATTTTGTCTCCCTTAGTGATAAATTTATATTGACCCTAACTAAAGACGATGCATCTAATTTTTTCAATAATATTGCATAAAATTTTTGTTGCATTCATTGACTTCAGTGCAGTGATAATATTTTTTGACCATACACTTTACCACTTTGTTATAAAGGTTATTCGATCGTAATTGTGTGGGGGGCATGTGATCAAGGACGGAAAGTGGTTTCTTATAAGTTGTGAACAATGTCGCTTTTTTCCGGCAAAGTTGCGTCTCGTTGTAAAAAGGTCAACGCGGTGTAAAATATGGAGCCGGCAAACACGGCATCTCCGGATCATTTCATGCAATTATGTACAAATTGTAAACAAATATAGATACTTCCTCAACACCTCTCAGTGCTGGATTAGACTTCAATCCATGTTGACAGATTATCATAACTGAAAGCAGCCTTACAGCAGCATATTGTGTGTATATTATTTAAACTGCATAGCATGAGCCTAGTCTTCTTTAGAAACAAATAGTTAAATCTTGCAGATGAGAGAATATATAAGTCGCAAGTTATACGTTTTCCTTTTTTGTTTATTTACTTTTTCTGCAGGCGTTTATTCTTGGGGGGGGTTTTTTATATTTTTTTTTTTTTTATTTGGTGCTCTTTAAAATTATAAAATTTGGCTTATGTTATGGAAAAATGTTAACAGTAGTGTCAATAGATGTTCTACCAAAATAGCATATATAATTAAATAACTGTGAAGTGAGCACAGCCCCCCCTTACTAACACCTCTATAATACGGACCCTCTTTCCCGTCCTTCACTCTTTCCTGTCCTTGGTTTCCGTATTAAAGAAGTTCGACTGCATACCAAATGATAATTTCAAACATAATTTATGTCGGCTTGAATCGGAAATAATAACCCCGTGGGTACGTATGTACTTAAAGGCGATAATCCTCAATGACTGCACGAATATTGCCCTTCCGGTAATCCCTGAAGTAGTAATGACATGCGAACACTGGGGTGCAGTGTTCATCAAATCCAGTCCGTCGAAATATTCCATCAAAATCATTCAAAATTCTTATATGATAATGGTGCATCATTGGCAATGTCTTGAATATAAAAAAACATGTTTGACTTTGATGACAATTGAGGGAAAATAACCTGAAAATCTGTTCTTCAAATCATGCGATTGCTGCCGTGACACAAGGTTCTGATTTGACTCTGGCCACCCTGAATAAAAAAAGGAGCCGAATTTTCAGAGAATATTTAATCTCGTTAATGCCACCGAACATAGAAACAAATAGCTCACTGTATTTTCCACAGCCCTAACGCCCTTTTTGGTCGTTGATCACGAATTGAATTGTTAAGCCGTCCCGATATTTGACTAATCTTTCTCTTTCGCTAACGAAAGGACAAACGTAACGGATCTCCAATACTGAAAGTTCTCCTGCTCATACTCAGAAGCAAACCTTTGCCCCTCGAAGTTTGTAGCTCATACCAGTACGCTTTAGTCTAAGCGTATTTTATGAACTTCAAAATATGCGCAAAGTGCATCCCAGTGTCTAACCTGCGACCAACCCTCCTTCCCTTCGTCTCATTTCATTCTCATCTCCTCCAAAAGGAAAAGCGAGAGAAAAATAGCCTTATCTTAGGCTACCCTAGTCCTCTATTGTTGTCAAATTGATTATTACCCAATTGGGACGAGCCATGCCTAGTATACTTTTCTTTAGAAGCCAATGAACTGATACAGTCTGCCGGTCTGTAATTGCCGGGCTGCAAACTCCCAAAAGAAAATGGGCAAATGTCGTTCGCAAATGTCAGGCGAAATAAATGTCTTTCTTTCTAGACGCTGGGTTAAGGGAGAGAAGTAGTTTTGTCTCAATCACTCAGAAGGGTTATAATATCTTCCTGTGTGAAGGGACGCATGACAGCTTATAATTGCAAACATATTAATAAAGCTATCGTCGAAAGTGATTCCCCCAGGCACGTTGTACAATCCTCAACGACTGTATGAGATTAAACGTCGGGTAATCCCTGAAGTAGTAATGACATGCGAGCTCTGGGATGTAGTTTGATTGAATCCAGCCCATCGAAATGTTCAAATCATTATAATCATCGGAAGAGCTGTCAGTGCCTTGCACAAGTTAATAAAAGTATGTTCCCTTTCATGACTTCATCTTAAATCCAAAAAAACTACTGGTCTGGTGTCACCTAGGGGAGGAAAAAAATATATATTTATTCTTTTAGTACTCAGGCGCCTCCCCTTCCTTCCTTACTTGATAAGATCGATTTATTCTGTGCGCTGCATTGAGTTCGACATGATGAATGTCTAATACGTCAAACAGACCTCACGTTAAGTTAGTCCGTTTCTTTTGTAAGCCTGCTGACAAAGGTAATGAATTTCCAATAGGGATTTCCTTCTTATATTCGATAGCAAAAACTTTGTTTTAAAATAGTTGACCACATCTTGTTATGCTTCATCCAAACCTATAACCAAACATTATAATAGCTCACAGATATGGTATTATTAGTGAAATCCTCAAATCATATATACTAATTTTTTGGCAAACTATACGACAATGTGAAGAATGCTGCCAAGTGTAAAACACGTTCTTGGATAATATCTGCTCCCGGGCATCCCCTTTTTTCTTCTGGGATCATTTTGGTTTCTGCTAAGGTACAACTTCCAACAATCTCAAAAATTGCTCTTCCGAAAGGAAAGAAAAACTGAAGCCGAGTCGTATCCAGTAGTCTGGGGCTAGTGGTTTTTTCCTTCCGTGCTAGTAGTCCATGGGTAGATAAAGAAAAAGAAATCTTGACTGATGTATGTAGATTACCGAATAGGCAAGATCTTAGCTAAGCTCTAAATTAAGCTCTTTAAGAACTCATTTAATTAAACTTAGCTATTTCTGGTTTTTTTTTTTTATTTCCGAACATGGGGACTGCTGTTTCGTGGCAATTTCTTCATATCCGTTTTGTTTAAGGTCTGCTGGTCGGAAATCTTAGGATTAAGTAGCCAAGGGTATCGGACATTGACCGGCTAGCCAGCATATAGCCAGCACAACTCTTTAACATGACGTCATTTCCTAAGATCATCACAGTCACATGCACTTGAAACACACTTCGAAAAAAAATAGATTTGTCCTTTAAAAATGGTGACACATTAAAAATTAAGAAAACCGAAAACAAAACATTTGAAATAAAATAAAATGAGAAAAGATGGATGTCACAGAGCAGACAAGTCTCCTTTCTAAACGTGTGCTGAACCAGACTGATGGAGGGTACGTATGCATGGAATTCTCTTAAACTGTTTCTGTTAAAATGGACCAAAATGATAGGAATGGCATGAAATATTTTCTATTTCAAATTGATGACAGAAACACTAGGGCTATCATTAACTTCTCTTGTTCTACTTGTGAATTCCTGGTCATCCATATTCATTATTGGTGACCACAACTTAGACGAACGTGACTTATCAGGGCATATCATTAGTTATCACCCGGACAATGTATATTTCCATTTAATAACTGCCGGATTGATGAAAGTTACTGCTGAAAGACAGTAATGAAATTTCTATTTTTGGCTACAAGCCCGACATATCGAGCCAAGAAAAAAATTTTTGCCGGCCGGCAAACGCAATAAATGACAGTTTACCTTTTAAAACTTGGTTTGTACAAGCACACACTTCCCTCGCCTTATTCTCGGACTTATTGCTGTTTTGCAATCCATTCGAGTAAAGGCTAAGAAAATTGAATTTCTCGAACACGATTCCATAAAAAAATTTAAAATTTTCGTAGTACAAAGAAGACGTTAATCCTGCTACAAGCTTGCATTACTTGAATTAGCAATACTAATGACATTTCTTCCGCCTGGCCTCATAAAAGGAAATTAAAGTCGTATAAGAGATTTTCACATTCAGTTAATTAACTGCCCGATAAAACGCCTTAACGATATTGCGTTTCTGTCTAAGAAGGAGATGAATTTGCCTCTAATACGTTAAAGAGGACCACAGGCAGTGACATGATACAGAGCTGTGAAAAATGAACAATGTTTCCGTTTACTTACCCTGGCATCGATAGCTTCAAGTAGAAGGAGAACTATCAAAATCACACTAAGGAGTTTCATCCAGAATGTTCTTGAAATCGTCATGTTTACCTGTAATGAAAAGAACAAATAGATTATAAAAACTAAATAATGGGGATGTGGACGGTATGAGGGGTAACATGGAAGCGCCAAGCAGCAAAAGGGGTTGAAGTCCTAAGGTCCTGAAAAAAGGAGAGCCTCAAACGTAATCGACAACGATTCGGCCTTTTGGTTACAAACACACGGGTTAGAGCATTTGATTAGGGTATCATTGCTTTTAAAGCCTGTCGTATTAAAGCCCTTTCAAATATAAGTACATTACGAAACACGTTAGGACTAACACGCGCCATCAAATTCAACTTTAAACCAATTCAGCGACGAACGAGTTTAGTTAAAATCGGAAGTTTGATCCAGTGGTAGACGCTATGCCATTAGGCACGATAAGTTTGCTGCAACATGTTGTGTAAGTTTGAATACAACACCTGCTAAATGCTTTAACATTTTGGTTACCTCAATCTCTGTCGCACAGTGAAATCTTTTTCTAGCAGTTGTCAGCAGAACTTTGTCAGGCAAATATTTCCCAATGCACGAAGTTAACTGTCAAACCGCCAGCTATAAGAAAATGCGTCTGATGACAGCAAGGCAGTCGTTCAAGTTTAAATAGGCACTTTCTTCAAAGAGTATCTGTGGGGTGTCAATTGTTCAACATCTATCCAACTAACCCCTTACTATTCACTCATTTCAAACTTACTGTAACTTAAGACTCCGGAAATGCAACTTGAAAGGTGTCGTTCTTTCGGCATATTGAGTTCTAAGGGAGCACTTTACACTCTGAGGGAGACTCCGCCAGGTCTCATTGTTTTTACATAAACAAAAACGTTTTCTGACCATTACTCTTATGTTTCATCTCCTTGAGAAAAAGTCTTTTCTTAGCCAGGTCAAAACTTCATATACCTCGCAGTTGTTCGTTTTCGGAAAAGAATTAACATGACAAATTTCTTTTTATTCCCTTAACTAGATTCTTACACACTTCCATATCTAAATATTGTTCATAAACGTTCAGTTCCACCGAATATATAAATTTGCCTGTAATGGACAATTGTTCTTGTCTACCTATTATGGCATGAAGCGGTATTGTGAACGCTATCCATATATTTAGCACGTACAAGAAAAGAAAAGCTTGCCAAACCGTATTTGGACGGATTCAGCGACACAATACTGTTTTACAATCAATACATTAACAAGCATTTGGTGTAAACTAAACCGCAAGTGATGTGCTTGTTAACATAACAAGATAACGTTATAAGACATAATCCAACGTAATCCGTGCCGGCGCGATATGTGTGAGGAGTTTATCCGCCAGCATTAATTTGCTAATTTGCACTTCCTATGAGATAATTTACAGTTTTGAAGAGAAGAAGGCATACACCCATGTATCGTGTGTACTGGTTACGAAAGGAAAGTCACATTAAAATCTTCTGTCGCACGTTTTATCTGCACAGTGTACTTAATCACGAGTTGACCTTAGATATGTTGAAAACTTATACTGACAAAGTATTACGTTTTTTTTTTGTCGGTGTCTCTTGATGACACCGGAAATTGATTGAATTCTATTGGAACAATAAGCTGAACATGGAAATTCCCCAAGATTTATTAAAATACTAAGCAAACATCAATATTTAGCAAGGCAACAAATTCTAGCACAGTCATTAGGTAATTGGGGTCATTAAATACATATTTTAACTTAAAGCATGCGATAAGCAAAACAGATACAAATTGTTCTTCAAGGGTCAGCTTTTCGAGAGCTATTGCTTAAAAGTCCAGGCAGCCACTATTCTCCTTTGTTCAATTGATCTGTTTCTGCAGTCAGAAGCCACCATCAGAAAGTAACACAGTCAGAAAGTAACCAGGACATATTTTTCAGTGAAAGACAAGGTGAACAAAGGCAGTTCAAATATCATCTTCCTAAACGCTTATACATATCATCTCCGCGTGCGCTTATGTAGCGGCAACTTCAAAGGGAGCCGATGTCTAAATAGACAGCTACCTGGTCACGCGAACCCATAGCGGCAAGCAGAAACCAAACGAAATAACCAGCTAGCAGTATGTACAAAAGCTTTAGATAGTAACAAGTTTGTGAAGACACGAGGATTTCTGCATTTGTTTGTTCAGTCTTTTGCTGCTTGATGACGCCAGTGCCACCGAAAGTAAATTAAAAAGATTCTCAACCGGCTAAAAATTGAACGGATCTCGGCCTCCGCAATGCCTTTAATAAGATGAATACCATTCGGGTGGTACCGGACACGAAGGGCCTTTATAAGAAGCAAACCATCATAATCTTATTAGTTGCCAAGCCAACTGGAAGACTCATGCACATATGCCTTGTCTTAATGAATTCTCAGTCCAGGTTAATTGGGAGTCAACACAACAATCATCTCTTGCTCTATTTGGTCTCGAGTTGTCCTATGATTTGAGCTTTTTTAAGGGGTTTATTCTATGGGATTTGGTTTATCGGCAGTATTGCCTACTACCGCACTCCAACACATATAAAAATATATATAATATCCTATATACACGGGTGCCACGCGGTCCTATCTATATCTATGAGTTGAGCTGTCGTAAGTTCCTCTCAAAAAGCCTTTTTAGCCCTTCCCGCCTCAGGGCGCTGGGTTCTGGTCTACCTCACTAAACTTGATGCTACGAAGCTCAATAAAATGCGCTTATTGTTACTAAAAATATACAGCCTGTTCACGTAACGAACATAATGTAAACTCTTTTCTATAAGAACGTCTACATTTCGGCCGAGGATAAACGATCTTAATCTTGCGAAGTTTTGAGCCTGAAATTTTCACGTCAGTCATTGATGAGTGACAACAATTTTGGTTCCAGGTTGGATTTGAATTTTAAATTCATTTAGTGCATAAATTTGTCATTCACAACGAATAGGTACCAACAGATCCCGTTCTTACCCAGATTTAAGCCTTGGTACATTCTTAGAATGTTAAGCCTCAACGTTCTTATTAATAAGTTCTTAGTAATAATAATAATAATAATAATAATAATAATAATAATAATAATAATAATAATAATAATAATAATAATAAAAAACCAACCCCGCAGTAAAGCACAAGCAGTGGGGCCGAGCAAAGAAAGAAACAAAAAATCAAAAAAAAACAACGAAGAATCCAGATGGCCGGAGGCAAACAGCTGCAACAAGCGCGTCGAGAATCAACGGGACTACCAAGAACAAATCAGCTAGCGGGTAGGGCGGGACTGAACCCGGGAACTCCGCAGCAAGTCCAACGCTCAACCGCTCGGCCACGCCCTCCAGAATATAAAAAAGTGTAACATGTAAATTATAACGACTTCTGATGAAGTTCCAGTGACAGAGGTATTAAATAAAGAAGAGGAGTAGGGAGGGGCGTTTTTTTAATGGAAAAAATGGAATATCGCCACGCCGTATATTCCAAAAAAAAAGTAAATTAAATTGACTCACATGTTCGTCCAATATTTCCAATTTGCAAAAATAAAGGCAGCTCGTGCATTTTTTCTTTGGCGAAACTCTCATTTATACGTACAAACAGTAACAAGTAAACAGAAACAAGGAAAGTTAACCTCAGTTAAAGAGGGTCCTGAAAGAGGGTCCTCAAAGAGGGTCCTCAAAGAGGGTCCTAAATCCCATTTCCCAGCCTATTGTTTGACCAAATTTTACCCAAATCCCAGTCCCAGTCCCAATTTTTGTTTGTCATTCCCAGTCCCAGTGACCCAAATCCTTTTTTCCCAGTAAAAATTTGCCCAAATCTCAGTTTCCGTTTTACCCCTTCAGGCCCCTCAACAACTGTCCTTAAAAACAAACAAAAAAGACGAAAAGGAAGCTAAGTTTGAAATTTTTATAAGTGATTTGATTCATTAAATTTGTCACTGAAATTGAAATGTATTCTCTTGACACTGATGTAAGAAAGTTACATTAAGTCATTTGATCCATTTAATTTTGTCGCCGAAATTTAAATGCATTCTCTTTACTTCGTTGAAAGAAAGTTTATAAGACCGAAATTTGAATGCGTAGTCTTCCCATGGATGTAAGAAACTATATAGGCCACTGATTCATTTTGTCACCGACACTTGAATGTGAATCCTAATTTAAAACTACTAAGCTGTTTGATTGCCAAGTAAATGTTCCTCCCAGGCAGGTGCCTTTCAATTTTACAAGTCTGTACATGTTTACTGTCGGCCTATATCGAAAAAAAAGTAATCAGATGTATGAGACAGACTATTCCAGAACAACATCCAGTCGATACTAAGAGCTTTGTGTTCTAAAAATAGCGCTGAGACTGATTCAGTGCGACATTAAGGTAATTAAAGAATTAAGATATAAATCGCCTACCTTCCATTAACATATCGTTAACACTTAAGCTTATCAAACGTCTTAAGCTGATAAGGTGGGTATAAAGTAAAGTAATGCCTGTTGGACAAACTTTTCCTCCGGATTCGTCAGTGACAGCTGTTAGTACTCCCCTTATATGGAAAAATTTAAAAGCTTGGTCCATCATATTTGGTAATCCTCATCAGCCCCACCACACCCCTCCCCCATACCCCCAACAAAATGAACTGGGCAGAGCGGAAAGAAGCACGGTGCTTTTTACAGCAAGGAGCCCAAAATTTGAAAAAAAGGTGATCACGCTTTAGGGCTCCTTGCCTTAAAAGAACAAAACAAACCAAAGAAACCTCTTTGAAATAAGCCGCTTTACAGAGCGTTTCACAAAACTTTTGACAAGCGGTTTGCGAGTTCGTTGCTTCCGGTTCGCTGCGCTTCGGTTGTGTGTCTGCGCTTCGGTCCGGCGCGGCGCGTTCTTCGGGTCGTCTTCGTCTTCTGTGGGGCGTGCGTGTGGGGGGATGCTGCAGCTTTTGTCTTCGGCGGACGTGTGCTGCGTCTCACTGGATCAGTCGTGTGGTTTGCTGCACCGTGCACTGCTGTGTTCGTTGTTGCTGCGGGTGCTCCCAATCGGGTTGCGGGAGAATGTGCTCGCGGAGAACTGCGTCGGGTGGAGCGCGGTCGATACCGGAGTGGGCGTCTCTTCTTCTTTCTTTGGCTTTCTCGTGCGAGCGTGCAACTCGAACTTCTCTCCGCTTGCTGCAGTGAATTCGCACTTCGTCGAGTCACTGTGACTCGTAATGATTCCATTCGCGGCGCTTCGGAAGTTCAACGACCGCAACCGCTTGTCAAAATTTGTAAACGCTCTGTAAGAATTAAGAGAAGGCCCGCTTTCGCAATTCTCGTTTGTTAGGAGACCTTTCGTTTGGGATAAAGTGTCGAACAACTAACAGCAAAATTAAATAAACGATGCTTTTCAAGTTCTTTCGAAAATAAAAGCAACCAATTTCTCGCTAAAGTCATTATTTTTATAGCTTTAGGAACGAGAAGGGGCCTGGGAAAGGCTTCCCAAACAACCGAACGCCTTGAACAGGCTAGAGTTGTTAGAATTATTAGAGTTACAAAGTCCAGCTCGTCACGCGACAAAGGTTCCACGAATATGCTATTGATTAGGGCTTCCAAAGGGCACCAAAAATAAAAAAATTATAATAATAGTAATTTACACTGTTAAGCTTATATATTGAGCAATGTTTGTAACATTTAAACAAGTACCTTCAAAATTAAGCGGGAGCACAAACGTTAAGCATCCATGACTTAGCTCCTTATGGCGACTTTATCTGAAACATGCTGAAACTTCCAATTCAAACGTGCACTTTAGTTGCTGTACTTGACTGATTTAAGATTAAGTTCTTTAACTGTTGTTTTAAGAAAAAAAAAATGACATACATCTTTGTGACATAGATTTTATTTTTACTGTTTAAGTGGTCATAAAGCCCTGAATATAGCGATAGCATGTATATCTAGTAAAGATCAAATCAATTTAATTTAAATCAAAGATGGAATGACTTTGTTAAATTGGAGCTATTACTCAATGCGAGACTGAAAAAGCTCGAGGATATTGTTTTGGTTT
This sequence comes from Oculina patagonica, assembly GCF_052425735.1. NCBI lineage: Eukaryota > Metazoa > Cnidaria > Anthozoa > Scleractinia > Oculinidae > Oculina > Oculina patagonica. Next base: position 10,334,467 of record NC_135767.1, on the reverse strand, counting down.
CAATTCTTATAGATCCCTCTCAACAGGGGCACTCGAAACCTCTTTCTTGCGTTTCTCACAATTCAACTTTCTTCTTTGACCGTTTGCTTTTTTAAGTCGGATAATAACTTGACAGATAAGTTGTTTCCATTTCGTCGAAAGGCAATTAGCCTGCAAAAAGAGACAAAAGCCTGACAACAGTCCTGGTGACTTATTAGAACAGAGGCACCGCAGATTCTGTTGTTGTTTGTAATAAATTTGATGTTGCTACAGTTCTTTGCTCAAACCCGAACTACCCTGGCCAATAGAGCGAAAACGCAAGACACAAATGTTTTCTTAGCGTCGTGGAGATTTCAACGGGTTTGATTGGACCGTCGAACGGTACAAAAAACTTGAACAAAGAAAGAAACTTTTCTGCTCAACACTACAACAGTCTATACATTATCAAGTTTAAACAAGAATCGCTCTATTAACAGGACAACCTCGTAAATCATGAGGAATATGATTCAATATAACTGGAGCAAATATGAATGTTCTAGAATTACGCTGAAATATTGTCCAATAGTCCAGAGGTCCATTATTCCAGGGGTCCAGCCTCAAATTCTCTTATCCAGATCTTCAAGTTACGAAATAACAATGGTTTTTACTGGGCACGTCTTATTTTCCATCAAGTCAACACAGAAATTGACCTGGACCTCGGTAAAAGATTCACCTACTGTTGATCGACGTTTAATGGTTGATTTCAACCAAACTTCCAAACTTTTCTCTTTTCTAATATAGTAAATACTTAATGAAGACCGATGTACATTTAAGGCTGTTTAAATTCGAGTTTGGGAGAACACTGGATTTATATTAACTGCAAAATACTGACTGCATGAAATATGGCAATTATATACCGTTACGAACACGTCCGGTCATCATGGATAATTTATCAGTGCAAAAGATCTTAGATGATAGCTGTATAATCCAATCTTCTGTCGGCGATCAAGATAAGTTTATAGGGATGTTTAAGTCAATCTTTAAACCAATATTCACTAAATCTACGAACCCAAAGTTTCCGTTTGTGTGTTCTCCCTACTCAACTCCTAGAAAACGAAACGAAATAAGAAATTCGTGATGCTAATTTTAAAATTCCTTGCATGACTCCCACCTCCCATATCTGAGAGAGACACAAAAAAAAAACGTGAGGAAAGCGCCTTTGGCCTTTTAAAACGTTCTTTATAAACCGAAGAAAATTAATGAGAGATATGTACCAGACGTTTTCAAATTTATTCTCCTTCGATCTCTCTGATGTAATCTGCTGTAGGGTCCCTCATACATTTCTTTCGACACGAGTGTCGGCTTGAGAAAGGTGAGTAACTTCAGATTTTGTCAAAAACGTGAAAATTACTACATTTCAGGACAATTTGTAGATCGAACAAAAAGGTTGTGTGATTATCTCCAATTTCTTGCTGATAATGATTATTGTGAGAATAGCAATTCTTGACATAATCCAGATTTCTTTGAAATACAAATTATCGTGTTTGTAATATTTTTTCTAATTCGTGAACATTTGCACAGAATCAGTACGCAATACCACAATGTCCCAAATTTTGCAATTCTGTGGACATAACACACTGTCGCTGCACGGCGACAGAGAACTTTAGCATGCCGCCGATGAGCAGCATTTGCAAGCGTACACGTGATTTGGATCATAGGCTGGCCCTAGGTCCCAGATATTTTGAAAGTCAATAACCGGTGCTTATCGTCTGACATTGAGTTTGTTTCCACAACCTAAGCTGAAGCAGCTGTTTAGCCACACAGGCGGGCAACACTTTGCTTTTAGAGTAAACAAAGGGGAAAGTGCGTGCCTTGACCAAAGAAAAAAATATACCGCCCTCTGCGAAAGAAGAAAGACATAGTAAACGGCTTTCGCAATTGTTTCAAGCGTGGAAGCCATTTTTGTGCTGCACATTTTGGCGATTAAATAAGTTCGAGTAAAGTTTTTCATGGCTTGGCGCAATTTAAACTTGTCGTAGAGTGGCTGAAACAAGTCCGGAACTAGTTGATTTCATTTGGCACGGACAAACTCTGTTTAACATTTAACAACAAACCTATAAAGATTTAAAAAGGGAATGAATTTATAACCCTCCTCAAAGTTTTAATTACCAAGTCACTAAGATATAAAAAAACACACTTTACCTTTAGAGTATGATGCGAGCTTTCCAATGTGTTGCTTGTTCACTTTGCACAGAGGGCAATGTTCAAACTGAAGTGTCGTATAATGAACCGGTTAATGTATCTTTCAAACTCATTGTGACAACCGCTGACTGTAGAGTTTACCCCATGTAGAGCTGCGGCATTGCATTGACGCAGCGTAATTAGCGGAATAGATTAGCGATCAAGCACTACTTTATAAAACTTCTAGAACTTCGGAAGCACAGCGTTAGGTCTTTCGTTATAGGACATTTTATGCGAAGGATTTCCGCTTAGTTAAAATTAGTAGCATACGCTTACCTTTTTTTTTACAAGCTAAGTCACTGAAGGATTTGTACTTTAACTCTCACGTTCCGTTCCCCTGGCGTGTTTCATTGATTCTGCTTTTCTTCATGTCAAGGTGGGAGCCTTCGTACTTCCTTTTCGTGTTAGCTAAAAAAGTCATACAGACACGTACTCATTTCAAGCTATAAAATCAAAAATTTAGAAGCGACCAACTCTCCTTCAGTCCTTTCAAACGCTTGTTTTGTATTTTTCTTTAAAACAAAAACCGTATCTCGATAACTTGACGGTGTCATTTCACACCATGCAATGTTACGTTACCCAAGCGTTTATTCCGTGATGGGATCCTGTTGTTAAGTAATGAATAGCTCGAACGACCTTGAACGGTTGCGTTTAAACGCTGACCCTCGTGCTTACACGAGATCAGTGATTTTAAAATCAAAGATTTGATTGATTTTCTTTTGGGAAAGAAAATGAAGTTAATGTTACAAAACCTTCTATGAAAGGTAAGACATTAATTGCTACTTGTAACTTCGGGTAACTTGCAGGAAATACCGTAATTGATTACTATTTCTCCGTATAGTGGACCTCCCATTAACTAACTATACCTAATACCGTCGACACTTAGCGGTTAGCAAAAAAAACTGTAATATGACAGCAACTTGGCTAAGAGTTCCACAAAAAATGTTTTGATTTCAACGTTGTGGGCACGTGCGTGTTGTTGTAAAGGTGTTAGATTGCTTCCTTCCGGGGTAAGGGGGGAGTGGTGTTGGTGGTGCTGGGAGGGGATGGTGTTGGTGGTAGTGCGGGGAGGAAAAGCGTGCTCTGTGCTGCTACTGCAGCAATCACAACAACAACGTTAACAATCAGAATGCCTCTGACTGATTTCTGCCCAATAAGCGATTATGAAGATACAGTATCCCACCCCCGGGATCCCACCGCTGAACATGTCTAAATAACGCCCCCGGATAACGCCCCACCAGCCAATGTAATTATTTCGTTGATTTGTGATTATCATGGACAGTATTTTGCCCGGATTTTGCCCAGCGCCAGTGACCATCCTGCTAAGCCTAGTGATAACAAATTGATCTTTCTATCGTAATAAACGTGATGCATTTCGCAAGGGGCAATTAACATGTTTTGGTATGTTCTTTTGGGAAGAACATTAAACAATGAACGGAAATCCGTTTTCCCACTGAGCTTAATAGCTCTGCATGGTTCAAGTGAATGAAAGAAGCCGACAATGCCATTAAGATACTTTGTCAATGGATTATTAACTTCGCAATTTCCTTCACTCACTAAACACGGTTATATAACAGTTTGTCTATCACTAAAGCTTAATTCAAGAGATTGTCAGCGAATATTCGTATTAATTTTCAGGCCAAGATCCAAATGCGTCTATAGAGGTTTAAAAAAAATTCACGGTTAATGTTACTGAAAAATTGATGTAAGATCATGTAAATGACAGGTATTTAGAAGTGTCAGATCTATTTCTTAGGGCTGCTTCGATTTCAATTGATGTGTATTTTAATAAAGAGCTTTGATGGCTGATTAAAACGGCGAAGTTGGACTTCACTTTGAACTTCTGGACAACACAGGTTTTAAAACAAAATATCGTAAATGCTTATCATACATATGTGAGAAATCTTAGCGTCACACGACCGCGGTCACGTTTTTAATGTTTTTAATTGACCAATCAGTTAATGATTCCCAACAATTCAAATACAAAAGCACAATGACTTATTGTACACTCTAGGCTCCCTACAGCAAGATAACTGGCGTCTGCTCGCGCGCAGACCATACCAGGCTAGACAACACGGTCTCTTGGAAATCAAATTAAAACACTCCCAATTGAACCAGAACACTGAATAAACAATGTCCAGACCGCAGACCACGGATGTTTTCTCAGGAGGGATGCTTCTTCCGGCGTCGACCGTTAGAGGGAAATAATCTTGAGTCTTGTTGATTATGCGTTTTATTTTTGACTTTATCCGTACACAGCTTTTTGAAACCACTCTGTTGAAATTAACAACAGTTTTTGCTCAGCCAAAATAGAGCAATCCGACCATCTAAAATCGAAACCACTTCCACCTACCCCACCCCCACCCCCGGTAAACTCCCATTTCATGGCCACCACCCATCCAGGGCCACAGCGTGTTCCCCCCCCCCTCCCCCTACTTTCTTCTCAGCGGGAGTCATTTACCATCATCTTGACAGTGGATCTGCCGTAAAAATGATTTCCCATCCTTATACCATTTTGTATGCAGGAAGACAGCCACGAAGACAGTTTTCGCTCAGCCTGGGTTTGATTGAATTTACCTGGTAAATCAGTTTGCCTGCTGAACACGCTCACGTGTTTACGTCCAAAGGGCAACTCTGATCAGGCACGATTTTCAATTTGAGTGACGCGGGAGCCAAGGTCAACGACGAGCTACGAACACGTACAGCACTAAAAATAAAAAAAAAAAATTCCCCCCCGGCCCAAAAAAAAAAACGGAAAAAAACCCTCCCGGCCCCCCCCCCCAAAATAAGGAGGGCCCCCCCCCCCCACCGGGACAGCACTGTGGTCGCTGAATCTGCGAGCGAACGTCGACGAACTGAGAGATATAAACTTTTACAATTGTTTAAAGAATCCAGAAATTAATTTTATTTAAACACCAATCTCTACCATGCGAGGAGTAAGTTAGTTTGGTTTGGCGGTAGGAGAAACCAACTGCTCTGTGCTCGCAGGGTGCCAATCTCAGACAATATTTATTGTTTATCATTCTAGACTACTACGATACTACGAATAGCCTGTGTAGCTGGCGGTTAGGTTGTTGGGTTTACCTTTGTTTACGCGCGCGCGAAAAAGCGGTGAAACCGCGAGGGTTCTAGGGAGAAAAAAGGGAAAAACCGCTTGCCCGGATGGGCTGCTCGTTTGGAAATTATTTTTTCTTAATTTTTAATTATTTTTACTTTATGATTAAATTTACCTTTTTATCCTTGACATGGTACCCTCGGCCTTCAATATGGATCCCTCAAACCTTCCCAAGCTGCAAGCAAAAAAGCGGTCCATCTTTTTTTCTGTGCGGTCTCATCCCATTACACAATGCCAGTCGTAAGGGCACGCGTGTAATGGCACGGCACGCTAAGCGTTTCACACATCGCACGGATATTATTGTCAATATTGAAATCTACAACCTCATACGAATTTTACCCCGTTGTCACCTAGCTTGTAAGTCAAATTATATCCTTCAATAAGTCTTTAATTTTGCGCGTTTTCTTTTTATATTTTCACGGGAGTTTTTTTTTCTTAAAATTTCGATTTTTATTGTTAAACACAGTCTTTATTTATTTGCTTTTCGAATAGCCTTGCGTAGCAGGCGTAAAAAGGGGAAGGGGGAAGTAGGAAGATTGAGTGAATTCCTTTTCCCCTTCCCCTCTCCCCTCCTCCTTTTTAAGCCTGCTACGCAGATTGGTTGCCACTCAGAGCGGTGCCCGCTGGCGTTATGGGAAGACACTCCCCGTGCGTCACCACCCATCAATTTACAAGGGAAGAGAGGCAGTGCTCGATTGTCACTCTACTCACGCAAATACATTTTGCTCTAATCGTACCCCTCCCTTTCTCCTCCTCCATCATTGGAAAAAAAAATCATTGGAAAAAAGGTACCCTACATTCGCTCGCCGACTATTTTTGGGGCTTCCACCCGCGCGTGTATTCCCATTCCCAATATGAGTCTGCACAATAGCCTGCGTGCCACAAAGCAGTCAAACGTCGCGCGCGTGCGTGTTTGAACTAAGAAAAAGTACTAACAGTAAGATTGAACTGTTTCAGAAAACCCTTCAAATTATTATTTTAACTAACAATACGTGCAAAGTAAACAAAGGTGCTATTGGTTGCCCAAGGAAAAGAATCTCATTGGCTGGTTCCGAAGAAAAAAAAATTAAATCATTCGATGAAAATCTAAAGAGCTGCAAAACCAAACACTTGATTGCTAGCAGCTTAAGAATTACAGAAACCTTTATGGAACAGAAGATATGTGACCCTCCAAGGGAAAACAGGAAAAATGGTGAACGTCTTGTGTCCAATCTTCTCTCACCCCTCGTACCAGACTGCAGAGAAACAGAAGTTCTCTGCGTTTGTTAACTGAACTCAGTTGATCTCAATCCACTGGAGCAAGCTCGACTATGTTTGATTAGTTCGATCATGTTCGAATGGTTCGGCATACGAACCTAAAAATAGATCGTTGTTCGATTGCGTCCGATTACCATACTCATTTGAAGACATTCCATGGATCAGCTCGATTGAGCTCGATTACCGAACGTTCGATTGCCTAGGTAGGGATCATTTGTACGATGGTACATTTAAGAATCCTTGAAAAAAAGGAAACCGACCTTGAGAATGCGCTTTACAAATAAATTTAGCAGGAACCAACGTACAGGGGATAAAGAGAACGCGCTAAAATGGCGTGGCTATTTTTGACTTACTTCCTGTTATTGTAATAAATAATTCAGTTATTACTACTTTACGAGCAAAACAAAGCATCTTTTTCAAAATCGCTTCAAAACAACATTAACAAGAGTTCCGCAAAACTTATATTTAGCATTGTTTAGTTGTGTTTTTTCTATGACGTATATCAAACGTCACGTTAAATTTCCATTTCGGGTGCTTTTGCATAATGTGTCGGTCACGAATTAAAGTTAACCGATTTGAAAGCAAATATAGTCTATGATAATGTGTGAGTGGGCCAATATTTGATGTGTGAGGGGAAATAAAAAACTGACTTACATTCTGACACGATTCTAAGAGGGTTAGTTTTATCAAGTGTTATCGATTCTTGTTATGGGTACGTCAAATGACACAAATGGAAGCTCAAGTTGTTTTTTTCTGGACGTGATCGTATTTGAGGCAAGCTACCGATCTTTGTACATTTCAACCGTGTTCACCAGCGTAATAAACGCTGTATCTTTGATGTTCGCCATTATCGGAAACAGCATTGTTCTAACTGCGATCCTCAAGACAACAGCTTTACGGACTTGTTCGAATTTTTTTCTCGGAAACCTGGTATTATCAGACTTGTTGGTAGGACTGATGGTTCAACCTCTCTTTGTCATTTACAAAACTGGAGAAGCGCAGGGGAAGTATTCATGCATTGCACATGCATTGTTTTCAACAAGTGCTTGGCTTTGTGCCGGTGTGTCGTTCTTGACATTGACTGCCTTAAACTGCGAAAGACATATTGCTATCTTCTCCTCTCTAAGGTACAAGAGCCTTGTGAAACCTCGAAGAGTCCTAAAGATTTCACTTCTTATTTGGTTAGTGTGCTTATTGGTCGTTTCGGCGCGATTCTACGGCCTCAGTAACGCTGTTTTCCACGCTATCTGTTGTACTATTATCGCTGTTAGTTTGGTGACTTTTCTTGTTATTTCAATTCGAATTCACCGCGTTGTTCAACGCCATCGAAGGCAGATCGCCATTAGCCACCAAATCAAAGAAAGTTGGAGACGACAAGCCAAGGAGGCAGGGCATGCTAGAAACGTGGCATGGGTGACATTTATCTTCTTCGCTTGTTACTTTCCTACATTGGCTGTTATGATAGCATATACTGTCATCGGTTACACCGTCAAGTTAAAAACTGTCTACCTTTGGTCAGATACACTTGTTCTCCTTAATTCATCAATCAATCCAGGTATTTATTGTTGGAGGAACAAAGGTATAAGAAGAGCCGTCTTAAAAGTCCTTAATTTGGGAACAGTGACCTCTGTACAACCTGATCGAAGGTCCTCGAAAAGTGCCGCCGTTATTAACACTATTGATCAGCCAATGGTCTTCATGCCCAACGTTAACGGACGTGTTAAGAACGAAATACACAGTACATCGTTCTAGTTGAGCTACAAAATTGACACCGCGAGGGAAAAGTATGGTTTATTTGCCGAGTGGCACTGGTGACACTCTTTGAAGCACGTACATAATACTATGGGCAGACAAAGAACAACTCAACACTCATAACAGTTTATCGTTACAAATGTCGGTCATCTATCCACGATTCATGGACTGATATTCTACTGTTGTACATCGAACCACTAAAACACACGGTGGTCATGAGTAAATATCGTTGTTAGATTCTAAGATATAGGCTTTTATATAATTAAGACTCCTTCTAAGTTATTCCATCCCACTTCAAATTGAGCCGGATTTATTTGAAATAACACCAATCGAAAAATGTGGTTAGTTCCATGGTTATGTCGCCACGTTTTTTCATCGTTCACACTCGGTACTATAAAAAGCAGAGCATAATTGAATTTTCACTTTGCATAATCACCCGAGTGAAGCACGTTCCAATGCCATCATGGAAAACATACCGGTCGCGGGCATTTGGGCGGGCATGATGTCAAGTGCTTCAAGGAGAACAGGAAAATCGACGCATTTTGCTAAGTGTCGTGGCAAAATCAGTTGTTTTTCATTGTTTTTTCGAATAGGCTTTCATCTGTTTTGGCTTAAAATATTCTAGGGAAATTGGTCCAGTGTTAGTTAATACACTGTTCTAAATTTGGAAATGCGAAACGAACCAGAGAATTGCTTAAAATATGTCTACGGCCTTCCGCAACACAACATATACCCTACGTAACGCTTGGAAGCCAGTTAAACTGGAAAGATCTCGAACTATATCAGATGAATCTTTTTTCGTTGCGAGTATTGTTTGTCGGGACTGCGTTTTTTTAAGTCCTTGTTATTTTTTTAAAAAGTGGTGATCGTTCTATTTAAAACGCACGTTAAACGTGGACCCTAAAAAGATATTCCGTCAGGAATACATAATTTATTTTTGGTATTAAACAGCCACGTTTGTGCAATGCGGTTGAATTATTTTTATATTTTAATTTATTTATGAATCAGAGCTCTTACCATGTCAAGATGTCGATATGTTTTTAGTTAACAGTGTTGACAAATGGAAATAAAAACTGTTAAAAATACTAATACAAGCGTGTAGATATTCATAAAGCAACCTTGCACGACCTACAACAGTCACGGTATATACCGGAAAAGCAAGACAGTTTCGATTCATTTCCTCTTTTTCACTAATGGAAATTTGTTTCATAACAGCCATGAGTAGTTTACAAAACAAAGCAAACCAAAATTATTAAATCTCGTAAATACAGCGGTCACTCTATATGTAGTGCTTCTGACAATTTTACACGTCGTTTTGAGACCTGCATTTCTGACAAATGTTTGCTTTGCAAAGTGACCTGTCAGTGAATAACAAACCCTATCTGAACACCTTTCTAACGCCAAAGCATTAAAGGCAATAAAGCTATTTATTTTATTTACTCGTTGACAGAAAGTGACGATCATTATATTAAAACCTTACGTTCAACGTGGATCCTATAAATATATGATCTGTCAGGAACAAAAACTGAAAATTATTCCTACTAATAAAATTCGGTTGAATTATTTTAAATGTTAAATTAATTTATGAATAAGAGTCCTAGAAAAGTTACAACACAGAGCACTTACGTAACTATTTTAACTGTATATTTTTCTTATTAATAAAACCATGTCAGTATGTCGAAATGTTTAGTTAACAGTGTTGACAAATGGAAATAAAAACTGTTAAAAATACTTATCAGAGCGTGTAGAGATTCATAAAGCAGCTTAACATCTATAGTAACCTTGCACGACCTACAACAGTCACGGTATATACCGGAAAAGCAAGACAGTTTCGATTCATTTCCTCTTTTTCACTAATGCGGGAAATTTGTTTCATAACAGCCATGAGTAGTTTACAAAACAAAGCAAACCAAAATTATTAAATCTCGTAAACACAGCGGTCACTCTATATGAAGTACTTCTGACAATTTTACACGTTGTTTTGCGTTTCTGACAAATGTTTGCTTTGCAAGGCAGCCCGTCAGTGAATAGCAAACCTCATCTGAACACCTTTTTAAAACGCCAAGCGATAAAAGGAAATAAAACTATTATTTATCCGTTGACGGCCAATCGTGCGAACAATAGCAGCTGTAAAATCGAGACCAAGTTCCTGACAATACGTAAGACATTCTGACAGGCCGGAATGGCACAGTTCACAACACAGTTGAATCCCGATAACTCGAACCTTCTAGGGAAATCGAAACAGGTTCGAGATATCGGGAGTTCGAGTTATCGAGGGTAAAATAGGAAAGAAAACGACCTTATGGGGAATCAGAAAAAAATCGAGTTAGCGGGAGGTTCGACTTACCGAGGGTTCGAGTTATCGGGATTCAACTGTATTTAAAATGAGCTATTATGTAAGCTTGGCAACTAAGAATAGGAAATTAACGCTTATGTTTATTAAGGTATTTGAAATTAACGAAATTTAAATTAACGTGAATTGAAGGGAAAATTACTTCCCAATAAATGAAATTAACACGAAAGAGGGGGTAACATTTCAAAATGAAAGAAATTTACGCGACGTACACATTGTAAAAAATTGTTGAGACAACATGAACAAATTTCAATTCCACACTAGGCGTATAATCTTAAACGGAAACAATGTTCGTGGTACTTGCCCCAAACGTAGGGGCTAAGCGAAGGAATCTGACCGCCTCGAGCGTTCTTCACAGTTTCATTAATACGGCAGATTTCCACCCTGATAAAGTAATGCTTTTTCCTTGGAGACAAAGAACGTCTGGACTGTATCGAGAAATTGGGGCCAAAATGATGGAAATTAAGGTCATGGAAATTAACGCTCCACTTTATAACGTTTCTAAAGCAAAAACAACATCAAAGAAGTACATGTACTAAAAAATCGAAAATAAGCAAGAATGGGTACGACTGAGGAAAACTGAGACGAAAGTGCCGCTGACCAGGGAGTGGTTTTCAGTACGGCTGTTCACAAGTTGCTCGGCGTTTCTCAAAACGTTGCTCAAACTTGTTTCAAAGTTGCTCAAAAAATCCACGTTGCTTTTTTAAACAAAAGATGCTCTTTTCTGTCGTTTGGTCTTCAGTTGAAATATTCTTAATAACAATAATGAGATTTCTAACCATTTTCTAAGGGAGGAGCGGGCGGCGAGGTGAGGTGCGGTGAGCCGAGGGGACCTGAAGTGAGGTTCCTGGGTTATTTTCCATCACTTAAAAATTATCTTAGAGATAATTCTCTACTTTCTGGCTTCTAGTATCAGTGCTGCGTGGCGCAACATTGCATTCGCTATTGTTCGCTTAAAGGTAAGGTAACACTAAGATATATACTGAATTATATCAAATACATTTATTACAAGAGCTTGACGATTGAATCCTTTTGTTATTTAGTCTCTAAATATAAAGCCGGCTACCTCTTGGCTTTCTTTGGCTTTCTTCTTTCTGCCCAGCTGTTCCCTGGAATCGATAATTTCGGCTATTTCCAAGGCTTGTTACTTTTTTAAATTGGAAGCGACTGATTTAACAGGGGAGAAAAAGCAAACCGGCTGTTCTTACCTTATTCACAGGTTTTGAACAATTAATCTAGCGTGACCAAAATCAAACTAACCATGATCCTGGAGTAGCCGTGGCACTTATACTTAATAAGGAGTTACAGCAAGTACAACGGTTGCGCCGGTCAATTTATATTTCACTTAAGAATCTCGCCATCACCTAGATCTTTTATACTTTCGGTGTCAGAACTATTCTCATCTGAATATGTTAAGACGGTATTCAATTTTTAAATAGAAACTTGAATTATTGTGAATTTGGCCGTTTCGTGCCGTTGTTTTGTTGAGGACGGCAAAGAAATGTACAGAAAATTATAACACGCGTGCAGAGCTATTGTACTGCGTAGACGCTGCCGTGGTCGTTTCCTTAAACTCCATAATTTGCTCCTTAGAAACCGACCGCTAAATAAATAGCTAAGTTATTTATTTCATATTAGTCTTATTTGGCCGGATGACAGTAATTTTTTCACCACTAATCATCCTTCGTTGATGATCATAAGCTGAACCAAACCAACTGCTGTGAAAGAAGCCGGCGGTTTATCTCCTCCAGCGCATGCGTAAGACGGCTAGCATTCTTCTGTGGCGTGGTTGTTGTTTTCATTATTTCATCAGTTGCAAAGAATCGATGCGATCTTGTGTTGCTTTCCTGTTGAGGTTTAGATTCCTTCTCAAGCTTCTTTACCTGCGCTTTTTGTTGTAAAGGAATATTCGTCTTTCTCTTCGATGGCATAATATTCATAATCTGTTCAGTAAAAAAAAAAAGCTATTAGCTACGATAGTTCGGCAGAATTTACTCATTGTACCAAGAGAAAGCAATTCGCAGTTAAGATGACTTATTTAAGGTTAGAAAAGTGACAGGGGAGTCAATAACACTCATGAATCCTAAAAAAAGCCAATAACAATTATGGCTGGTCTCCAAATTTTTATTGTTTGCGGAAGTGCTCGATTTTGTTTGAGATATAACGAAGTTTTCTTTCCTGAATTTCAGTCAAAGTCAAACCACACTTGAACTTGAACTTTATTACTTGTTTTTCATATATTGATACAAAATTGCTTGCCCCCGCTAACGACTTATCGAGGCGGGGGCAAGGGTTAAAATAAAAGAAAGGTTTACACACTTTAATACAAGAGAGAAAAAGAGATGACAGAGTTTTAAAATGGTCTGACACTGACTGAAATGCTGAACGTTATATAACAACGTTCAAAAAACTAAACACGAAAAAGAGATATAAACAATTCCACATCGCTAACAAAGTTACCTTTCTTTGATCCAAGCGTTTAATGATGATTGCCGGCCGCGTTTCCTTGATGTCATATCTTGACCGACACTCCTTCCTTCTCTTTGCCATAGTCAGCCGCGTGTATAAATTTGCTCGATATTCTATAACAGGAAGTTTCAATATAACTCTTAGTGGGTTGATAACAATATTCACCGCAAAGTTGGTACACCTTGCATAAATTGGCTGTACTGTGGCTTTCTTTTAATTTAATAACGTGGCTAAAATAACAGCCATAACAAAACGTGAGGCTGAACAGTAAAAATGAAATCAACGGCGTAAGCAAAGTTTCGTACCGGAGAAACGCCTTCCGCCAATGCTTCGTTTTTCAATAAAGACGTGACCGCAAACACAAGAGCTGCTTGAGCCTAAAATCTGTAGCGCAAAAATACAAATAAGTTAGCAGACTAATTATTTAATAGACATATTCGCCAAATAAGATAATAAAAAATTACATTATAAAAAGATACACACAAACCGTTTTCGATTACCCAGTCATCATCAGAGTGTTATGATGATCTTGACGATCGCTAACGTGTTTTTTTAATAATTTTAACTTGAATTCCCCGAGTTTAACTAGAAAAAAGATTCTACCAAGCTTAGGTGAACTTTGTGATGCGGTTTACTGTGACAACAGAAAAACTGAAAACTAACTGAAGCCGCGGAACATTTGTTATTTATCCCCAAATTTTAAACGGCAAAAGCAGTTATGTCCACGAAATTATTAGGCCGTAAAGCTAGTAGACTTGTCAACGATCCTTTTGTTCAAAGTTTTCGTGTATGTAATGTCAAAGCCCCTGCAGCAAATCGAAGTGGGTGGAAAGAGAATGTCAAAGCCTTATGCGGCCTTATGGCATGCAGAGATATAGGTATAGGTAGGTATGACATAAGCTGTTGCACATTTCTGGATTTCGTCCACAAATGGAATAAAACAAAATTTTGCATTCTGGTTCATGTTCGGTTGAAGAGTGGTCTAACTCTCATCTTAAGGAGGCTATATTTTTTTTTCTGTCTACTGGACAAACTAAAGTAACTGTAAAAATGGAATGTTGCTTTATAAATAACGTTAACTACCCTTGCTCGTTGTTTGTTTTTTAGATTGCATCAAGTTTTAATTTAATTAATCAGTTTTATTGCTGAAGATTTTTATATAGCGACGAGTTAATTATAATGCGTTTTAGTCGCCCATGTGGAAGTCTTGGTGAAAACCGGTTGTGGTCAAATTCATATGCCAACGCTACCAGTAAAAAAAATGAACAAAGTGTGTTCTTCTGAATTGCGTACACTCATTTCAAGCTTGTGAATTGTCATCCATTACAATATGGGTATAATAAAAAGAATATATCTTCTTGGTATAATAGGATGTTAAAGTAGCACGCGTTTTAGATATAATGTTTACTTATGTATCAGTTGTAAATACCCGTAATGGTACGCGTCGTATACAATGTAGGTCCCCTCTTCCTAATCGAGAATCCACTTTGCTATTAAACTATGAAAGTCGCCAATATCACGAACAATATTTTTCAGCCCGGTCAAAGTTACTAACGGTAAAATGTATTGAAACTGAACTCTGGTATAAAGAACCCTCCGCTATAACGAACAAATTCGTTACTACACATTGTTACTATCATAATAAACTCCATATTTCAAATTTAACGCTCGAAGCAGTTAGGCTGCCGTCTCTCCAAAATACCAAATTGTATCAAGCGTGTTGCGGAGAACCTCGTATAGGGATGTTTTGAGGGTAAATCCGGTTTGCGCAGTAAAGCTTGACGAGTTCGAATCGCTGGATTATTCCTGCAGTAGAATATTTAGTTTGTACTGGGTTCTATGATAAGGACAAACACCAAATACGTTACTTCTTGCTTTCATTCCCTGAATATCTTTACAAATTTTAAGATTAAAGCTCTACAATCGATTTAAATACTTGGAGGTTTGCGCGTGGAGTTCTTTCTGGTGGTGAATAATTTAAGTATTTTGCTTGACAAAGCAACACACATTTCTTACCTTTGAATTACAAGCTACACATACTCTTGACATATTTTTGAGCTGGATTTCGCTTTCTTGTAGAGCACGTTCGAGCCAAGAATAAATGCAAAGTCGATGTTGATTTAACTTGCCTGGAGAAGCTTGAATTCTTGGTGTTTTGCCTTATTCTTAAACCACGCATCGATAATGGCCAACGACAGAATTGTTTTGAACGCCATCTGTCTGGGTGTGACGTCACACACAATACGAATACAGTTTTGTTTGTTAGCATATTCACATCGTGTAAGATCAAGTTATCAGCAATTTTTATCACTGTAGATGTATCTAAAAAAGGTTTAAAATATAAAATTTTGTATTGGAAGTGTTCCAATTTCATTTTCTTTCCAAAGCTAGAAACTTTCAGCGCACCATTTGACATGTACGTATATATGAGAGTTTAAGGTTGTCATATAAACATGTATATAAGTTGACGAGCGATATCACAACGAAAGGGAAGACTGAAGAGAGACACATGATTTATTGTTTATGGACTTCATTCGCGTATGACTTGGTTTTGACGTTCTCATAAGGACGATCTCAGGCTACGATGACGATCTGCGATTCTTAGATAAGCAGGAAGCTATAGTTTAATATGTGACCAAGGAAGGACTTGACAAGTCGATTGATTGTATTTTTTTTCGCATTTGCGTTTGAGATATTTTCCATTTCTTTTCTGTAACTGTCTAAATCGATGTTTTGTTGGTTATTATTATCTAAAACGAAACTGATAGTGAACATTTTGTCAAGCCAGATGCATATTTTTCACCCATCCTTCAAGTCGCGTGTAGACTATCTTATTATATCTGTCTTGCCCTGTCGTCTTATCGTCACCGGTCAAAAATTTTGGACTTTCGCAAAGAAAAACCGGTTGAATAACAAATAATCTTATTAGACTCGTAAAAAATAAAAATAATTTAGGGAACAATACTTCACAACATCTCACTTTTAGTAAACGAAGGACCTAAAATATATCCTTTCTGCACCAGAACGCAGTGAAAACTAAATATGAAATGACTAGAAGGTAATTTTGAACCATCTGTTTCAAGATATGTTTAAGCAGTGAGTGTACAAGGTAAATAATTACTGTCATTCTTTATTCAAGCATTTACACTGTCCATACACTAAATAATGAAATATTTTTAAAACTATATCGGTTTATTTGTTTAGCAGAAAAATATCATTGAAGGAATTTTTACATTACAAGTTGACAAGGTGGTCATTTTAATTAAGTAAAGAAAATATTGACTACAGTGTTGAATGGTATTAAAGATATATCAATTCTTGAATCCAGGTTCTTTCGTTTCTCTAGATGTGTTATCTCAGCCTCAAAATTCCAAGGAATCGAGATCCTTCAATACAAGCAAACAAAAAAATTACACTGATCGATACTCACAAGGTAGCACTCAAAATAAAAATAAAAAACAGAATGAGTTGGAATGGATTTGCCTTTATTGAAAAGCGACACGAACTTACCAAATACGTTTCGTCTTCTTTCGCCATTCGTTCATCTACACGGCCTAAATTGTCTAACTGGAGTGAAAATGAGATAACAGCGCAATGTTAGCATGGAATAACCTTCACGTTTAGTCTATTAGGTGTGGTAAGAGAGCTGCTGTTGTGTATGCGTAAAAGTCGCTCAAAAAAGAAGCGGTGATGTTCGCGAAGGTAAGTAAAGAACTAATTTTCCTTTAATGGCGCGAGCTCTGTTTACCTGACAATACCACCCTTACATTGAAAAAATAAAAAGATTTCCGCTTGTGGCTTTACTGTATGTAGGCTAAATAACTTTTATTAAAACTAATTGAACCGTGTTAAAACATTTTTGAAGCGCGTTCGTGTAAACGTGTTACATTCACGTTGTAAATATTGCAATTTGTCCATTGGTTAGAGGAAATTTATTCATCTTTTTTTAATGTACATAAATTAGAAATTAAGTCATCCTAAGAGCGTCACTCAGTATCTACGAACACAGTCAGCAAGGTGACAGAGATTGAAATTAAACATTAATTTTTAGTACTGCTCAAGCTCTAAAACACGAAAGAACGCGTAATCAGTTATTTATGAAACGAATCTAAAACATCTACAATAACAAAACACGAGTTGCTTGAAAAAATGTATCCTATTTTCGTGTAATGTTTGATATATTCATATTATTATAAAACGGAAAGGAAATGAAAAGGAAAGAACTGCAATTACAATGGCCGAAGCTTAAAGTGGTGAATTTAAATCGTATAATATTGTGATCATTTCTGATCGGAGATATATATTATTTATATCCGTTATCGCTGCCTCTCCGGCAGATATATTTTATTAGATTTTAATTGAAAGAATTGCTGAGTATTGGCTGTATACAGGAAAGGCAAATATTTTAAACTTTTTTTGACGCTGATCATTAATTTTCTATTCTTTCCTAGAGCTCAAATGTGTGTTAAAAGGTTACTATATATGCAATTTAAAGTAAAGCCCAAATGATCTATTTCGTGGAATTATAAGAACCAACTCATTTAATTCGATCGAATATAGCTTCTTCCTGAAATATATACCGCCTCATTTGAAAAGACCAGTAGTCAGAGCCAAGCAAAGCTGGTTCTTATAGCATGTAGTAGATAAGATTGAATCTCGAGTAATGTGTGATTGATGTCAAAACTCTAAACATTTTTCACGATTTGTTCGAATTGTTCAATTTCAATTGCGAATGGTATCTCACAAACAAACTGATTGCTAAAGGAAACCGTCATGGGCCATGATTCAGTTATCAATTGTGTTAATAATTTGAGAAAATGTTGACAATTGAGAATGGTGTCTTACAAATAAACTTATCGCTAAAGGAAAGTATGATTAAATTTAGATAAGCCGGATAACCGTGAGAATAACTTGTGAGATACTTAATAATTATTTCGTGGAATATGACCCTCGGATTCTCTCCATCGTTGGCTAGGCATTCTTAGGTAAAGTTATAAGGGAACATGCAAACCAACCTTTTTTCTAAAGTGAGAACGCTTTCCTTTTTGTGGATTACAGTACATAGCACCTGGTCGGCATCTTTGTAGGTCCGTACTAGGTTTGGACTCTACAGACTGGATAGAGAAAACCGCTAGGAAGGTCAAAACTACAACGAAACATATACAGCTCCTGACTATCATTCTCGTCATATTTTGAACACACTAATTGGTTTGTGGATCTCGCTAAATGAGTGGAAGTGATATGATGTCGATCGATCTCAAATGGTCTTCTTTTATAGGACTTCATTATTATTAAGATGTCTTTCTGAAGTACCGTAGGAGGCTTTAATTGTAGATTCAGTGACATGTACAAATGACATTGTGGACAGATGATTTTTTATTACTATGACAGTTTTAAGGAAACTGACGAATGTGTAATAACCTCTTTACATTTTAGATCCGTCTAAATGCATTGTTCTGTAATAACAGGTGGTTTTGACCAATAACGCCGACACTAAGGAGGAGAAATGAAAATAAGGCAAACTTTCAATGGGGATATGCTCAACAAAACATTAATTTACGTTTGATTTCAAGACTTCAGTAAACAGTGTGGAGTATTGAGTTCCTGTTATATCCATAGATTACTTATTGTTACCAGTTGTGGCTTAAATAATATGGCACTGAGTAAACACTTAAATTGTTTGTTTTTAAAGTAAGTTAATTTTAATCACAAAACTACTTAATATTTATTCCTTTAAGTATATTGAAGTTGAATTTATCCATCCTTGCTACAGTGATTTAAAGCCTTTTTGGCTCATTTGTCAGAATATAATGTATAAAACGGAAAGTTTTATACATAACGTGTGAGCTCTTCTTGTGTGGCGATTAACTGAAAAACTCAATCGAGGTTTGTTGTTCCATTTCGCACATGCATGGTTAGGAATAACCCTGGTGGTTTAAGTGTCAATCCTAAGGACTTCCACTGCATTTCAATAAACGAGCTTAGACTACATTTAAATAAAAAAATCACGAAACATAGAAAGCTGGAAGTTCTGCGCATACTTTAAAGACGCCGACGGGGAGATTAAGAAAATTTTAATTTCCGAAGAAAACTTGATTGCATTTTTCGCAAGGAAAAACCGTTTGTTGTGGAGCGGATGATGTAAATTTTAAAAATGAAATTAAAACGATGTCTAATAACCTAACGGTAGTGCATGGTTTATATTGACTTGGGCTACCAAACATACAATTGTGTTGCAAATAGGGACTGTTTAAACACAAGATTTAACGCAATTTCATGTGACATTTACAATAAAGACATTGAACCTGTCTATAGTCGTTCACTCTTATGAAGCTGCAAGTCTTGGTTTTAACCTAACTCTCTTGTTATTTTCAATACACTAAGACATGGCTGAATGAGACAAATGTGATGTAGCTAAAAAACTCTTATTTTTCTACTGCATACAATACAAGTTCACCTTCGCCTCCGTGCGAAATATTGTTTAAAGATCAAATACGACGCACGACGTCAATTTCCTGATGATTAAGACATTTCTAATTTCAATCTACAGGTAAAGATCCTCCTCTACATCCTTGTTATAGTACAACTCTGTAAATGTATAAATAGCGATATCCTCTCAGGTCATCGGTTTCATCGGTCCCTTTGGCACCTTTAAGCTGAAGATCTCAATCGGTGAGCAATACTTAATTATATAACAAATGCAGCACTTTGAATGATTTCCTAGCTAACCAAAGCTGTTTGAGTTCTTCACGCAGAAAAAAAGAAGAAGCGACATAGCACTCTGCAGGCGGAATAAATTCGACATGTATTTAATAAATAAAAATGTCTAAATATGAAAGTTCATGTGACCAGTGGGTGGCTGTACCAAGCATCACTGATATTAAGTGTGGGTGCGAGCCCAGTGACCCATACAGACGGCGTTTATCTCTAGTTTCCGTAGCATTTAGTGATTAGGATATTCCTACCCACTACTTCTCACTCCCGGATGAATGCTAGTTCGTCAGACCATTTATCGCATCGCATCGCATCGCATCGCATCGCATCGCATCGCATCGCATCGCATTGCATCGCATTGCATCTCATCTCATCTCATCTCATCTCATCTCATCTCATCTCATCTCATCTCATCTCATCTCATCTCATCTCATCTCATCTCATCTCATCTCATCTCATCTCATCTAATCTCATCTCATCTCATCACAACTCATCTCAACTCATCTCATCTCATCTCATCTCATCTCATCTCATCTCATCTCATCTCATCTCATCTCATCTCATCTCATCTCATCTCATCCCATCTCATCTTATCTCATCTTATCTCATCTCATCCCTCCCATCCAATCCCATTTCTTCCCTTCATCCCATCTAATCCCATCCCTGTCATCCCGTTTAATCCCATATCATGTCATGTCATGTCATGTCATATATCAGATCAGTATCTCAGTTGCTCAAGGAATTACTTTGAAGAGCGCCCAAGAGAGCAAAAGCCAGTTGTCTTCATAATAGGCTAGTTTCGAATTACGCTCTACTGATCCTAAACAAAGGAGTGATCTCATCTCATCTCATCTCATCTCATCTCATCTCATCTCATCTCATCTCATCTCATCCCATCTCATCTTATCTCATCTTATCTCATCTCATCCCTCCCATCCAATCCCATTTCTTCCCTTCATCCCATCTAATCCCATCCCTGTCATCCCGTTTAATCCCATATCATGTCATGTCATATCATGTCATGTCATGTCATGTCATATATCAGATCAGTATCTCAGTTGCTCAAGGAATTACTTTGAAGAGCGCCCAAGAGAGCAAAAGCCAGTTGTCTTCATAATAGGCTAGTTTCGAATTACGCTCTACTGATCCTAAACAAAGGAGTGAAGTCGAGGTTGAGAGGAATAAATCAAAAGTGAATTCAAATTATTGATCAGGGGAGCGTAGTTCGAAACTAGCTTATTATGAACACAGCTTTGTTATTTGCCGGTAATGTGTGTACAAAATAAGCCAGCTCAAACCATCGAAACTTGATTAATTTTGGTGTTCCGGTATGTACAGTTAACTCTCTCAATACAGACACCTGTAGAAAACAGACACTCTAACCCGAACAGAATTTGTTGCCCCATCCTGGCCGAACTGCTCATGTTTATTTGTAACTAAACTCTCGTTAAGGCGGTCACCTGTGCAAGAGAGACAGCTAGAGCTGGGCGCTAGGCTGTCCGTCTTAGAGAGAGTTCAATGTAATGTTTTCACAATTCACATGACCAGCTTTCGTGTTTTTAGCTTTAAAGGTGGTAAAATATAAAATTAGAAGTCAGAATGCCCAACGGTATCAATAAAGCTTCTTTCAAAAATATATGACTATTGGTTTATCGACTGTAATCTCGAGAGTCAAGATATTATTGATTAAAAAGTGGCCCTTAAACATCTGTACGCAGCCATCTTTTACGTTACTGCATAAAATGTGGATAATCAATTACTTTCTGTTTAAAGGACATTTGGACATTATTTATCATGTGCAAAGGTAACGAGTGCTTAATTTCCATTCTCCTACTTCTGGCAAAACTGTCTTTAGATGATCTATATCGGCATCAAGAGGTCGGCAGAGTAAAGGTCACCCGAGTTAAAAGCATGGAGCATTTTTTCAATTAAAATAAGAAAACCATCGCAATAGAATATTGCGTTTTCAATCTCCCCACAGACCTAAAGATTTTTCATTTCTGTTTTCGTTTTCGTTTCTTTTTTGCCTGAGTGACCAACCCGTCTTCACGGGAGAGGGGTGAAGGAAAACAAAACATTTTATTAGGATGGCTAAGCAAGTAAAGAGTCAGGCTAGTCAGATTCTAAAGACGATAACTTATTACATAGCAATAAAAGGTTATTTTTATTGTTGCAAAAACTAGTTATTTAAATTTATTGTAACACGCACTTAAGCGTTTCACCCTTAGGGCTTCCTTTAATATAGTTACATTAATAAAATCAAAGACAGCTGGTTCACCATTAGTAGTTTGCACATTTTTGAAATTTTGGATATAGATTTAAAGACGACTTAGACTATTCTTGATCAGTTGACATAAAGTGGTGAAAATTCAAAAGATATTGTCCATTTTTTGTTGCAGTTTGCTTTGTTTCCTTTGTGTTCCGTACTTGTCGTCTTGGACGTTGTATGTTTCCTCGTTGAACTTCTACAACGAACACAAAACAAGAAACAACAGCAACTTGTTATAACAATACACCTCAAGAGTTTACAAGTTATTTAGTAATAAAGATACTCATTATTTATGCTTATTTGGTAAAAAATTTTTAATTAAACAGATTTGGAAAGTAAATTTATTGTTACATAAAACGGCAACAAGGAGAGAATAAAAACATTTCCCCCGGGGAAAACATTCTGCTCACAACAACAGGTAATTATTGAACATCGTTTTTACAAGTTTATATGCCTACCTCAAACGTTCCGTCCTCGGCAGCCAAACTATTTCTGAGAGCCAACTGATTCCCTAACTGAAAATATAGAGAGCAATGCTGTTAACTGAGTCTACGAAAATGAAAGTTAACTGCTACTTTTTAGGCAAGGAAAATTAACATCGAAATTATGTTAGTCCATATTCTCTCATGTGGATTTAAAAGAGAACTGCGTTACCATTGCAGGCATTTCATTGCGACCCAAGCGGCAACTCATCGATCCTGGCCTACATCGATCGCGAGGACTTGCTTTCGACACTCCATAAGACAGGAGAAACACAAAACACATGGCAAAGACGAAATTGCAGCAAATTACACTATTCATGTTGGCTCAACACAGACCTTCGAAAGTTGATTGTATCAGGACGTGGTAGTTATGAAAATCGTACAATTTATAGCACTGCAGTTTCTTATTAAAATTTTGGGCAAATTGCCTTCGTTGTATTTTTTTGATTGTATCTGTATTTCCGACACGACTATGACATGTTAATATGGCAAACGAAAGAAGTTTCTTTGGGGAATTTTACTGAAAAACTTGTTGGAATTTACAAAGGAAAAAAGCTGTCATCCGACTTTTTGTAAAAAGCGAACTGCACCAATAGATACCTTCGTCTATTCTTTTATACTTACACTGTCAGAACGACAAACTAAGATGACACTTCTTTTGAATGACTATTTCAAAATAAGTGGTGCCCCGATGGATTTAGGTTTAGAACCTGACAAATCCAAGACGAACGTTAATATCCTTTTCTACGCCCGTTCGATAAATAAACCTATTGACTGAATGGTATAACAAAAGCGATTCTAATTTTAAATCACCTTAATGCAAAGATTTTAATTAAAGTATAAATCTGGTGAAGTTATAAAAAGAGTTAGTATTTGCCAAAAAAGTATCATTATAGTTGTTTTGGAACCTAATCCAAAAATAATAAGTGTGTTATCAACTTGGATTAATTTTTTTTTCAATTATCCGCCGCTCGAAATTCAAACCTTATTATCGTTATTAGCTGTGTATATTTTTAAACTGCGGCTACAAAGAGGCTATTTTGATTAGAAGTTGTTTTAATACGGCTTACCATTCAAAACTTTATCTTTTCCTTCCTTACAAAAGACGAGGAAAAGAAAAGAAAACGCGAATAGAGATGACACAAAGTTTTTGCTAAATAGAATGTCTTTTTCTAAAAATTTGCTAAAGAAATACATCCTTGGCTTTACATTATTCTTGTTTGTGTCAATATTTTTATGGACCGAAGGACTTTAAAGAGCCCTCATATTCATTACGTTTGTTCTTAGCTCACTGCTGAACTGGCTCATACTTGCCATATAACAGCGCAAACACGGTTTGCTAACAGAAAACCATTTGGAGTGATAGATATAGTATAGTATGCCGGCTTCAACGTGCTTTTATATTGATTAAAAGGCATTGCTTTAGAGTTAAATATGAAATCATAGAAAAGGGAGAACGGTAAACTTTTTAAACCACCTAGACTACCTTCCATTGGGGACTGTGTCTGAAAAAACAAATCATGCACTCTTTAACATGGTATTGTGACACCACACTAAAGTTGCCTACTTTTTACTTTTAACAGAACATATGAAATAGTGAAAAAAATACGAAAGGTGATTGTTTTGGGAAAATACAAGAAAATCATTACGACTTGTACAGATCAAATTAGCTCATTTCTATGCTGCCTTGTGCGTTACAGTACCGGGTACCTTTTGTGAAGCTATACATTCGATCTACAGAAATGCTTTTTAGTTCCAGTTCTAGTTTTTAGTTTTTTTGTACAGTATAGGCTCTTTTCGTTTATCCCCCATGTTTTCATGGTATGGTTTTATGGTATGATAGTTATTTAAGAAAGCGGGGAAACGCAACTGTCCAGCTTGAGCAGTTCAAAACTAAGAAAAAGATTATTTTTCCGTGATAATGAAAAACAAACAGTGCCACAAAGAAGTGTGCTATTTATATGAATCACAGAGAGTTTCATCCACAGATAATCACGTTACCTGGGGGGAGGTTTAGCTTTTGCATTACAGTTCTAATGCCATTTCACTGACATTTTCTACGTATACCTATATGGATATCGTGGTAATTGCGCTTCAAAGTTTGAAATTTGACAACTTAAGGAAAGATGTCAAAATCATCCTGTAACCTTGGAACTTAACAACCTTGGAACTTAACAACCTTGGAACTTAACGTTAATTGTAACGACAACAATGACTCACACTTAACGTACGGGTTAGATCGTGTTTGAGTGTCACACTTTACAAAAATCTGTTTCACAAGATGACTTGTTTATACTAGCCTACCTTTTCTTGGCGTTTCCCGTTCTTTCGGTTGCACATCATTAGACCCGGTCGACAGCCGGCTTCTACGACATCAAGAAATATAAACTGAACTATCAGTAACGTCCAGAGAAGAAAGCTTCTTTTGCTGGTCATTTTTTGTAATTCTAAGTTTCTTCTGGCTTAAACTTGATATGTTAAGGTACATAAAACCTCTTGCTGTTTGACACGGAACATCGGCGCTGCTTTAATAACGACCATCACTAAAATGTGGGGAATTTTGAATTACTTTGGCGGCACAAGAAATGACAGATAATCAATAAGGGTGCGGACTAACGTTTTAAAAAAATAGCGGAGGCTGTTGCTTGTTCAACATTTTGTTTTAATCAAAACTGAAAAGCCAATCAAATACAAACTAAAGATTCGAATGCAAATTATGAGTAAAAATGATGAGACGTTATGCTCCAGCGAGTAAAGTAATATGGAGCACATTGTCTGAACGAAAAAGTGTAATTGTTTGCACGGCAAAATTTGTTTGATTTATAAAAGACGAGTTAATTTTGATTATTTATTTTCAAACACATGACAATTTCCGTCCCTAGCCGCAGCAAACATCAATAAGATTTGAACTTTCAACAAGTTGTAAGCGACGTTACATCACAACAAGGACTTGATAAAGTCGATGTCGCTTTCATCATAAAATTCAAGTCTTAATTGAAATACACAAACTTTATCTTGTGTTTGAATTTGAGTTGCCCTTTTACGCATGTTGACGGCTTGAAAGCTGTAATTACTTTGTTGACACAATAGTACTAAGTTCATTTTAATCGAACAGCGTAACGCATCAAACACCCATTTGCCCGATATTCAAACAAGCAATTGAGCACTTGATTTTCAAACGAGCCGACAGCAAATATCGGATCTTAATATCCGAGGAACCTTTTATTACACCTACTGTCGGCACAAGAAAATTTAATAAGAAACGAAAAGGAAGCGTTCGTTTATATCAAGAAGGTATAAAATTGACCTATAACGGTTTTCTTTGTTTTAAAGTAACTTCAAACAAAATCTGAATGTATTCCTTTTCCGTTTCTTTTTTTTTCCTCCGTTTCGCCTCACGTTTTATCCGTTAGCCTTTAACTTAACTACGTTCTCTATGAAAGTAATACACGTTATCTTTTTTTTCACGGTTTTGGGGTGAGAACAAGGAATTAAATACTGCTTATGTTCATAAGAATTCATTCATGCCTAGCGTGCGTTGATCGAGATATAGCTGCATACGAGGTCAAGAATACGAGAGTCATACGCGTGCTAAAGCGGCTCGAAGGGTCCCCCCGAAAGCAACTGTAGCATGTCCCCAGAGTGCTCTCTAAATTCCCAAGTGCATCTCTAGACCCATGAACCAATTACTTTATATTATAGCAAGAGGGACCGGTAATAAGCAAGAAACTGTTCTTCGTGATTGTTTTGGCCGAATGTGAGTATCCGCGAGAGTTTGTTGTGTTAAAGCTTCTCTAATAAAATAATTTGCAAAACGGGATGACTGTACTCTGTTTTCATGACATCTTCATAGTTCATAGTAATTTTTCTTGGACAATTCTGTCCATTCCACACCGATGGAAGGCTTGGGGACAGGTGTCCGCTTATCTTGTTATGGATGTACGCTCATGCGTGAATTAATTCTTGGTATGTTATAATCAATGGTAAAGTAGCTTACATCGTCAACTTTTTGTACAGTCGGGAAAATGTGTTTTTTTCTTCAACTTTTTACCTCGATTGCCTCACGGACGACAAAAGGGGATATTTTATATGTTGCGCCATGCAGCTATAAGAAAAAATATTATACCCGTACTCAGTGGCAAATACTGACCGACAGAAATAAAGCAGATGCACTAAAAAAAGCCTTAAAATGGATTATCTTTGCCACCCCGTTGGAGCCGAATATCTATCATAGTTTTATTTTCAATTATTGAATTATCAGATTTGCTAGGGAAAGAGGTCTTCGTAGATTTACAGCAACTAAAGCGTTGCAAAAAAAAAGCCTAAGAGGAAAAAACATTAACAGTGTTCTAACCGTGCTCTTACTGAGATAAAAAGCATTATTTGGAAGCTAGATAAAATTGTAAGTTTTATTTTTTCATTCTATTCTACTGCAAAATTACGAATGGATGAATATGTACTCATGAATACTCAATGAATCAGATATTAATTTGGGTTGGTTAAAAGGAAGTTGAGAGTGTGTTCGTGTGAAGCAATAACTGAGTAGAACTGCTCCTTACGCCCAGCACAACACATTTGCTTAGTGACAAGACTTACTTATATTCGTTGCATATGAAGTCAGCGTTGAAAGTTAATTAAGACAGAGCCAACAGAACTTTCTACAAGCCTTTTTTCTGGGCTGTTATGATATATTGGTTACTAATACAGAGTTATAGATATCGAATGAGTATTCTTGAGGCTGAATAATATCAAAATTTGATAAATCCAATCGAAGTTTTAGCGAATTAAATGGCTTGGTCACGTAAAACTGAAAATGTTGGTTTCAAAACGAAAGTGTTTGTTAAAGCAGTAAATTTTAACAGGATGATTAAATTGTAAGAAAAGAAATGGACCGCGATGACTTAAAGACACATTTTGTATCTTCTAACGAAAAAAATCGTTAAGGCGTCACCATTCGACATGATACTCGCAGTAAACGAGAACTCTACGAAAAAAAGTATTGTGAACACCTATTTCTGTTTTACACTATATACTTCAGAGATTATTACCCTCTGGCTCCTCAACTACAATATTTAAAACATTCAATTCCCTTTGTAAGAGAAGGTTGCCGCCAATAATAGCTACAATTTCCGATCTTTGCATTCCCCTTAAAAAACCTGAAACGCTTTCGATTAGTGTAATTGCCAGTCTTGAAAAATAATTTTAATTCAACCATTAAGCTATACACGTTAAATATACCCAACACTCAATCCTTCAGAATTGATTTTGAATACGTCTTGTGACACAAAATTTGCTCTGCATCATTCTGAATTAAAAAAGGCCGCTAAAAGTAATATTAAAATTTTACTTTCTTTTTAATTCGGTCTTTATGAACTCTTTGAATTGACAGTTAGAAACTCAGTACAGGAAATTAACTCAAATTCATCTTCATTTTAGATTGGAGAAGTTTATTAATTGCTTCCATTTTAGCGGCTATTCAATGCTCACATATTAAACACTACTTTAGTAGTCGCTCCACCTACCTGCCATTTGGCGGGAATATAATGCGTTGTTAAAGAAAGGTGACAACCATCAAAACCCATATCCTCTGACGAAATATTACGTATTGGTTTTTTAGCAATACGCTATTGATATTTCTCCATTAATCTAAATGTATGGTTGATTCTTTATTGTAGAAAAATCTACGAAACAACCTCAAACGAGATATTTTGTTCTACTCAGTACACGGTCTGGTATGCTACTGAAGCTGCATTATTTTTTAAAATTATTAAGAAAATGACATATTCTAATCCTTGTTTTGTTTTTGTTATGAATATTTTAGTTATAAATGAAGGTAGTAAAATGTTTTTCTTCGAAATTCTGAAGTAAAACGCATATAAAAAGGGTTACTGAGCTTTTATGTTTGTCCTTTTTACCTTTGAGCCTTATGTTAACATTAATGTTTAAGAGGCTCCAGGAAACGAGGAGTCTCACACAGGAGACAAAATGATCTTAAAAATATCAGTTTATATGCTACGTACTTCTCCTAACATTGAATTTAAAGAAAATGTAATAACGTATACACATGAACTCCATCTTAATGTTGCTAGTCTGTTAAACAAAATTACGTGTGATGTTAGTTGGTTTGAATACGCTATTCTATTAAAGAAAAAAAAAGTCTTCTTTTTTTTCTAATTTAGAAATTCATATTGTTATATTACTCGAACATTTTGCGTTTATAAGAAGATATTAGTTTGATTGACAGTTATTTGTCTTTTTTTAGCTACCAACTGAAGGGATATATATTGAACTCTGTAAACCTTTCTGCTTAATCTTGTTTTGTATAACCTTTATCAGATAGCATGTATGAACCTATTCTACTTCAAAAAAACCTTCCCACGCAGACAAAGTGAAAAAAAGAGATAATTTATAAACTGCGGCGAAAGTTGATGACAACTCGTTTTGTCAAAGGAACTTGAAAATACAAAACACCTCCGACAACAATTAAAGGACAGCTGCTAACATTTATTCTTGGCGAAATATTGAATTTTGCATAAAACCTAATCACAATATCCGCAATGATTAATCACAAGACTCACTGAAACTGCTGAAACATAATAATAAAAGTTATTAAACGTTGATGCTAATATCGGCCACCAATCCCACGCCAAAACATGCTCAAGCCTCGCACGTTCTTTGCGAATACCGTTTAATTATTTAGACGAAAGCTTACAATAGCACCGGTGTATTTAGCTAGAAGAACAGGAAATTTAAAAGACTTCCTGTCTTATGTTAATTAAACAAATAAATTAGTTTCGGTGTGGTCAATAGAGGACAAAACGGCTAATTGCTTCGAACTACGAGTGGACCTCACTGCAGCATAAGTGTGCCATGAGAATGGTAATAGCAATTCAGTTCTGCTCTAAAGAACGTTTAAAAGGTTACACAATTAACACTCATTCATCTTTTTAATATTTTGTGCAGTAAAATTTAATTGCTTTCCAAAATTTACACCAGTGAGGCAATGCCGCATCGCTGCTGTATAAAGAGAGCTTACAAAGTAAACTTTAGTCATTTAACTAGCATATTTGTCAAAGAGGTTGAAGGTTTCTCTTCTCCGCATTTAAAATTTGTTTTTTGTAACTATAAAAATCATGAACAAACTAACCAAGACGACTTTGATGGCTATGGTTTGCGCGATTCTTTTGATTTGCCAATCAGCTCGCGGACAACGATGTCGCCCGGGGTCAATGGTCTGCGAACTTGGACGTTCTTTTATTCCAAAACAGGTAAAAAGCTTGAAGTCCTGTTTACTTTTAAGGCTAAAAATGTGAACTATAAAGAAAATCTCATTCAGGGGATGGTAATTTAAAATTCCTTCTCTTGAAGTTCCTATATAAGCTGGACATCCCAAATCACAGAATTTGGTTTGTTTCGATTTTAACCTAAAGCGGTTGAAAGGTCTCGATTAATACCAGCGTGAAACAGTCCGGTTCTTTTTACCAGAACGGAGACCTTTCTTCGTGGAAAGTTCTGGATTGCTAACCAGAGCAATTGAGAGGAGCAACCAGCAGTAAAGGCTGCGTAATTTTCAAACTAAACATTTTAAAATGGCAAGACCGTTTAATATGCACCATGAATGTTTTCCCTTTGTACCCCCAAACCAAACTTTGTTTACTTTTATGTATAAAGCCATTTTATGTATAAAATAGACACTGTTGCGAAGAAGCAAACTCAGTGACCACATTCAAGCCCCGTAACACATTTCCCGACACTAAGATTTGACGTACGTCAAGTTTCTGTTGCGAGATATAAATACAAAAAAGGTAATTAAGATTGGGCGGTGCCTGCTGCTGCTGCTGTTTCGTCGGCCTATATAAAAGTGATCTCACTAGTCGCTCTGTTCTCTACTTTTGGCTCATTTCTTGTGTGTTTGTGCAAGACTTTCATATTTTTGTACTAAAACCACATGCCACATATCTCTTTGATTAATAAAAAACACAATATAACTGACTTATCCATATGATAGCGGTCGCTCATTCCTTGTTGGTTGGAAGAGATGTTTTAATTGTCCTTTGACATTCTAATAGCTATACTAACACTACAAACCCCCTTGCACAGAGACTGCCTTTGCTGGAGAAAGGACTATTATTTCTTTCCCTTTTATTTCCACTTTAGTAAGAATAACATTTTTTTTTTAAACAAGCTACTACACTTTCAGAACAAACTCAAGGTCTAAAACAAAACTTTCCTTTGTACGGAATGTTTGGTTTTTGCATTTATCGAAAAAAGTCAGAACATACAGCACCATGATTACGTTCGATCTTAGGACTGATTTTTGCTTAATCAGAGTTGTATTGGTACGTTTACTTGATTTTATTTATTTCTCATTTATAATTTCATATATTTATTATTTTTAATTTATTTGCACATTCATCTAAAGGATCTATTTCTGTTTGCAAACAATGGTTTACAGTTATTTATTCGTTTTCTTATTTTCCTTATTATTTTGTCTTGTCTGTAACTGTGCTCACGTCGTGGGTGGCTCTTCCCAAAATGTTCTGCAATTGGAATAGGATTTAATGGCGCCGAAACCAATTGTGGAATTGCACGCATTTTAGGCATCCTACTGATGAACGGTTACGGCAATTAGATATTTTCAGGAGCGCCATTACGTTCATGGTCTGTCCCCTTAGAATAAGAAAGATTCGCATTAAAAAAGCCAGGACCTTTGAGTATAAAGAATGCAGTGCCAACGTTTTTGGCCGAATTTTAGAAAGAAGCAAAGCATTGAGTAAGATTGTGGTGAAAAGCAAAAATTCAAAACACAATTTTCTGGCTTAATGTGCAGAGTGTGCAGTAGAACCCAGCCTGCTTTTTTCAAGTTGTTCCAACTATTCGATGATACTACTCCGGCATTAATACTTTTGAAGGAGAGAATGTCTGATCGAGTGTAAAGTGCCTTAGCCAATAACCCGGAACTTTCAGTCTTGTGGATCCCATGATTATTTTTAGACATTTTTAAATGAAATTCAGTTCTGTGAATTGTATGCATTTAGGAACGAAAAAATTAAACCTGATTTCATTTTTAATTTATGCGTTTCCTTTCTTGTTATTATCATTATCTTTATTGGCTGCGGTCACATCTATCTACTACTATAGTTAGACGGCGTACTGGCTTTGTGCGCTTCTCTGTTCCTCTACTTAGTTTCGCCTCCCCCACTCTTTCGGTCAGGGTTGTCTTAGTACAAACCATCAGCGCATTCTTCGCCGTGCGGATGAACATAAACGCGTGAGGAGGAAAAAGAAAACAGCAAGAAAAAATACAATGTAGCAGCGATCCGGCGTCTGCATCCTCTTTATTTTTCTTCCGCCGGCCGTGCAAAATGAAGAAGAAAAAGGGAACAACTAGAAGATAAACGGCGTCATGAACTATAATTCGAATTCAGCTTCGAACTAACAATAGTACTGCATTGGTGTGACCGCGGACGAAAGCACTAACTATATTAGGTATGACGTCACGTAACTGAGACTAACTATAGTTAAACTAGTTACGTCGTAGATGTGACGTAGCCATTGTTAGTGCCCTCTTATCGGCTAATTCGAGTTCACTTAACATCTAACAATTAAAACTGTTTCGCGCCAGGAAAGGTAATTTTAGTTCCTCTCAAATCTCAATGTTTCCCTCGGCGAAACAAAACTAACTGTTTCCCCCGGGAACAGTCATTAAAGGACCCAAGTCAGCCTCCGCCATTTTCGATACCATCGAAATTAAAACTGTGTCAGCCTCCGCCATTTTCAACGCAATCGAGATTAAAACTTATGGCAAAGCGAAATTTATTGCATTGCTGTAAGTTTTGTCACTGGAAGTCTGTTAAATTTCCATTAGAAGTTTCACAGTGATCTCTTTCGTTTAGACCCGCTCCTTGTAAAATAAATAACCGAACCTCACCATGTAAACAAAAACAAAGTCTGTGTTGCTGACTTGGGTCCTTTAAGCGTGATTATTTCCTTAGAGACTCGATCAGCCGTAGCCTAATATATTAAGAAATCAACCGTGTTATTTCTATTTCCCTGCATAGAAATTTAACAGTCCAGCTGAGCATGCCACACACGAGGAAGCCAAAACCAAGCTGCAGATGCGAGAAAAGGATCAAAGGATTATCTCACCACTATCTAGGAGAATGCGCATTATATCAAGCAGTCCAGGAAAAGACTACGATTAATAGAAACTACACAAACGAACTTGCAAATTGGTTAATGATTTCGAAATGCAGACTTTCTTTCTGAATAAAACTGTAATTTTGCTTTTAATCGATTCAATAAAGAATATTTAACAGCAAACAAATCCACGACTCGAGATTTCTCTACTTGTTTTCTCTGCTTGTCATTTCATTCTTCTCGAGGGTGGGCAATACTAATTGAAGACGTGGAGAGGACAGCTAGGGAGGGGGATGGGAGGATTAGACTATCTTCAAAGAAAGAAACGGTAGGTCAACGATATAGGGTATTTTTCGACAAGCATTTAGGCGAGTGGATAGGACTATACAGATTGCACGGAGTATACACTGGCATGTATACAGGACGTACACATACACATAGTCCCATGAAGGGCACTTTTATATTCTATGAGGTCACATGTGATTGAGCCTTTGGCCTCAGTCATCTACTATCATCAAGACATCTTGAGCTGATAACCTAATGTTGTTATTTACAATCTCGGAATACATGGAAGCTTTCAAAGCGATTTAGTTTTTCAACGCAGATAGTTGTGTTTAACAAGGAACAACAAAAACTACAACAACCACAATCTACTTGCGTTTACAAATAAACCCTTTGTTTTTTTTTACATTTATTTTTGCTTTATCATCAACATATCTTTATCATTACACAACTAACACCTTATGCATTAAATATATACATTCAAAGTATTATGCCTACATTCATACAAACTATGATTAATGCTCCCAACCCATGAGAAACAATACCAAACACAATGATATGTGCGGTAACGGGGTTGGGGACAACAGACCGGTGCCATTAAAAGAATCACTAGTCTAGCTTGGTGGTGGGCGGGGGGGGGGGTCACAGCCCCCTCTCCTCTCCAAGGGTGCCGTTACAGTACTCTGAGAGGGCATGGTCCTTACTCCTCTTCACAGGGCTGCAGGACACGAGTTACAACCCACTGGGAGAGATTCTTACTCTTTAGGGAGTTTAGACTCATGGTTACCATGGCAACCCATCCATTCCCTGTGACAATGGGGCCAAGAGTGACCTGAATGGGAGCACTTCATTCCATCCCAGAGTTTATTTGTGGATCTTCAATTCTCCCTACAAATTTAACAAAAAACAAATCTGAATCCAGGATTAACTCCTTGCTTTTAATTTTGTGAGGCTTATCAGTTCATAAAGTGTCTTTGTTGCAGATAAACTGCATAAGTCCGAATAGCGTTGGCTGCTAACTGTAGCATAGCGTTGGCTGCTTACTGTAACATAAATTATTATATAAGGAGATAGCTGATCTCTCAACACCAAATGTAGCTGATCTCTCAACGCGTGGCAAAATAGCTGATCTCTCAACAAAGAGGCTAAGGGCCCACTTGTGAAATAGGGTATATCCATTCCCATTCTAAGAACTTCCGGTGTGTGACATGCTAAAGCCGTGGGGGAGGGATACGGTGGGAAAATCAGTGTCGTAGAACAGGGTGAGATAAAGGTTGTTGGCTAGCAACGATGGAATGAGTGAACCCTAGACTAGTGTTCAATGAATGTGAATTGATTAACTGTGAATTGCAAACCAATTCTGATTGGCCAGCCTACAAATTGTGTTACTAACGCATGTGATCGCCACTGAACTTTTCACCGTGAAACCCTTCCCTGTGTCTTATTGCATGTCACTAACAAAACTCAGAGCAAACAAAAACCAAAACAGAAAAAACTATTGTTCAGTAATTGTCTATGTATAATTCCATGCATTACTGAACTTTGTTCAAAGTAGGTGCAACAAAACTGTGCTAAATATTCGAATAAAAGTTGCCACTACTTCTTGTAATGTATATACTTTCAGGCTTTTTATTCTTCTTAACTATGATCAGTTCTATTTAAGTATAGCACTATGTTTATTTTTCAGTAGATTGGCTTAACATTGATATATAGGCAAGAAAAACTTTCTATGATAAATAAGTTTATACTCTTTTCGTTTGTGTCTGATTTTTCTATTGACTGGATTTCATTAAGCCAAGTTACTATTGAGCAAATGGTTTGAATAAACTGCAATTTATTAGCATTTTGTCGCACGTGTTTGAGGAATTCCCCGTAATATTTCAAAACGAACATTTGGTTGAGCCTCATTTTACATAAGAGTGAGATGAAAAGGTTTGAGGGGTTTGGCTTTAAAAAGCGCACAAATTGCAGACTATCGATAAATTAAACCGATTTGTGGATGCTTCTGCTCCACTTTCCAACTTGAGTCATACGTTTATAATTCATTATATGTAAATATTTCACATTATTTGCATTGTTAAAATAATGTGAAACAGCATTTTACTTTTATTTCTTTGCTTCTGATGTCATTTTGCAACATGGTAAAGTTCTATAGATTGCAGGCGCCTCCTTTATATGGAAGTTGTGTCAACCATTTGCTTCCCAAAGATTGTTTTTGTATCTCGATTCATACTTGGTTTCTCATTTTCCAGTCCTCAGCAATCGATAGATCTTGACTGACGTTTCACCTGAGAGGATACTGATTGACTTCTTTGTTTCAGTATGCTCTCTAATGGCATGCTTGTAGATGTTCTTCTGAGCGGGCGATTCCGTAAGGCGAGCCGGAAGTCGCGTTTAAAAAAAGTGTAGAGCAGAGGGTTGGCGATGGACGTCATGTATCGAATAATAGCAAATGCTTGAGCGGCATTATCAATCGATGCTGAAATTCCTGACTTCAGGTAAAGGTTGACGAAAACTGCTAGCATGATGGTGAAATATGGCAACCAACAAAATGCAAATATCGCTGCCATGGATGCAAAAACTAAGACACACTTTCGGTCGTTGTTGTTCTTCTGTTGCAAGTTTGGTGTGTCTCTGTGAATTGACGGCCGTTCTCGTTTGGAAATTGCTTTGAACATGGCTGTAAATGCATAAATCATAAATGTGTATGGGACAAAGAATACCAAGACAATGCATACTGTAGCATGAATAATGTACCAAATATAGCGTGAATTGCTTTCATCCCAAAAGATAGGGACGACAGCAGCAAACGCAGACGTAATCCAGATCCCCAGCAAAACTCTCAACACCGTTTTCTTGGTAACCAGGTAGTGTCTAAGCGGTTTGATAATTGCCAAGTACTTTTCTGCGGTTATGATGAGTATGTGATAAGCAGCGGAAACAGCCATGAGGGTGTGTAGGACGTACATCCAATACCCAAAGTTTTTTGACATGGCTAGTGGTACAACTTGGAAAGAAAATACTATGAAGTATGGAATGTTGATTGTTCCTGTCAAAAAGTCGCAAATCGCCAAACTAAGTAACAGGTAATTGGATGATGTACGAAGGCTTTTCCTTCTGTAAAACATGACGAACACGAGTCCGTTCGTCAGAGTTATCACAATGGCAACAGGAAGAAGTTTGCTCAACGCTTTGACACCAGAGTTAGGTTCCTGTTGTAAACGCGGAGAGGAGCTGTTGTTATTCATGATTACTCCAGGGTAAACCAAGAATGAAAAACACGGAAATCTAAAAGCGAGAAACATAAAAATAATTTAGAATTGATAGTTTCTTTTCTAAATCGGATTACTGGACTGGTTAGATTCTGCAATAAGTGCATGACAAGTAACGCAAACTAAAGGTAAGTAAGATAGTTTGTAAGGAAACAGAGAGTCTCGTACAACATCATAACCGGAAGGTTACCTTATCTCTCACACTAAGGCTTGTGATTGTTTCAACAACAATCGTAATTTAAAATGACCCGACAACTGCCAACTATTGCACGTATTGCACTTTCACACTTTAATGTTCTGTCCATTTAATCTTTTCCTATTCCTCATTCCCTATTCCTCATTCCTCATTCCCCATTCCCTATTCCTCATTGCCTATTCCTCATTCCCTATTTCGCATTCCCTATTTCGCATTCCCTATTCCTCATTCCCTATTCTCCATTCCCTATTCCTCATTCCCTATTCCTCATTCCCTATTCCCCATTCCCTATTCCTCATTCCCTATTCCTCATTCCCTATTCCCCATTACCTATTCCTCATTCCCTATTCCTCATTCCCTATTCCTCATTCCCTATTCCTCATTCCCTATTCCCCATTACCTATTCCCCATTCCCTATTCCTCATTCCCTATTCCTCATTCCCTATTCCCCATTACCTATTCCTCATTCCCTATTCCTCATTCCCTATTCCTCATTACCTATTCCTCATTACCTATTCCTCATTCCCTATTCCTCATTCCCTATTCCCCATTACCTATTCCTCATTCCCTATTCCTCATTCCCTATTCCTCATTCCCTATTCCTCATTCCCTATTCCCCATTACCTATTCCTCATTACCTATTCCTCATTCCCTATTCCTCATTCCCTATTCCCCATTACCTATTCCTCATTCCCTATTCCTCATTCCCTATTCCTCATTCCCTATTCCCCATTACCTATTCCTCATTCCCTATTCCTCATTACCTATTCCTCATTACCTATTCCCCATTGACTATTCCCCATTCCCTATTCCCCATTCCCTATTCCTCATTCCCTATTCCTCATTCCCTATTCCCCATTACCTATTCCCCATTCCCTATTCCCCATTCCCTGTTCCCCATTCCCTATTCCCCATTACCTATTCCCCATTCCCTATTCCTCATTACCTATTCCCCATTACCTATTCCTCATTCCCTATTCCCCATTCCCTGTTCCCCATTCCCTATTCCTCATTCCCTATTCCCCATTACCTATTCCTCATTCCCTATTCCTCATTCCCTATTCCCCATTCCCTGTTCCCCATTCCCTATTCCCCATTACCTATTCCCCATTACCTATTCCTCATTCCCTATTCCTCATTCCCTATTCCCCATTACCTATTCCTCATTCCCTATTCCTCATTCCCTATTCCTCATTCCCTGTTCCCCATTCCCTGTTCCTCATTCCCTATTCCCCATTACCTATTCCCCATTATTAGATGCGCCTATCACTGCAAAAGAAATTCATGATCAAATATCTAAACTCAAGAATAAAAAGGCATCCGGTACGGATGCTATTTTAAAATGATCAAACACGGGCGTTATTACCTTATGCCTTCTCTAGAGAGAATATTTAACGACATAATTGAGAACGGAACCTTTCCAACTGAATGGAACATAGGTGTCATAAAACCAATATACAAACAAAAAGGTGATAAGAAATCTCCAGCAAATTACAGAGGAATCACTTTAACTAGCTGCTTAGGAAAACTGTTCACATCAATTTTGCAAAACAGATTGAATAAATTCATCGAACAACATGATGTTCTAAATCCTGAACAGCTTGGATTTAGACCAAACTCCAGAACTACTGATAGTTTATTTATTTTCCAGCAATTACTCCATAAATACACCAAACAACACAAGAAGCTTTACGTTGGTTTTATTGACTACGAAAAAGCTTTCGATAGTGTATGGCAATCTGGAATGATACATAAATTACAAACATACGGAATACAAGGGAAATTCTTGAATGTTATTAAATCCATGTATTCGTCTATTAGGAGTTGTGTTAAAATTAACCAAAACGCACTTACTGAACTATTTTCATGTAACAAAGGGATAAGGCAAGGTGATGGTCTAAGTCCAGTTTTATTTTCTTTATTTATGAATGATCTACCGCAATATCTTAAACAGAGCAAATCTCCAGGTGTGATGTTAGGAAATCGAACTATAAACTGCTTAATATATGCAGATGATTTGTTAATAATCAGTCCTTCTCCCGAAGGGTTGCAACAATCGCTTAATGTAATTCATAGACACGCTCAGCAATGGAAGCTCAAAGTTAATACCAAAAAGTCGAACATAATCATATTCAGCGGTAACGGACAAAACAAAAATAATATAAATTTTAAATACGACAATGAATCTTTGCAAATTGTCGACAAACAAACATATTTAGGTATAGAAATGACCTCATCCGGTCGTTACACTTATGCAAGGGAAATTCTCAGCAAAAAAGCCACTAAGGTCCTCTCGATAATTAAACGATCCTTTTCTAACACGGATTCAGCAGCTATTGCGATTAAGAACAAACTTTTCAATGCCCTTGGTAAGCCCGTGTTACTTTATGCGTGCGAAATTTGGGGACCAGAACTACTGTCATATAAAACGCACTTCGATAAAAGCACAATTGAACAAGTCCACATCAAGTTCTGTAAACAAACGTTAAACGTCCCATGGTATACAGAAAACATTGCTTGCAGGGCAGAACTTGGGCGTTATCCTTTAATCATTGACATAAAAACCTCAATCTTCAGCTATTGGCAAAGACTGAAGTATTGTTGTAATAACGTTTTGTTAAGTGAGGCATTTCAATATGCAACAACATCTACAACATTTTTTGATGTTGCAACTAACGAAGAAATGCATCAAGAAACAGAACCGATAACCCGGCAACACATCAAGAACGGTCGATTAACCATGAGGAAAACCCTCAGAAATAAGTATTCACAAAACTGGCTGGGCACCCAGAATAGTTCATCGTCAACTTCAAGAGAAAAATTTACACACAAGGAAGTTAAAAAGAGCTATGAATTTGAGAATTACCTAACAACAGTTAAAAACCCAGCGCACAGAATAAGCCTGACAAAGCTTAGATTAGGATGTCATACATTACGAATACAGACTGGAAAATATGAAAATAAAGGAGCATCAATCCCAGTAGAGCAAAGAACATGCTTGGTATGTAAACAAAATTGCGTAGAAGACGAAAAGCATTTTTTGATGTGTTGCCAGGGATTTACAACCATAAGACATGAATTATGTTCTCACATTTCTAAGGTTGATGTAAGGTATATATATTTAAGTGAGAACGAGAGGATTAAGTACCTACTTAGATCTGACAATGAACATACATCAAAAGTAGTAGGTAAATATATACATTCAATGTTTCAAAAAAGGAAAGAGCTTCTTAACTTACAAGCACAATGAACATTATAATTTATTTAATTTTTACATATATTGACATTATGAATTGTATAAGAATCAAATTTTTGTTATTTCTTAAATGTATTAGTAAATGTGAAAACCTTTGTTGTAAACAGACCAATACCTCCCTTTGGAGAGTAAGGCGCAATAAAGATATACTATTACTATTACTATTACTATTACTATTACTATTCCTCATTCTCTATTCCCCATTACCTATTCCTCATTCCCTATTCCTCATTCCCTATTCCTCATTCCCTATTCTCCATTCCCTGTTCCTCATTCCCTATTCCCCATTACCTATTCCCCATTACCTATTCCTCATTCCCTATTCCTCATTCCCTATTCCCCATTACCTATTCCCCATTCCCTATTCCTCATTCCCTATTCCTCATTCCCTATTCCCCATTACCTATTCCTCATTCCCTATTCCCCATTCCCTGTTCCTCATTCCCTATTCCCCATTACCTATTCCTCATTCCCTATTCCCCATTCCCTGTTCCTCATTCCCTATTCCCCATTACCTATTCCCCATTACCTATTCCTCATTCCCTGTTCCCCATTCTCTATTCCTCATTACCTATTCCCCATTCCCTATTCCTCATTACCTATTCCCCATTCCCTATTCCTCATTCCCCATACTTTTGTATGGTTGTGAAATATGGGGACCCGAACTTTTATCATACAAAACACATTTCGATAAAAGTACAATTGAACAAGTTCACATCCGGTTTTGCAAACAAGCATTAAATGTACCATGGTATGCAGAAAACGTAGCATGTAGAGCAGAACTAGGTCGATACCCTTTAGCAATAGACATTAAAGCATCTATCTTATGCTATTTTCAAAGATTAGAACATAAGATAACCAATCCCATATTAAATGATGCATTTCTTTACGCCAAAAAACATACTAAATCTGTTAGTTTATTAAACGATGATGAAGCATTAGGAATTCTCTCCGATAATGACACATCAGCCCCACAACTTTCAACGAATTCTTGCTCTAAAATTAAACATAGGTTAAGAAAAAATTATTTCCAAAATTGGTCAAAGGTCCGAAATTGCGCGTCAGTTAGCTCTAGAGAAAAATTCACTCACAAAGAAGTTAAAAAAGATTACCAATTAGAAGAGTATCTCACTACAGTTAAAAATCCAGCGCATCGAATAAAAATAACTAAACTAAGATTAGGGGTACATTCCCTACGCATACAGACTGGAAAATATGAAAATGCAGGAGCATCCATACCAGTTGAAAAAAGAAAGTGCTTGGTATGTAAGGAAAACCACATAGAGGACGAACAGCATTTTTAATGTATTGCAAAGGGTATAATGATATTAGAAAAGAGCTTCATTCAATCGTGTCACAAACTGATCCTCGCTTTGTAGATTTAACTGATCATGAAAAAATAAAGTACCTTCTTAAACTAGATAATTATGCTACCTCTAGAATCATAGCTAAATATATCTTCCTAATGTTTCAAAAAAGAAAAGAAATTTTAAATTGACAGTTATATCAATAAATAGTTGTATAATTAATAGTCCAATAATTACCGTAAACGTTTGCATTGTAATTTCATTGTTTGTTATTAAGTAATTTGTTAGCATAGTTGCTATAACACCTTTATTGTAACTAGACCAATACCTCCCTTTGGAGTGTAAGGCACAATAAAGATTTACTGTTACTGTTACTATTCCTCATTCCCTATTCCCCATTACCTATTCCTCATTCCCTATTCCTCATTCCCTGTTCCCCATTCCCTGTTCCTCATTCCCTATTCCCCATTACCTATTCCCCATTACCTATTCCCCATTACCTATTCCTCATTCCCTATTCCCCATTACCTATTCCCCATTACCTATTCCCCATTACCTATTCCTCATTCCCTATTCCCCATTACCTATTCCTCATTCCCTATTCCTCATTCCCTGTTCCCCATTCCCTATTCCCCATTACCTATTCCTCATTACCTATTCCTCATTCCCTGTTCCCCATTCCCTATTCCCCATTACCTATTCCCCATTCCCTATTCTCCATTCCCTATTCCCCATTCCTCATTCCCTATTCCTCATTCCCTGTTCTCCATTCCCTATTCTTCATTCCCTATTCCTAATTTCCTAATCCTATTCCTCATTCCCTATTCCTCATTCCCTATTCCTCATTCCTTCTTCCTCATTCCCTATTCCTCATTCCTTATTCCTCATTCCCTATTCCTCATTCCTTATTCCTCATTCCCTATTCCTCATTCCCTATTCCTCATTCCCTATTCCTCATTCCCTATTCCTCATTCCCTATTCCTCATTCCCTATTTCCCATTCCCTATTCCTCATTCCCTATTCCTCATTCAAAGCGAGGATCAGTTTGTGACACGATGGAATGAAGCTCTTTTCTAACATCATTATACCCTTTTAATGTATTGCAAAGGGTATAATGATGTTAGAAAAGAGCTTCATTCCATCGCGTCACAAACTGATCCTCGCTTTGTAGATTTAACTGATCATGAAAAAATAAAGTACTTTCTTAAACTAGATAATTATGCTACCTCTAGAATCATAGCTAAATATATCTTCCTAATGTTTCAAAAAAGAAAAGAAATTTTAAATTGAAAGTTATATCAATAAATAGTTGTATAATTAATAGTTTAATTATTACCGTAAACGTTTGCATTGTATTTCAATTGTTTGTTATTAAGTAATTTGTTAGCATAGTTGCTATAACACCTTTATTGTAACGAGACCAATACCTCCCTTTGGAGTGTAAGGCACAATAAAGATTTACTGTTACTGTTACTGTTATTCTCCATTCCTTATTCCTCATTCTCTGTTCCCCATTCCCTATTCTTCATTCCTTATTCCTTTTTCCCTATTCCTCATTCCCCATTCCCTATTCCCTATTCTCCATTCCCTATTCCTCATTCTCTGTTCATCATTCTCCATTTCCCATTCCCTATTCACCAGTCCTAGTTTTAGAGAACGTCCACCACTTTTGTCGGCTCCACCACGGCTAAGCATACGAAATTTTAATTTGAGATTTTACTGACTAAAACAACTTTGAATGAATGAATGAATGAATGAATGAATGAATGAATGAATGAAAGACTTTATTATAGTGTCTGTAGTATTAAGCTTATAAAAACTAATTGGAGACACTATTTACATTAAATTACATTAAAATATATCTAAGCTACATAAAGTTAAAAATATTTACACTTAAATTCTAGGAGAAAACATTACATAGATTAATAGGTAAATAAATGAATGATTACATGTTTGCCAGCATAAGAGTGACTCTATAGAGCTAAGTGTTTATGCTGTTGAGTCCGAGCTCCAAGTTTTATAGCTGACAGGCTGTAATCTTCGTGGTATACTCTTCGTCAATAAGATTCTTCTTGATAATACGGCATATAGTGCTCTTTAGAAGCACACTGAAGCAGAATAGGTGTGTACCGAAAATGGTCAAAAACCCTGACCCTACTTTAAAAGTATTAAAGATCAAATATTAATACCTTAAGGGCCAAATGCAAGAAATGGACCCCCATTCTAGGGTAAAACGATAACTAAGAATTGTTTGAACAAGTTGTTTTTATTTTTTTGTAGACTTGCAGGTTTAACGAACTTATTAAGTTTTAACATATTTTAGCTAGTCAATTTAAAAGCACCCTATCTATGAATCACACCAAAAACCACAACTGGAGTTTTCAAAATATCCATAGATCTACATATAAATTGAACACTTTGGTGGCTAAAAATTTGGCCTCCTTTTCTTGGTCAGATAGGTTCAATTAATAAATCTTTTCTTAAGTTTTTATGCGAACAGTTTTATATGGCTATGTCTCACAAATCGATATGGACCAACCGCGGTCTAGATTTTCCCATCTAGATTTAATATCTATTATAATAGTAATGGAGGTGATGTTCTTGAGGGTAAATATGTTTTTGACCCTTCTCAGAAAAAAACAAGCGCAGTTTTGGGAGTGTTCCAACAACAAGCTAAATCGGTTCTAAGAAAACAGCGAAGCCGGCTCGTTTTTATGCTGGCTACGCAATTTTAGCTGTATTCACGTGACGTGGGCCGGTCCCATTTGAATCTCGTCCGTTGGCTAACAGTCGATTTGCTCACGTTATACACACGTCACCTTTGTTCAATCCTCGGATTTATAGCTGTTTAAGCTTATATCTCCGAGAAAGAGTACAAAAGAGATAGACTAAGTAAAATGCAACCTAACAACAATTAACTCACCGGCTCTTTACGTATTTACAGCTATTTGAGAAATATAAATTTGGCGTTATTTAGATAGATTTAAAGTCGTTAGAAGATGACCGTTCCAGACAGTGGATGCATATCTAAAGGATGGCAACAAGTGATCCAGTAACGGGCAAGACACTTGCCGATGAAAACATGCTTATTTAACAGGATCCAGTGCGGATCAATTTTGGATCGGTCACGTGTTAACATAGCCTTGGTAAGATATGCTAAGTCTGCGTTGCAGACGAGCTAAACCTGGTATAGTCCATGATCGAGAGTTCGGTGTCACAACGCAGTTGATCCCGGCCAGGGTCTGATCCGGATTCCTGCATACT
Organism: Oculina patagonica; assembly: GCF_052425735.1. NCBI lineage: Eukaryota > Metazoa > Cnidaria > Anthozoa > Scleractinia > Oculinidae > Oculina > Oculina patagonica. Next base: position 10,290,140 of record NC_135767.1, on the reverse strand, counting down.
ACTCATAAGGTCACCGCGCCTCCCGCGGCCTGGTTACACTTTCACGTGGTTTTAGTAGAGTGTTGTCGATCCATTCCCAAAAAAAAAAACCACCATACCAACCATATTTAGTCTTTCCTCTGATTTAAGTCAGCATCCTCTCTTCATGTGTTTCCTCCCGAGATCTTCGTTACTTAACGATGGAGTTAAGCAATTTGGCCCAAGGACACTGCAAGGATGTAGCGTTGGCATCGATTAACATAGACCTGAACTTTCCCGGCGATGTTCTTTGCGTCGATTTGCCAAGTTTCAGCTCCATACGTCAAGGCTGTCTTCACATTGGTATTAAATATCGTAAGTGTGATCGTCAGTAACATCTCCTTTAGGTCCCCAATCAGAATCTCAAACAGAAGATATAAACACCATTTTTCCTTTCGAGTTTGAACTCGTATCGTATTCTATATTATAACTTATAACTTCACAAGAGCGCGAAAATCTTGAAATATTGTCAACAGACGTTGGCCGTTTCCTTAAATACAATGCTGGAGATCGACTTTTTCGTTTCGATGCCGAAAGACCTAGCCCTCCTGCGGAGAGGAAATTTCGTATCTCAAGCCAGAAGTCGCGTTTAAAATATGTATAAAGCAAGGGGTTTGTAATGGATGCCATGTATCGAATAATGACAACTGCTTCGGTAGCTTTTTCAATCGATATCGAAGTGTCTGTCTTTACATAATCGTTGATGTTAATTATCAGCATCATGGTAAAGTATGGTAACCAACAAAATACGAAAATTGCTGCCATGAGTGCAAAAACCAATATACACTTTCGGTCATTGATGTTCCTCTGAAGTTGTAATCTTGATTTGTGAGATATGTGGGTTAAGGATGGTCGTCCTCTCATGGTAATCACTCGGAACATGATTGTGAACGCATAAATCATAAATGCATACGGGATAAGAAAAACAACCAATAGACAAACAGCAGCATGGATACTGTACCAGAGGAGGCGTGAAGAGCTGTCATTCCAGGCGACAGGAACGAGAGCAATAAGGGTTGATGTTATCCAAATTCCCGCCAAAACTTTAAACACCGTCTTCTTAGTAACAAGGTAGTGTCTAAGTGGATTGGTAATCGCCATGAACTTCTCTGCAGTTATGATGAGTATGTGATAGCCAGCGGAGACCGCCATAAGAGTGTGTAGGATGTACTGAAAGTTGCTGAACATGGCTGTTTTTAGAACTTCGAAAGAAAAGATTATGAAGTATGGAATGTTGATTGCTCCTGTCAAGAAGTCGCAAATCGTCAAACTAAGTAAGAGGCAATTGGATTTCGTGCGAAGACTTTTCCTTCTGTAAAACATGGCGAGGACGAGTCCATTGGTCAGAGTTATTACTAAAGCAACTGGAAGAAGTGTGCGCAACGCTTTCAGACCATTGTTAGATTGCTGGGATAAATTTGAAGATGAAACGTTGTTATTCATGTTTACTTTCGATGAAAATGTGACGAAACGTCCGAAATCTAAAACAAAAATCATGAAATTCAGTTCATTTGTATAATATACGTATTTCCTCCAGGACATGATAATTTGAAGACTGGGCAAATTCGTTTGGAATGAAACCAAAATAAAAACAGAAGCATTAAATTGGTCTTTTATCCTACAACACCGCTATGATGGCGGGAAAGACCATGTCTTTAAAGCCATCAACAGAAGAAATATTACTTACCGGTTAACAAAAGCTGTGAAATCCGTGCTATTTTCTATATTTTGTTGCTTGATGTCTAAACAATTTTGTTGCCTGAAGGGCACGACTGGGCAACTCGTGCCCAGATATTGAATATGTGAATAGAATGAAAAACGATTATCTTCCAGTGACCAATAGGACGAGAGACTTTAAAAAATATAAATTGATATTAACTTATAAATACACTTTTATTCTCAACCCATTATCAATTAAGCCATTCAATTTATTCCGCGGCGTTGTTTGTTTGATTTTAAGTTTGAATTCTGAAATTTGGAAATGCCCTATCAAAGATATTTCGAATTCATCACCTCTTGCTACAGAGCTGGGAATGTGTTTTGAGTTTAGCTAGCATCCTATAGCTATAAGCTTTACAACAACTGACAGAAAAGATAGCGAGGACAAGTTAGTCGAGGTCTGAACTCATATAAAACTTCGTTTAAATCTCACACATTCATCACACTTGAAATTGAAAATCAATCACTCCTACATTCAGTACAATTAAGGAAAGACGATCTGGCTGGTGCTTAACTTGAACGCGAAACCGTGAAAGATTAAAAACTTAAGGCGCTGCGCAAACTAAACTCGATGAAAAACACCTCAAAGAAAAGGGAAATTGACTAAAAAACCAAAAGGCAAGCACTGACTGTTTTAACAAATAAGCCTCCGTTTATGGTGTGTGTCTGTCGTCTTTTTGACGATGAGTTGCGTCAAATCTTTGTCAAAATAGCTGTAGACCCAATAAAAAAAGTAAATTGCCGAGAATGGAGGGAAAATAACCAATGGCAGCGCGGTATTTCACAGTTATTAATCTGAGTGATTGACTGAGTTTTACAGCTGCGCGCTCCGAAGAAATATTAACTGAGTAAGTTGATTGCGGGTCACTAACCACACATGATCAGTATAAACCGTGTTTTCTCTTAAAAATCTATTGTCGGAAATACCTTGGGGTTATTTAAAGAATATCTGCTGTTGCTTTCTTTACAGCGTTAGATAAAACTCATAACATGTGAGCAAAAAAGGAAATCGATTTAAAGTAACCTATTGGGGAGGTACACGATAACAGACTCGATTAAGAAAACGGTGGAAATTTTAACTGGGTAGGTCATTTTTTTTTCTTCTTTAACTAGTTACGAAGATCGCCATACTCGCCACAAGCACTGGGCAACCATACTCAGTGCTTACATAGTACTACCAGCTGCTGCACGCTTGCCTGAGTATGTACTATATACAGACCTCTCAGTTCCGCTGCTAAACAAACTAATCGAACAAAATTTAAATTCGCTTGTCTTACATGCATGACCTCATTATTCAATCATTTTCTTTCATCGAAGGCGGCTGAGAACAAAGGAGGAAATGAATCAACAAGAAAAAGGTTATAAGCACGTTCCCATATATATTTATTTTAATCATCTCCGGCCTTTAGGTGCCTTATTATAAAGCGTCACTCATTTACTTTTTTTAAAATAAAACTTGCGGTACCATATTTGGCGAAACGTTCGGATCAGTGTTATTGTTAGAAAAATAGATATCTCATTTACTTAGCCGTCGGTAAACACATATCAGGTTTCTACACCTGCTGAATATGTCTTTTAAAAAGCGCTTCCTTGAATGTTTAATGCTGTGTAGCATTACTTTAGTTACTGGTGATTCATTCTGAGTTAATTCATTTTAAAAAATTCACGTTACATGCAACCTTAAGTCATAGAAATAGATAGTATATTGATTTTTGATAAACAACTATTAAATCTCGCTTTTTTGGCAGCATTTTTTTATGAAGCAGTCGAGAAACGACAATGACTTTCTCTAACACTGAACAATTACAATTCATTTCTTCGAAATTCTGCCCCTACATTTAGAAACGCATTTTAATCCAAAGAAACACAGACAAACTCGATCAGGATCCAAGATTAATTTGCATAACGTCTTCCTGTTTTCTTAACAAGCCTTTTGATGCACACATCTTAATATAACTATTATTGCTTTTATTTGTCAATCAGGGACAAAACTTTAATAGGTGTAGATTAGTATATGTCTAAACAGAACAATGACGCTTGTCATTTGTTTGATGAAAATTGCCATTTACCTGAGTAGGGTAGAGATGACCCACGTATCACTCAAACATTGTACAAACATTGTATTAACAGACAACGAAATGACTTGAACAGCAAGCATGAAGGTGCTTGTAGAAGGCGGGCGTTATTGCCATTCTGCACCCACAATTTCCATTATTCTACACCTGTATACAATGAAAGCAAAATCCTGAACGAACATTGAAGTAATTCTAGCAATAATTTGTACCACGGACATGTCTATTTTGCGAGTGCAAAAAAATTATCGACGTAGATGTCTATTTCCATTATATGTATATCACGGATTTGACTAGAACGCGGGGGTGAGATACGTGAAATGAATAACAAGACCGCTGTTCTGAAGTCCTTCTGTATTTGTGGGGGGATCGCTTACCTTGTTTTAACTAAAGTGAGAATCCTTTCCATCCTCGGCAAAGATCCTCTGTGTTCCAGTTTAACACAATCATTTTTTTTAACTTCAAAGAAGTTAGACAAAATTGCTACACTACATAACCATGACTAAATACAGCATCTTGCTCTTTCAACTCTTTGCTGGTCAGTACTCAGATCTACAGTGGAATTTGCTAAAAGTTGACGGAACAAAATTGTGCTATGCTGCAGAAACCATTAACAGAGAATATATTCTATTTACATAGTGAAAGAAATAGAGAGTTTTCTGTTTTAGCACACCAAATGTCGTGTTTCTTGACTGATTCGGCTTGAACTGAAACATATTCCAAATTTTCACACAACCCGCGTAATCCCTCAGCAAAATACCGTATAAAAATACAAGGAAAGAATAGAAAATTATCACTGTCATTTCAAAAAGCAACTAATCTTACTTACTTGGTTATCCTGGTCCAATGCTGTGATATTAAATGCCGACCTTTAATAGAACATCATGAAGACAGGAAGTTTTAAGATAAAATTATTTCTGCACTGCTTCTCCTTCAATGATGGATCATAACTTGAAAATATATATTTCAAAATTTGATGTATAATATAGTAGTACTCAAGATTCTGTCGTGTACTGTGCATATACCAAGAAATATTATTCCCTTTATGAGAGAACCAATAGTGTAATTGGCTGCATGATGTTGTTAGCACTAAATCTTATTGGTTTAATTTGATCATGTTATTTAATTTTAGGAGGCATATTTACCTGCTTTGCCAGACCCCTCAGGCTTGTTTTGTTTACAGTTCTATATTAGATATGACGCATTTATAATAGTTTGTGAAGAAAGAAAGTTATGCGTGAAGAAATGACTCAAATTTCCTCTTAAAGAATTTTACTCCGTCGGGCCCGAAGTTTTCCAAAGGTTCTGATTGCTGAAATTAAAAGTATTGGTGTTTTCAGCTCGCAGCTAAAACTTCAGATCAAGAGATAATGGCGTCGATTTGTATGCTACGTTTAGTAATTCCTCATGTGTTGTTTACATAATTAATGCGATAATAGCATTGACAGAGTATTTTTACAGCCCCATGCAATTCCTTGATTAAAATACATGGCTCCACTTTGTCAATACACTGGTCTTAGCTGCTGATGTTCTCTTTCGATGCGTTTGACATTTTTGTATTACTACCGTAATATAGTCAATATAACTTTTGAAGGCATACAGTATGTCCACCACCTCTGCCTTTTGTCTTGTTTGTAATTTAATTTGTAATCAATGTATGATCTGTCGCATTCATACAGTCTATAGCTAAGGGCTAAAGACTCATAGAAAATTGAAAATTGGAAAATAAACATCCATGACGTATATAGAAATATTTCTTGTCGCTAAAAGTAAGATTATTAGTGCTGTAAAAATCTTATTGAGCTCGCAGTTTAAATTAAGATCAATTAGGAGATACTGACTTTGTTTTGCATGCTCCTGTAATCATTGGACCATTTCGCGATAAAATCCGCCATTTTAAAAATGGAGCAAAAGTGTCGCAAAATACAAAATATGTATGGGAATTTAAGGGATTTCGATGTCACTGAAATAACTTTCATAAAATTTCTGCGTTATTTATGAATCGCAAACTTAGATATTAGGTAAATGATTTTACTAAACCTCTTAAAGTTTTATTGTGTTTTCTATACATTTCTCTGCAAAACGGGACTGTTGTATGTCTACAGGGAAATTAATATAAACAAATGTTTGGTAAACTAAAAACGCGATTACAACACTTTTTTCTTACCCAAGTCACATTTCATCAGTTAAATAGTTTACCTTCTATTTGAAGATTAGAATGATACGATCCATAAATAACGCAGAAATTCAATTTATGAAAGTTACTTGACATCGTAACCTTCCTGAATTCACAAACAAACTCTGGAATCGAGGGAGCGGCTGGTGAAATCGAGCCCACAGTCAACTTTCTCTTATCTCAGTCTTAAAGGACACCTCTATAAGACGAACACCTGGTGATGGTTCTGGCCTTTTTCCCGTAATTTTACTGTAACAAAACTTCCTATAATAAGGAAACCTTCTCTAAGACGGACAACGGAGTGGGGACACTTTTAAACCATCAACGGACACTTGAGAAGTGTGTTTTTTTAATGAAAAATACTTTAAAACTTCGTATCGACATAAAGCAAAGTTAGTCAGCACATCAAGGATACCAAACTTACTCACCAAAAACAATCTGAACAATCCGCTATAACGGTTTGCTGCTTGAATGTTTGACAACAACAACTTTATTTGCACCCTAAATTCAATTAAATTTACAATACAAAGAAGAATAAAAATATAATGAAGTGCATGGCTGCCTGAAATAACCATGCATTGGCTAATGAGATTGGGCAGCCATCCTTAGTGTTTAATACAATAACAATAATTATAATAAGTCAGGTACTTAGTACTAACTTAGATAACAAATACAAAAAACAGTTTACTTAAAAAAAATTGTGAAAATAAGCTGGAAAATTAAGTATATGGACAGATTAACTAACAGAAGAAAGGAATTGAATTGCAGAGGTATAGTTTATAGCTTGCAATAATGCTTGATTTGAACTTTTTCTTAAATTGTTTGGGCACCAAAGAGGTCGTTTTCTACTTACAGTATAACATTTTGTAGAAGCTCTCAACTTTTGCGTCAACAAACGAATACGGTCTTTTTAGTATTTTTGACAGTTTGTAGGTTTTACTGAAGTAACAGACGTGCATTCACTGTGCATAGCCGTTCAGCTTTTTTATCTCAGAATTACTGGTGTCACGTTACCTCGTCTTTCCATAAGGCGGACAGCTCTCTTGGGCGGACAGTCGGGGCCAGTCCCGCAGGTGTCCGTCTTAGAGAGAGTTGACTGTATATGATTCTAAGCTCGGCGTATCCTTTTACTAATTATTTGTTTTCCCCCTGAACAGACACCTTTTTGAACTTTCGAGCGAACGATATAAGGTGAAAGATTTTACATACCTTATTGTTACTTATTTTCGCGGGACTTAATTTTCGCGATTTCCGCGATTTTCAAAAAATCGCGAAATTAAAGACCCGCGAAAATTTATTTCAAACGTTTTCTATTGTATTTTTTATGTTAATTACGTATTTTTGGCCAAATCGCAAAAATAAAGTCCCGCGAAATATGCCTGTTCCATTTTCGCAAATTAAGTTGCCGCGAAAATAAGTAACAATAAGGTAGCAAATCTCTAAAGAGTACAGACTTATTTTTCTCTCCCTGGCCCTTGTCTTTAGGGCACCGACAGTTTAGAGGCCGGGCGACGGTGACGTCAGGTAACCGAGGTAGCCTGAGTAGAGAGCGCCGTTGCCTCCGCCAACTTCGGAACCTGCATCAAAACCTCAAGAAAACCTCTGTGAAAAATATCTTTTCGTGAAATAAGAGAAAAGCTGCTAGAACATCACTGTATGTCATTAGGAGCCAATTGATGGGCTCCTGATGACAGTAAATTGATTTTAGACGAAGTCTTGTGCGAGAGCTACCGCCAAGATAAAATCGTCGGAACATTGAGTGTTTAGCAGAGATCAGGGTCGAGCCTGTTCAATATCTCAGGCTCGATTTTCTCCCATATTTTACCACGGTCTGGAATGCCTTTCTAATTCGCTAGCCATTATTTCACGCAGAGAAACAGCGTGGCCCGTTACTGAACCTTGGAATTTAAAATTATTCCGTTAAATTTTAATTTACAATCATTACTGAGACCAATATACCGATTTTCGTCTAATCGCGAAGCGCAAGGGAGTTTTTACATGTGACTGACTCTTGCCAGTGCTAATCCTATACCAGTATGACCACGTAAATCTATGCATACCGTAAAATTCCGGTTATAAGCCCCCCGCTTAAGCCCTCCCGGTTATAGGCCCATCTACCTTTTTTTATATTTTTATTTTAATTTTTTTTTATTTTTTATTGCAAAACACACACAGAACGTTCTTACAAGGTGACATGTTCACTACTAATTACTTACTATACAAGGCTTTACTAATTACTTACTATGCAAAGCCTTATTTATTACTTACTATACAAAGCTTACTCTACTTACAGTACAATACACTGCTTACACTACCTACATGACAATTAAATTGTTTACAACACACTACTTACAATACAATACTCAATTTCTTAAAATTTAATATTTATACTTATAACAGCGCAAAAAAACTACCAACTACTTTTGGCTTATTAAAGATAAATTAGAATGAAAATGGTAACTTATAAAAACTAAATCAAATTGCGCCATTTTTTTCTTACCGACATTTTGTTCAAAATTTTTTAGCTGTTTCTGTCAGTCATTGAGGGGGGGCTTATAGAGCGTTGAAGGAATTACCTGTTTAGAGGACCTTAGAGCCTAATATATTGAGTATATTCGGCTAGGGAGGGTGAAGATAAAGAGATTAGTTTTTATTCATTTATTTTATTTCTTCTTTAAAAGGCTTTCCAGCAAATCCCACTTTTTGTTGGTTGTGTCATCTGTTCTTTGTTCAACGACATAAATCGATTTAAGATAAAGTAGAAAACTTTCTATTTTAGGAGGTCTTGTTTTATTTTTACAAATCCAAATAAAGTGTCTGGCCAGTAGAAAGCAGAAATTAATTTGGCGATGATTTTTTGAGCAGTCCGGTATCAATTGCAATACTACGGCTACAGAGATGTTCACTGTGTAATGTTCTGGTAATATTTTAGATAATTTTAGCAGTTCGGTTAAGGAGTTCCAAAAGGAGGTCACCCTGGAGCACGACCAGAAGAGATGCTTTAGTTTTTCTGGTTCTTCTTTGCAGAAAGAGCAGTTTGGGTCATCTTGTACTCCGCCAATTTTTGTTAAGAATTCATTAGTTGATATTCGCCTATGTAAAAGTTTGAATTGGAACTCGACAAGTTTTGTGCTTTTGGTGCATTTAAAGGCTAATTAAAAGGCATCGCTCCATTTAATGCATTTTGTTTCTTCTGTATTACAGTCTTCAAACCATTTCCGTTGAGATTGGGAAGAAAGCGTAGATTTTTTGGATATCAGTCTCTGATACACTGGTGGGCTTGTTCGTTGCGATTTTATTAACGTTTCCGAAAAGGTTTCGTATTCGGAGTCTGTCGTAATAAGGTTGTTTTTGTGTGCGTCCCAGAGCAGTTTAAGGGCCGATATGAGTCCATAGTATCTGAGAGGACAAATTTTAAGACTGAATTTTGTCTGTAGCTCAAAATAGGATAAGAAATTATTTGAGCCATCTTTCAAATGTTTCACCTTTGTGATACCTTTATGATAACATTCAGAGTAAAAGACAGGACAGTCATCAATTCTGATCACTGAATTGCCCCATAAGTTTTGGTTAAGGAACTGATTCTCAGATTTAATTTCATCTTCAAAATTAACTTCCGACCAGACTGTCAGTACTTCTTTGATGAAAGTATCCTTAATTTGAAAATTTTTTATGTCTTTCGTGTTGAGATTGCCCTTAAGGACTATTGGACCTCCACTTTTGTCTAGCTCCACATCAAAAAAAAGTTTCCATTTACCATGATTTTCTTCATCTAAATATTTTTTAACCCACTAGGCTTTCAGGGATTTGCTAAAACTTTCAATATCGATCATTCTGAGGCCTCCGCTTGGGTAGTCATTAATGATAACATTTCGTTTGATTCTATCTGGTTTTCCATTCCAAAGGAATGTGAAGAAAAGTTTGTTTACTTCTTTGATGACTTTCTCATTTGAAGGTAAAGGCGATAATACATAAACGAGTTGAGAGGCGACAAGACTCTTCAGGACTGTTATGTTGCTCATTAGTGCGAGTCTGCGATATTTCCAGCAGCTTAAGACAGTCCTTACCTTTTCTAATTTTTCATTGTAGTTCAAAGCCGCGGTTTCTTTCGCGTCAATTGAAAGCCAAACACCAAGACCCATCTACCTGGAAACATAAAAAATACATCCGATTATAAGCCCCCTCTGCCGGATGACAGTACTGAACACGGGTAAATCATGCGTTTTTAACTTAAAAAAGGAATTTCGATCAACACTCCCGTGACTCTGTTCGAAACGTTTTTTTTTTTCATTTCGCTTATAGGCCCTCCCGGATATAAGCCCCTCCGCTTATAAGCCCACCCAAAACCCCTTATGAAGTTGTATAAGCCCAGGGCTTATAACTGGAATTCTACGATACCCGTTCCAGTCTACCAGTAGACTGATTTCATACCCAGGCAAGAAGCTCACAGAGCTTAGAACTAGGCCTGAAAGCTCGACTGCTAAGTAAAAGACACGGTGCAGCACAGTGAACCCTCCAGAAAGGTCTTTCTTTGTCTTTTGTAGAAATAAAGTATTATTGTTTATTTTGAGGGATAAACATGTTAACGAAGGACGGAAGAAAGTCGAGCACGCAAGGTCAGGCTAAGAAGATAATTAAGGTGGCTCAACTGGATTTTCAAGGGGTAACACCGCTCAAGTTTGAGAATTCACTACGCCGCCAATAACAATGCAATCGAGAATTCTGTTTAATGCAAATGAATTTTTTTGCTGAAGTCGTGCACGTGGATATGAAACTTGAAAACAATACCCGTGAATAATGAGGACACTCGCTTGTAAACACGAAATCTGCGAGAAAAAATCAGTACATGGGAAGCCCAATTTTATTGCCTTAAATGTTTTCAATGAGCTTGAAACTTGCAAGCTATATCAATTGATGACAAACCTCGTGTTTGTCAAATTTTAAAAAAATTCATCGAGCGGTTTTTAATTTATTATCTTTTATGTAGGCATAGACCAAATTATAAACAAAAATGGCAACAAGCGCACCTAAACGCACGCTCATCAAATTCTTTTTTCTCGCAATCGACCAAAGCAATCCCCACCACTATTTTAAACACTATTTTAAATGGAATCAAACTACTATAAGATGAAATTGCAATTCACAGGCGCGTCGTTTTTTTTAGATATTGCCCCATTTTCTCGTTAGTATGTTTTTGACTGTATTTATAGGCCCGAAAACTTCATCCCCAAATATTTCGAAAACGCTCTCATAGAATTTGTTAAAACTTTGCCAACATCGAGGCAGCTGTGTGTGGTACAAGCTCCTTTGAGCGATTTCCGAAAAAATCTCCTGGTGCTGAGCAATACGAGCGAAAGTAAAAAACGTAATGATGTCATTTCGTCGCTATGGCAACTCCGATGTCAATAAAACACTGGTCATAAAAAAATTTCATCTTTATCTAATACAACTGTGGTGATCGTTTTTCGATAGCATTGTTATTGGCGGCGTAGTGAATTCTCAAACTTGAGCGGTGTTACCCCTTGAAAATCCAGTTGAGCCACCTTAAGAGGTAATGCTGGCAAAAAGAAAACGACTAAAAGAAAAATACAAAGACTTGATAAAAACAAATCGGATCTCTGATATTTTAATTGTTGAGAAGCGGTAACAGTTTAGAAGATGTTTTGCAGCATGCAATTTAAGTCTTATTAGCCATACATGTGTCTGAAAATATTGGCCCGATTAGGCTGATGCATGAGCTTCAAACGTGCAGTGTTACAATGGCTAAGAAAGCAGGTGGGGTTGAATTCACTGAATGAAGTACTATCGACGTGTCGGAAAACCCTGGTAAAAAAATTCCCAGTGACGTTTTGCGCGGCAATGTCCTTCGCCCGGGGTATTTTTTTTTTTTTTTTTCGCCCGGGTTATCTAATCGAACAAGATCGAACCAAAATGCAATCGAACTCAATCGAACACCAATCTTTTGATTGGGTTTGGTAATTGAACAAAACGAACATCTTAGTAATAAGAAACCGAAAATAACCAAGGTTGGTTTCGACTGACGAAGAATAACACAGATAAAAATGGCAAACTCGAAAAAACTTGCCATTTTTTTCAAGATGACGTTGCTCCTTTAACGCCTGAAAATAAGTAAATCACGTAGTAATGCCCCCAGGAGGTTAATTACAGCTTTTACGCGGTAAATTGAAAATGGCCGGACACGAGTTGACATGCATGATCCTGAGGATTGTCACGCTTTGAGACTCACCCTCTTTACGATATTGTTCAAAATAAAAGTTTTGAATAAATCGTTTTCTTGGTTGGTAAGACTTGAGGTCCCCTCATTGCAATAATTGCTTCGACATGCGTCATCTACCGCCTTTAAGAGCTTTTTAGAAGTTTGATTGGCAGACCAATTTTATAGTGTCAAAAAAATAACTCTAGTCCTCCCACAAGTGTCCAATATTCCTTCATATAATTCCACATATTCTGTACGTCTGTGAGTTTGTCCGATGATTGGGATTCTCAGGATTGTTTTAAGGTACTGGTTTGGCAGCAAAAATATTAATTAAATGGTTGGCATTTTAGTCTTTATCATGGTGAGAATAATTTTCATACACGTCACATCAGTGACAGGTCATGGGAAAACTAGAAACAAAACTGAGAACAAACTCATTGTTTAATGAATTTTCATCCGTTTTATAAATACCATGCACTAAAAATGGATGCCACTTCAGGAAGAGGGTCAACAATATTGAAACTATAAAAATACTAACATGTTAACTGCATGAGGACTGGTTATATGTTATCGGGGAATGCATGCTGTTCTCTGCTATCGTTTTAATATGCTGTTCTCTTATGAGACAAAAAGGTTTTTCGGAGCTACGCAGTATGTCATGAAACAAAAATGTTCGATCCCGCCTCCACAGTTCCTCCTGTACGCCTTCGCAGTTCTTCCTGTTAGATACAGGAAGGCATTTGGTTCTTTCAGTATTTCAAAATCCAGTGTGGATTATATATGCCGCTTATTTTAAAAGCATGTTGTTATTGTTGCATTGTTTTATGTTATGCATTATGTTATGTTTTATGTTAATTGAACCCGAAACGTGACCAAGTGCTAAATTATTTAAATTAAAGTTAATGAAACCACATTATCCTTCATTTGTTAAAATCTGCTGAACACCCGACCAGCTAATCTGCCTCAGGGATTTCCTGTCTTGACTAGTGTGTTTTATGAGAAGCCGACAATGCCCTGAGACTACCACTTGCGCAAGAGGCTGTTTTATATGTAGCGCCAACTAGCAAACTACAAACGTAATTTCGTGTGGTGTGGAAGACTTCTGCGTTAAAAACTCTTCATCGATTTGCATTGAGTTAAACGAATCAGAATATGAAACGAACTCTGCAGGTGCAGCTTTTCATTAACTTGACTGTTTGCTTGGATGTTGGAAAAAAGAGAAAGACAAGCAGCCGAGAATAGAGATGATTTATTGTGGAGAATTATCTGACCAAACTACGATGTACAATAAAATCTTAAAATCTAATGCTTGTTCTAGAACTGAGGTTTTCTTTTCTTTAGACGAGATTCTGCTGAGACTTATCGCCGATGTATATATTTCTCACGTTATCGCGATGTAGAATGACTAGTGAATAGGGATTAAGAAATTAGCGTTAACAAGAAAGTGAATAGCGAATTACAAAGTAATATTTCGATTGCAATTATTATCATTAGTAGGATATGCCTGAGGCAGCCAAAACGGCGTCAGACTAGAGTCGCTTAGTGCTATTAACAAGGATTAATAGCAAACTGAAGCAGATGGACTATATTGCAAATTGCTCTAGTTTATAACAAGTTAGCAAGCCTCCATCAATTTAGTTTGTCTCACGCAAATATAGAAGACGTCTTCATCATCAGTTGGTTTAATCGTAGGATTGGTTGACTTTCAGGTAAAACTGCAGATTTTGTTTTATTTGTTTTTACTTGTTTTGACACACGACCGTTGAAGAGCAGAGCGGTGATTTGAAATTGCATCTCTTTTGCTGCCCAATTTTATCAAAAACAGTTCGGCAGGCATTTTTCGGAGTTAAGTGATCCATGTTGTTCAAAATGAGGTATGGCAAAAGCTACACTACTGTTTCTGTGGTAATCCGCTGTTTAATCATTTCCATTAAATTTTATGGTTTTAAATTTTTACCGTAAATAAATTTGATGAGAAAATTGAACCTGGCACTAGTGTTTTTGCCGTTTTTCGTGCGGTTGAGCGTAACGTTTAATTTATTAGTTATAGACAATTTTAAAAAATGCGTGATTTCAATGACAGCTAAAACTCTCGATTTTAATCACGAAAAGAATCTTGCAGGTAATCTTAAGTTGGCAGAATGTGAAGGGTTTCTGGAAAACCCGAACAGCGAATAGCGAATAGTACGAATACCGTATTTACTCGAATAAGCGCCGCCCCCGAATAAGCGCCGCCCTCGAATAAGCGCCGCATTTAGGACAAAAAAGTTAATAAGCGCCGCCCCCGAATAAGCGCCGGAGTCCGATGCGGCGCTTTTTTGATGAATTTCGTTTAACTAAAAATGGCACTACAAAGCAATACTTAAACAAGCTTGAACATTTCTTTTCATCAAGAGCGATGTTGTGTAGTAGTTCTATAAATGTCGTGAACGCCGCAAACTTTGCCAGGGCAGCTAGCGCCACTTCTGTCTCAACAAGAGACGAATACTGACAATCAAAAGACGCTCTTTCCGATTACTGTAAAAGATAAGATTCTTTGTGGCGTCCAAGTTTTAAATAAGCGCCGCACTTGAGGCGCGAAAAATTTAATAAGCGCCGCGGCGCTTATTCGAGTAAATACGGTAGTGCGAATAGTCGCGAACAGTGACGAATAGTCGTGAATAGTGACGAATAGTCGCGAATAGTGACGAATAGTCGCGAATAGTCACGAATAGTGACGAATAGTCCTTGATTAGTCACGAATAGTCGTTGAATAGTCGCGAATAGTGACGAATAGTCGTAAATAGGCGCCATGAATAAGCCTACAGGGTTTCTACAAAATTTACTGCCACATGCACAGAGCAATCTAGAAGTTCAAGCAAGTTATATATTATATGCTTGCCCGCTCACTCTAAAAGAGGGTGCAAGTCAAGATGTAACTATATAAATCACTTTTTTAGTTTTATTGATCTATTTATTAAGCCTACATGTATATCTCAATGCCGTCCGACCATAAACTGTATTTACTCACATTTCATTCTCATGAATCGCGATCCGAGGCACGTTCTATGAGCAAAACAATAAAATAAAAATGAGAGAAAAGTGTTCTGCAATTAGTTTATCGATGTGAAAAGACAATAGAAGTTGTGTTATAAAAACAACAACGCCAAAGTCCTCTCTATCGCAGCCGTTATTTAGGCTTGTCACGCAACACTTGCTTGCATTAATTTTATTCCCTTTTCTTTTCTGTACTCTGCCTGGGGCTGTCGATTACCGGAAAGAAAACAGAAAACACAGAAAACAGAAAACACAATAATCTTATGCATACGCTTTTTAAACGGTATAAAACATAAAAAATTCTGTTTATCATTTATAACTTTTCTAGTACCAAGGTCCAAGGAATGTCTCAAATTCGTCACTATTCGCGACTATTCGTCACTATTCGCACTATTCGCTATTCGGGTTTTCCAGACACCCGAATGTGAACTTTAAAAATTGGGGAAAAGACTTAAAATTAGCCCAACATATTCATTCGAACTTTTGCTTTATTAAACCCATTGAATTTTATTGACCTTGGTTGCGTTTGGATTAGCCATGTCATGCCAATACTAAATGAAGTGAAATTTTGCCCGTTTTTAATCGGGCGTGGCCGATTTATAGTTTACCCTTTGGTCGTCCTAGACGATAGTCTCCTGTCGGCTAAAAATGACGGGGATAGCCTGGGCCAATCGGTTTCATTTCAGTTTTGACAGTAAATCGTTGTAGGAACACTGGGTAGACTTTTGGGCTAATCTGCAACCTGGTTCTCTTCTTTGCTTCGGCGGGAGCACAGAGAAAAAAGCTTAAGGGGTAAAGTACTAATAATCACCATTGTGAAACTGTAGTTGCTTTGACAAGTTGAAGCTATTTTTGTAAATAAAAGGGGTAACGTCATTCATGTCACGCAATGTTTTTGTAGGAAACTTTGAAACTAGACGCTTTGCTGGTTTCTACAAATAGCAGTGTGATCTGGCGGTACATTTTTTTGAGGCGGACTCCACTTTAAAACTATTTTGTATATATTTAGCAAGAAGTATGTCGATTTTCATTTCCGCACAGTTGGGCGTCAAAGTCGCCTGTCACAAAGAGTAGAATGTTTGCACAACTTGGTTTGGCCTGGATATATTTTAGATTTGACTAGTGACGTTAGTAAGACACTTCTCAAGACGTCAGCAAAACATTGGCAATGTACAGTATTGTTGTGAACTTGAATGGAATTTTTTACGAGATCAGTAAAGCTATCGAATGAAAAGATGACTTGAAAATGAAAACTTCGAATAATTATAATTAAATACCAATTGAATTTTAGATGAAAATTCCGGAAGTTACATCTGTGTTCAAAATAGGAATTTTTGTACAACTTAAAGTTCCGAAAAAAAAGACCACATGTTTTGTAAAAATCACAGACAAACATGATCAGGAAAACAAAACAGGCCAATGGGTTTTATTCACGAAAATACAACTTTCTTAAGAAAGAGTTTGTAAACAAGACAATGGAATCGAATTACATTTCACACGAAATTTGCATACATTTGAACTTGCAAAAAAGAAGTATCTCTGCCGAGACATAATAGCGAGACCTTACATTAATAATTATTGTATTCTGATCTGATTGTTATTTTTCATGCATT
Source organism: Oculina patagonica (assembly GCF_052425735.1). Classification (NCBI taxonomy): domain Eukaryota; kingdom Metazoa; phylum Cnidaria; class Anthozoa; order Scleractinia; family Oculinidae; genus Oculina; species Oculina patagonica. Next base: position 10,273,289 of record NC_135767.1, on the reverse strand, counting down.
TAAAACTATTTGAAAGTGGTTCTCATCGATGAAAACAAAACGGTTTTTCATTCACTGCTTGAAGTATTTATAGACGTGAAAACATTCGCTTAATCAAATTACATTCTGCACGAAATATTTTGTATCCATTTGTCCCGAAACTTTGAGGAAATTGAAATCTTTGTGGACAGTACTGCATAAGAGCAGTTCATAGAATTGAATAAAAAGATAAGAACCATATTGATAAAGGAAATTTTAAAACTTTATTTTGGCTCATTTTGACGAAAATCAGGATTTTCAAAGACTGCCAGTATAAAACGGCTGTATCTTGTCTGTCTCTAACGATTTTGCTACGGTTTCGAACGAGCTAATTTTTCAACATGATATCATGGTAGCGGGCAGAAGTCGGTTCGTTCTGAATTTTTCAATACGGTATACAAGTTACATACTAGTTATGCAACGCTTTCGAGTGGTATACTATGGAATATCCCACGAGTCACTTGTATTTTCTCGGTATACACACGAGCCTTTAGGCGAGTGTGTATACCGAGAAAATACAAGTGACTCGTGGGATATTCCATAGTATACAACGAGAAAGTGTTGTGTAACTATTTTATACCATACCATAGAAAATACGCTTACTAAATTTCGTCGAAAATACAATCGCAGCGCACGATGGGAAGGTTGGGTTGAATACCGTCGAATATACAACGGCTTTCCTGTATTTTGATTGGCTGTATTTTCTATGGCATGGTATAAAGGTCAATATACAGACCCTCTGTACAGTAAAAAACGTTTTGGGAACAAACCATTGTGAACTTATTGGGAGATCAAAATTAAGGCAAATTTCTGTTATTATCTGATTGCTTGGCACAGATTAGTACGATACTGAATTGGTTAGGAAATGTAAACAAACATTAAATTGAATGAGAGTAGAAAGGGAGGGACAGGTGGGGGTGAAAGGCTAAGGAGATGGAAAGAGAGGGAGAATTAAAATCCATGCTTGGTTATATCACGCAACCTTTTCAAGACTTCTGTTGTTTTCTCACAAGAACAAAACTAAGGTGGGGTTCTACCTGAATTGAATGGAACTTTAAGAGATTTAAAGAAGGGATTGAAGAAAAGAATGGAAACACCTCCAAACAGTTGACCCCCTCGCAAGAGCACTCCGGGTTGTCAGGAGACTGTTTGGTGTCCGTCCACCAATTTTTAACTTCAAATTCAAATTTTAAAATCACATTAAATCTCCAATATTTCTTATTTGTCTAAATTTTACTAATCTTTTGAGAAAAACTATCGCCTCCCAGACATCCCCCAAAATCGTCCAAAAATTAACAAAATACTGCAAAACAAATATATATGGGATAAGTAAAGCTTTTTTGGATTCCTTGAAACACGGCTAAAATGGTTTTCAGCGTTTTCCAGCCCTTATACTTTGGGTTAGTACTACTATTCTTCACCAGTTGCTATTACAGTAATGGTATGAAACAAATACCTAATCATTGGTCAATAAGTTGTGATCATTTTCTTGACAAAAGTAGTTACCTGATTAGGAGTTGTATACTGTTTCATTTAAGTGTAAGGGCTGGAAAATACTGAAATGCGTCAGCCACCTAAAGCGTTGGAAAAATTGGTCTTCAGGTTAAAACCCCGCCTTTATTAAGTATTGCGAAAAGGCTGCACTTTGCTAAGTGTTACAAATTTATATTTTCTAGACGTCTAGTTCAATCGTTTATTTGTATTGTGCGAAATATATTTTTATAAATTGAGACCATTATGTCATAAGTAATAATGCAATCTTGAAAACATTCCAGATTTTCATTATTAAATAGAAACACGAAAAATTCAAATTTAGGAAAACAAGCCTGTCAAAATGACGTTGCCATGGTGATTTCAAGTTACTGGCACAATAACTAATCCTACCAAATTATTGCGAGATAAATTTTAGATAAACGCGCAAAGTGTGGCAGCGTTTGGTTGAATCTTGAAAAAGTTATAAGCATCCAAAGTCAGCGCGGGCCTCAAAAGCCCCCCCCCCCACCCCCCTTCCTGAATAGGTTTAAGTGACTGTTTTTCCAGTGATTTTTACTGTACTGTACCCTGCCTTTCAAGTCAAAACAGATAGCTAATTATTAAGCGCCCGATTTTAAGCTTCTCAAGCTTCTTGTTACTTATAAATTATGAGTTTCGCTGCAAGAAAGGTCTCTTGTAATTTTACAAATACCCAAGCAGATTTAACTTCGGATACTCTGCGTACCAGTGTTTTTCTTTTTGGGAATTTACAATTCTCACGGCGCGCAAATCGCGCCTCGATCTGTGCCAAATATTTCTCTGTTTACCAAGATTACAGTTTTTCTTTTGTCGCATTTGCAAATAATGATTATACTGCCTCAGTTCAATTCTATTCAGAGTTGTATACTTCAGAGACATTTCAGTTGGCTCATAAGCTAAGAATAGCCTTTCAAAAGAACGCTTCTCACTGTGCATGAAATTACAAATACGGTGTTCCAAAGTTCTCAGTGTTTGTACATTTTGTGTGATTTGTTTAGCGAGTATTTAGTTTTAAGTCTTAACTTTTACGTTGCGATGACTACTTTCTTTCAGATTTAATCATTAGATAAGAATGACATTCAAATTCATCTTCAATATCTGTAGAGGGTGTGGTGTATTTAATACAGAAAACAGTGTGTAAACTCCGAGTTACAACACACACATGGCAAAAACTCAACTAACTCGATCGTACACGGCCTTCTTGTCACGTGACGACTCTACTAGTCCCAGGACTCCACAGAGGGAAATGTTGGAGAGTTTTTTTTTTTAACCAAACAGCTAATAGCGTTAAATGACTTACGGAACTTGATTGATTGGTGTTGGATAACTGATCAAAGCGGTCTGCTGTTAAGTAATATCAACAGACATGCAGGAGACGGACCGTGGGCAGTATTTCAAGCGCCACAGGGAACAAACAGAATAATTTTTTAAACTGAGTGAGCGAGATAGACAATGTATTTTATCTACAGGAAAAAGCTCATCCTGTGCAGATATTACCTGCTAAGAAAAATTTAATGCATCTCCGTTCACCTTAAAGTTATTGAATAGACAATGTTGCAAGTCATACTATCGCAAGCTATTGACTAGATAATGTAGACTGGAGATTTCCAGTAATGCAAAATGATATCCAGCAGCCTTTTGACTGATTTAAATATTTTATTTATCTGATAGATATACTTTCCTTTTTCATGTAAAAACACGCTTTTAGATCATTAGCTGCAAAATAACTTGTATATGTGAGCCCTTGTTACCTGAATAGTACTGTACCACGTGAACCGGCATGAGGTCTACGAACAGCTAAGCATGAGGTGTATAAACAGCTAAGCATGAGATGTATAAACAACTAAGCGTGAGATGTATAAACAGCTAAGCATGAGGTGTATAAACAGCTAAGCATGAGATGTATAAACAGCTAAGCATGAGATGTATAAACAACTAAGCATGAGATGTATAAACAGCTAAGCATGAGATGTATTAACAGCTAAGCATGAGATTATAAACAGCTAAGCATGAGATGTATAAACAGCTAAGCATGAGGTGTATGAACACACTAAGCATGAGATGTATAAACAGCTAAGCATGAGAACAGAGATGTATAAACAGCTAAGCATGAGATGTATGAACACACTAAGCATGAGATGTATGAACAGCTAAGCATGTGATGGAGTATAAACAGCTAAGCATGAGATGTATGAACAGCTAAGCATGAGATGTATAAACAGCTAAGAATGAGGTGTATTAACAGCCAAGCATGCGATGTACAAATAGCTAAGCATGAGATGTATAAACAGCTAAGCATGAGGTGTATAAACAGCCACACATGAGATGTATAAACTGCTAAGCATGAGGTGTATAAACAGCTAAGCATGAGATGTATAAACAGCTAAGCATGAGGTGTAATTAACAGCCAAGCATGAGATGTACAAATAGCTAAGCATGAGATGTATAAACAGCTAAGCATGAGGTGTATAAACAGCCAAGCATGAGAGGTATAAACAGCAAAGCATGAGGTGTATGAATAGCTAAGCATGAGAGGTATAAACAGCAAAGCATGAGGTGTATGAATAGCTAAGCATGAGGTGTATGAACAGCTAAGCATGAGATGTATCAACAGCTGAGCATGAGATGTATGAACAGCTAAGCATGAGATGTATGAACAGCTAAGCATGAGATGTATGAACAGCTAAGCATGAGATGTATGAACAGCTAAGCATGAGATGTATAAACAGCTAAGCATGTGATGGAGTATAAACAGCCAAGCATGAGATGTATAAACAGCTAAGCATGAGATGTATAAACAGCTAAGCACGAGATGTATAAACAGCTAAGCCTGCAGTTTTATGAACAGCAGGTCTCTTGATTTAGACTTTCAGAGCTTACTGGAGATGTTACGGTGAACATCTTGATTTTCTTCAATTAAAAATGAACTGTTTTGCGAATTAAAGAGGCTTTAACACGTTTTTTAACAGATTTTTGAACAGCCAAAATTTATTTGTGTCGTAGGAAACCTAAAAGTAATGGTCCCATTTTTGTTAAAAAATACTATATTAGAGCACTATATTAGAGCGGATGTCACGGATGGAAATGGGTTGCAACTTGAAAAGTTAAGGCTTAACTTTTCGTGTTGCTAACGTGCAACTTCAAAATAAATCGATATTTATAGCGGTAGCTTGATTTCTGTCCTCAAATTAAGGTAATATCTTCCTTTTGATGTTCAAAGATAATGTTTTCCATGAGTTAAGTTTCCTACCACTAATTTCAGAGTAGTTTAGACCAAAAAATCCCCGTTACGAAGCTTTAAATCGGAAAAGAAAAAAGAAAACATCAATACGGGAAGCGAGTAGCTAAAAAAATCATGACGCAGTTTTTACTGTTAAAAGCGAGAAAAATCATTATCACAGCAGGTGAAACGTGCGCTTCTTAAGATCTATCAAGCAAAATCAATTAGCTTACAGAAAATGTCAAACTAATGAATCTGGCACTTCACCGAATGCAGAGTTATTATACACAATATGTATTTAATTGTCACGATCGACGTTTTTAAATTTAAATATCAATAGACGCAACATGAAAAGTGCTTCAGTCAATTGAGCCTGCATTGATTCTGAAGTCCTATTGGACTTCAGAATCAAAGCCTTTAACATTCTGAACATCGAGAAGATACCTGAAATTTTCGATTTGAGCGCCGAATCAGTAAACGTCTTCCTGCTTAACGCTCGGTGAGTTATCGCGATACACATTCACACCTACCTCGAAGCGAATGCTCGTTTTCAAAAATTGCAGGGTAATATTGAGGAAGTACGTTGAGGCAAACGATAGCCACCCACGTCTGCAAAGACGAAACCTGTTTAGTTTGTTTATTTTCGTACCAGCTGATTCTAAAATGAAATTATAGTTGAATCGCAGTTTCTCGAGCATCCCGATAACTCGATTCAAAGTCGTTTCCATTGAAGGTTCGAGACATTGGATTCCACTGTAAATGTTTTTTTAATCCACTGTACATAGACACAGTTTTTCTAGTCGTCGCAGCTGACAGGTAAGCATACCTGATATAACTTTCAAATATTCTCATGCATAGATTATTTTCTGTTTTCTCAGGCAGTTAACAAAGAAAGACAGACTTGGTATATCTTAACAGTTTAACACCGAATAAACGGATCTCAAGTATAATTCACAGAAGCCGGCTTTTCTGGTTGAAAGAAGCTGCTGAAACTTGTTCAAGACGATCAAGGTAAGATCATGATGTTTGTAAAATATAAGGGCCCTGTATGAAAGGACGTATGTCTCAATTTCGAAGCAAGTGTCGTTGTCGAATTTCGTCATTTCGTCTAAGGACCGACGCGAGGAGTAGCAGGGGTTTCTCGGGTATTTTAATTTCTCGACCAATCGAAAACGACGTGAGTAACCTAGGTACACAGAGCAGGAGTTTCTCTGGTATTTTAAAAAGGTTTATAACCTCTTTTTTAATGTCTCGACCAATTGAAAACAAAGTGACTAACTTAGGTACACAAAGCAGGAGTTCTCGGGCACTTTAGTTTCGCAATAAAAACGGTGTTTTAAATTCGACCAATTAAGAACTACATGACTCTGAACTAAGCACACAGAGCAGGAGTTTCTCATTTTTTCACGGTATATTTTAAGTCATTTTTCTGACAAGTTTCAAATTGAAGAAAACCTCACAATAGTAGTTTTCTATGATAGAAAACACCAACGGAGCAATAAAGACCCGAAAATTTACAAGGATTGTTTCGACTGACAAAGATTAAGACGGATTATGAGCAGCAAACTTGAAAAAACTTGCCGTGACGTAGCTCCTTTAAAATTGATTTAATTCTTTGACAGATAAATTAAAAAAAGACGTGTCTAACTTTAGAACACAAGAGCAGAAGTTTCTCGTGAATTTCATTTAAAACTGTCTAAAGTCTTGACCGATGGAAATCTCTCGACTGACACAATTAGTGTCAGTCCCTTTTTTAACAAGATCGCAGCCAATGAAGGATTTGTAATGTTCATTTTCCTGGAATCAGATTTACCTCTTTTCACTCTTTAGCAAAATCGGTGTAGCGTGTAGCCGAAGCGCTAAAGTTGCCCAAAATCGAACGTTTTCAAAATATTTTGGTAATAGCCCCAAAAAACGATTCTGCATATTGCGTTCGTTGCATTCCTGAGCTTGAAATCAAAGTCTCAATATTCATATCACACATTTCTGAGTAATCTTTTTCTCCTGTCTTTGTGAGAGACCATTTTTCACCTGCACGCTCCTTTCCATTCAAATAATTGGGGCAAAAGGCAACTTGAAAATTGGCATTGAATTGCTTGATAAGACAACGAGAAATACAGCAACTAACAATTGGATAGAAGTTATCTGTGTTAATAACATCGAAACAAAGGTGACTCACTAGGTTTGCACTAAGGGTGAAGGGACATATACTGCTTCTTAGAGTCGGCGATAATAGACAATATAATATTACATCAATTTTGTTGTCAGCCCTCTTTAGAACATTATTGCCAACGAGACAGCCGAGCCAAGAGGCGAGGCTGTCGAGGCGGCAGAATCATAGAGCCGTGTGCGTATGAGTGTATACGCAGAGAAAATCTTAAGTTCTGCGTAAGGGACTTTTTTTGACCATATTTGGGTATAAGTAAACCCCATATTTGGGTTGTATTGATCTTCTCAACTGGTTCCCAGTCTCTCACTCCTAGCTAGAGAGCAAATGACCAAAATGGCGTCCACGCGGCTCGCTGTTAAAATTTTCAATGTGGTCATTCATCCCTTTACCGATAAATACACCTTTAGGGAATTATAAATCGAAAGTGAATACCCTACAGAATATTCGACCGCCGAAAAAACGAACATCAAGATCTTTAAAGCGATGAAATAATCTTTCGACTTTGGAATCCTTTGATTTACGATCGAAGAGAGACATGAAAATCAAAAGCGGACTGTTGACTTCAAATAGAGTTTTCTTGACTTATGAGAATGCTGAAGTCGGGTAAATGCTTCCTTTTAGTGTTTATTGTGTTTATAGTAATTGTTTGACCGATGATTCATTCCAAATCAAATACCGTTTATATTTTATTTGGCACGCATTTTCGCTCCGCGTAGGAATAACATCAATACAAAGCGACGCTCACTAAAATTACTGCATGTCATACACACAAGAAAGTCAAACGTTTTTTGCTTCTAACGCCAAATGTAATGTTAACTTGAATAAAAATTTTGTCTCCAAATAATCCTTGACCGTTCAAGTTTTGTTTTCTGTTCAAATTTTTCAAGTTTTGCGTAACTGAACATGACACTTCGCATGCGAGATTGAAATCTGACCCGTGCATTACTGTCTTTGATTACTGAAAATTATTTTTAAAAAAGCATCTTAGCAGTTTTGATTTTGGGATTTGATTTATAAGAAGTTCTTGAAACATTTTAACCATCGCGTGTTGTATTTACAAAACATTTTAAAGTTGAAAAGAATTTAAAGATTTGTCAAGAGTTATCAATCTGTCAAACCCGGCGTAGCCTGCGTAGCAGACATCTGTGTGCGTTTTTTAGTGTGTTTAAAAGAGTGCGCGATCGCGAGAATACGCGCGCTGGAAACTACGGCGCCTGCTACGCAGGCTATCAAGCCTGTGTCATTTATGAACACCAGAGAAATAGCACTTTTTTCGCATATTACCTAAAATACAATTTACCATATTTTGGTCATTTCAAATATAGTTCTATCAAAAACCATTCAATATCTGTTCTTATGAACAAACATGAGTATTTCGCTCGTTGGCACTTACCGATAGGTACAACTAGTTATTATTTAATCCATTTGAATTGTATTACTACTTTGTATTACTGAGCTGGAAATTAAAGTTTCAAGGCAGTGCCAACTGTTTTTGTCGCGCCTTTGAGCGTCCTAGGAACAGATTTATTAAGTAGATTACCAAGCCTAAAAGCGGAGCTCCCCGGTTATTTACTTCCCCCTTTTCGAAAATCCGAATTTACTGACCGATAACAGAAAAAATATAGCACTTGAGCCCGCAATCCAGTGTAAACCATCATCGGCTGGAGTATGACCGCCATGTTGGGGCGACGTCGTCGTCGTCGCTGAGGCGCACACGCTCGCGAACCATGCTGCTAGCCATGATGAGCCATGAAAAACCAAAAGCATGGGTCTGTTAACTTTCTATGGGTATGGGGCTCTGCTCTGCGGAACTTCGGGCTGCTGGGAGCGCCGCTACAAGAAACTCAATTTCCCGGTTCTCTACCAACTTGGCTTGCTTGGAAGTGCACATCTTAATATGCTTTATTTTTTTCCTTTTTTAGATTTTCATCAAAGAAGCTCCTGAAAAAATAGAAAACATGATTAATAACAGTTCAGTTTCAATTTCACCCCAACAACCTAACGCTGGCATGCAATCGTTGAGCAAACTTCTTCCAATCGCCATAGCCATAATTGTTACCAACGGACTCGTGTTCGTCATGTTTTACAGAAGAAAAAGCCTTCGTACATCATCCAATTACCTGTTGTTTGGTTTGGCGATTTGCGACTTTTTGACAGGAGCCATCAACATTCCATACTTCATAGTATTTTCTTTCCAAATTGTACCACAAGCCATGTCAAAAAACTTTGGGTATTGGATGTACGTCCTACACACCCTCATGGCGGTCTCTGCTGGCTATCACATACTCATCATAACTGCGGAGAAGTACTTAGCAATAACCAAACCACTTAGACACCACCTGGTTACCAAGAAGACGGTGTATAAAATTTTGGCGGGAATTTGGATGATATCTGCGTTTATAGCTATCATTCCTGTCGCTTGGGAAGAAAGCAGCTCACGCCTTCTTTGGTACATTATTCATGCCTCCGTTTCCCTTTTCATAGTATTTTTTGCGCCGTATGGGTTTATTGTTTATGCGTTCACAGTTATGTTCAGAGTTATTTCCAAACGTCAAAGACCTAAGATTCAAAATGATAATACCAGATTAAGATTCCAAGCCAAAAAAAATAATGATCGAAAGTGTATAGTAATTTTTGCAATCATGGCGACGATGTTTGCGATTTGCTGGTTGCCATATTTTACCATCATGTTAATTTCTTACGTCAAACAGTATCAGTCGTCAGGTTTTCCTGCATCTATGTTGAAAGCTTTCGAAGTATTTGCCATTGTTCGTTACATGACATCCATAACAAACCCTTTGCTCTACACGTTCTTCAAACGTGACTTCTGTCTTGCCTTAAAGACTCTTCTTGGCAACTTTACCAAGACACCCGAGCGATTACGCAGCCTATCTCTTTCTCTTAGGCGTACGCATGACATAACACGGCCGGTTTCACTTGACAAGAACTTGATATTATTGGTTTCTTGGAATCGCGTCAATTCCGACGACATTGGACTTGAAGCATCGTATACTGTTTCAGAGGAGCAAGTTCAGCTTTCTTGATCGCCATGCTTAAAACAGTGTTAAAGAGAGAATACAAATTAAAGAAAATCAACAAAAACAAAGCACTGTCAAATTATCCATATAAGTCCAACCTCTATAGTCCCTTTACTATTTCCTTAGTCTAGAAACGATAAAATATTGTGTTATTAAGGTCGCGGGGGACACCTACCGTAAATACATTCATATGGCAAAATTTTCCTTCACCTAGATCACGGCTGTTTAAATCTTGGCTGTTTTTGGTACGACTTAGCTTAAAGTTTTAAACCAATGATGCGGGAAGTTTACGAATGTCCTCTTTTTTGTATATTGCACTTTACGGCGATGCTAGAACTCCATTTTGAGTGCCAGCTTTCACCAGTGTTAAACCCGAGCAGCAGAAAGAAACCCTCTTTATTCACCCACCCCCAGACCTCCCATATTCCCCTGTGAACGAATACATGTTAAATTGGGATGGAGTGCAATACGTAATACTCGTCGACTTCTACTCGGGTTGGTTTGGGATGATGCCTTAAGTTATCAATCTTGAAAAAGCCGTGATGAAGAAGATGAAGCGTCACTTACTGCTGTCAGCGGAATTCCCTGCAGGCTGCTAATGCCGGTCATTGATCCATCCAACAGTTTGCACGTAGAGAATCTCAACCACAGAAATTAATCTTATAACAAATAAGGAACTGCTAGCTGGCTTGATCATAGGATTGCTGACTCAAGAACTTATTTTGCTTGTTATCCGTTTTTTCTGTTTGCTAGTTGTGTTGCGGTTGTATAATGTATTTCTTTTGCAAAGAAAGATGTAAAATGCGTGTATCTGTATGTTATGTACGTGGAACATTGTAGGAGTTCTATCTACATAGAAGTAGTGTAAATTGTCCTGCTATGTGCTTTTGCACGCTTATTCGAAGGAGATACAAGTCATTTGAAGCTTTACTCGTCTGTTTCCCTTCACAAAAACTCCATTTGGCTTCAAAAGTAAGCAAAAAGTCTTAGACATAATCTGTTCCTCGATGATCACAATTTTCCTCGAGATTTGCTCTTGGAAAACTGTTCACTTCTTCAAACAGGTAATATCCGCGGGAAAATATCCGTGACAATGATTCACCTCAGTGTCGGTGAATGTGGTGGATATTTACCTCCACTTCGGTGAATAATTTTTAATTATTTTTCAATAAATGTCGCGATGGACATATAGAGTAATCTACCATAAAACTCCGCTTATAAACCCTGGGTGAGGGTTATAAGTGGGGAGGGGGATATAAGCGGGGATTAAAAGTGGGGAGGGTTATAAGCGGGGAATTTTACCGTATGATTAGGATGTCTTTGTTGTCTGCCATCCGTACATAACAGCTTGGCTCAGGCCATTGATTAAAAGAAGGATCTCGGAAACGCAAACATTTGAAAATGCCGCTCAGAGTGGAAGCATTTGTAAACGGAACCCTATCGTATCATGCAGTATGGACGGCGAAAAGGGAGGCTTTATAGTTAAAAAGTTTTAGAAAAGGGAGGCTTTATCAGTTATCAGATTAAATTGAAGCCTATTTCTTCTCAACTGGTTCCCAGTCTCTCACTCCTAGCTAGAGAGCAAATGACCAAAATGGCGTCCACGCGGCTCGCTGTTAAAATTTTCAATGTGGTCATTCATCCCTTTACCGATAAATACACCTTTAGGGAATTATAAATCGAAAGTGAATACCCTACAGAATATTCGACCGCCGAAAAAACGAACATCAAGATCTTTAAAGCGATGAAATAATCTTTCGACTTTGGAATCCTTTGATTTACGATCGAAGAGAGACATGAAAATCAAAAGCGGACTGTTGACTTCAAATAGAGTTTTCTTGACTTATGAGAATGCTGAAGTCGGGTAAATGCTTCCTTTTAGTGTTTATTGTGTTTATAGTAATTGTTTGACCGATGATTCATTCCAAATCAAATACCGTTTATATTTTATTTGGCACGCATTTTCGCTCCGCGTAGGAATAACATCAATACAAAGCGACGCTCACTAAAATTACTGCATGTCATACACACAAGAAAGTCAAACGTTTTTTGCTTCTAACGCCAAATGTAATGTTAACTTGAATAAAAATTTTGTCTCCAAATAATCCTTGACCGTTCAAGTTTTGTTTTCTGTTCAAATTTTTCAAGTTTTGCGTAACTGAACATGACACTTCGCATGCGAGATTGAAATCTGACCCGTGCATTACTGTCTTTGATTACTGAAAATTATTTTTAAAAAAGCATCTTAGCAGTTTTGATTTTGGGATTTGATTTATAAGAAGTTCTTGAAACATTTTAACCATCGCGTGTTGTATTTACAAAACATTTTAAAGTTGAAAAGAATTTAAAGATTTGTCAAGAGTTATCAATCTGTCAAACCCGGCGTAGCCTGCGTAGCAGACATCTGTGTGCGTTTTTTAGTGTGTTTAAAAGAGTGCGCGATCGCGAGAATACGCGCGCTGGAAACTACGGCGCCTGCTACGCAGGCTATCAAGCCTGTGTCATTTATGAACACCAGAGAAATAGCACTTTTTTCGCATATTACCTAAAATACAATTTACCATATTTTGGTCATTTCAAATATAGTTCTATCAAAAACCATTCAATATCTGTTCTTATGAACAAACATGAGTATTTCGCTCGTTGGCACTTACCGATAGGTACAACTAGTTATTATTTAATCCATTTGAATTGTATTACTACTTTGTATTACTGAGCTGGAAATTAAAGTTTCAAGGCAGTGCCAACTGTTTTTGTCGCGCCTTTGAGCGTCCTAGGAACAGATTTATTAAGTAGATTACCAAGCCTAAAAGCGGAGCTCCCCGGTTATTTACTTCCCCCTTTTCGAAAATCCGAATTTACTGACCGATAACAGAAAAAATATAGCACTTGAGCCCGCAATCCAGTGTAAACCATCATCGGCTGGAGTATGACCGCCATGTTGGGGCGACGTCGTCGTCGTCGCTGAGGCGCACACGCTCGCGAACCATGCTGCTAGCCATGATGAGCCATGAAAAACCAAAAGCATGGGTCTGTTAACTTTCTATGGGTATGGGGCTCTGCTCTGCGGAACTTCGGGCTGCTGGGAGCGCCGCTACAAGAAACTCAATTTCCCGGTTCTCTACCAACTTGGCTTGCTTGGAAGTGCACATCTTAATATGCTTTATTTTTTTCCTTTTTTAGATTTTCATCAAAGAAGCTCCTGAAAAAATAGAAAACATGATTAATAACAGTTCAGTTTCAATTTCACCCCAACAACCTAACGCTGGCATGCAATCGTTGAGCAAACTTCTTCCAATCGCCATAGCCATAATTGTTACCAACGGACTCGTGTTCGTCATGTTTTACAGAAGAAAAAGCCTTCGTACATCATCCAATTACCTGTTGTTTGGTTTGGCGATTTGCGACTTTTTGACAGGAGCCATCAACATTCCATACTTCATAGTATTTTCTTTCCAAATTGTACCACAAGCCATGTCAAAAAACTTTGGGTATTGGATGTACGTCCTACACACCCTCATGGCGGTCTCTGCTGGCTATCACATACTCATCATAACTGCGGAGAAGTACTTAGCAATAACCAAACCACTTAGACACCACCTGGTTACCAAGAAGACGGTGTATAAAATTTTGGCGGGAATTTGGATGATATCTGCGTTTATAGCTATCATTCCTGTCGCTTGGGAAGAAAGCAGCTCACGCCTTCTTTGGTACATTATTCATGCCTCCGTTTCCCTTTTCATAGTATTTTTTGCGCCGTATGGGTTTATTGTTTATGCGTTCACAGTTATGTTCAGAGTTATTTCCAAACGTCAAAGACCTAAGATTCAAAATGATAATACCAGATTAAGATTCCAAGCCAAAAAAAATAATGATCGAAAGTGTATAGTAATTTTTGCAATCATGGCGACGATGTTTGCGATTTGCTGGTTGCCATATTTTACCATCATGTTAATTTCTTACGTCAAACAGTATCAGTCGTCAGGTTTTCCTGCATCTATGTTGAAAGCTTTCGAAGTATTTGCCATTGTTCGTTACATGACATCCATAACAAACCCTTTGCTCTACACGTTCTTCAAACGTGACTTCTGTCTTGCCTTAAAGACTCTTCTTGGCAACTTTACCAAGACACCCGAGCGATTACGCAGCCTATCTCTTTCTCTTAGGCGTACGCATGACATAACACGGCCGGTTTCACTTGACAAGAACTTGATATTATTGGTTTCTTGGAATCGCGTCAATTCCGACGACATTGGACTTGAAGCATCGTATACTGTTTCAGAGGAGCAAGTTCAGCTTTCTTGATCGCCATGCTTAAAACAGTGTTAAAGAGAGAATACAAATTAAAGAAAATCAACAAAAACAAAGCACTGTCAAATTATCCATATAAGTCCAACCTCTATAGTCCCTTTACTATTTCCTTAGTCTAGAAACGATAAAATATTGTGTTATTAAGGTCGCGGGGGACACCTACCGTAAATACATTCATATGGCAAAATTTTCCTTCACCTAGATCACGGCTGTTTAAATCTTGGCTGTTTTTGGTACGACTTAGCTTAAAGTTTTAAACCAATGATGCGGGAAGTTTACGAATGTCCTCTTTTTTTGTATATTGCACTTTACGGCGATGCTAGAACTCCATTTTGAGTGCCAGCTTTCACCAGTGTTAAACCCGAGCAGCAGAAAGAAACCCTCTTTATTCACCCACCCCCAGACCTCCCATATTCCCCTGTGAACGAATACATGTTAAATTGGGATGGAGTGCAATACGTAATACTCGTCGACTTCTACTCGGGTTGGTTTGGGATGATGCCTTAAGTTATCAATCTTGAAAAAGCCGTGATGAAGAAGATGAAGCGTCACTTACTGCTGTCAGCGGAATTCCCTGCAGGCTGCTAATGCCGGTCATTGATCCATCCAACAGTTTGCACGTAGAGAATCTCAACCACAGAAATTAATCTTATAACAAATAAGGAACTGCTAGCTGGCTTGATCATAGGATTGCTGACTCAAGAACTTATTTTGCTTGTTATCCGTTTTTTCTGTTTGCTAGTTGTGTTGCGGTTGTATAATGTATTTCTTTTGCAAAGAAAGATGTAAAATGCGTGTATCTGTATGTTATGTACGTGGAACATTGTAGGAGTTCTATCTACATAGAAGTAGTGTAAATTGTCCTGCTATGTGCTTTTGCACGCTTATTCGAAGGAGATACAAGTCATTTGAAGCTTTACTCGTCTGTTTCCCTTCACAAAAACTCCATTTGGCTTCAAAAGTAAGCAAAAAGTCTTAGACATAATCTGTTCCTCGATGATCACAATTTTCCTCGAGATTTGCTCTTGGAAAACTGTTCACTTCTTCAAACAGGTAATATCCGCGGGAAAATATCCGTGACAATGATTCACCTCAGTGTCGGTGAATGTGGTGGATATTTACCTCCACTTCGGTGAATAATTTTTAATTATTTTTCAATAAATGTCGCGATGGACATATAGAGTAATCTACCATAAAACTCCGCTTATAAACCCTGGGTGAGGGTTATAAGTGGGGAGGGGGATATAAGCGGGGATTAAAAGTGGGGAGGGTTATAAGCGGGGAATTTTACCGTATGATTAGGATGTCTTTGTTGTCTGCCATCCGTACATAACAGCTTGGCTCAGGCCATTGATTAAAAGAAGGATCTCGGAAACGCAAACATTTGAAAATGCCGCTCAGAGTGGAAGCATTTGTAAACGGAACCCTATCGTATCATGCAGTATGGACGGCGAAAAGGGAGGCTTTATAGTTAAAAAGTTTTAGAAAAGGGAGGCTTTATCAGTTATCAGATTAAATTGAAGCCTATTTCTTAGCTTTTAGAAAATAGTGCATATTTCAGATCTCAGCTGACAATTCCGCTATCAAATAAACCCCATCCACACCCTCGCATCAGTGAGGACGATACGCCAAAATATTTCGACAAAAACGTATTGTATTCTCAACGAATAAACAACAACCTTTTGAGCAACACAACTGGCATATTTAATTCCGCGATGATGTCGAGCACATGCTCTCCCACTCATGCGCACTAACCTTATAGGTACGCAAAGCGTAGATACAATATCCCCCTTTTCCTAACAATGTGATAACAGGGGTTGTGAAATAGAACAACAACAATGAACAAGAAATGTTTAACAACCTGAGTCCAGCCTAGCACAGAGTAATAAGTACCTAGTTTACAACATAATCATTTAAATAACAGTGTCCTGTGCTCTAATGTTCAAATAACTAGGGGTGTGGTCTTCACTGGAAGGATTTCTGGGCTGTCCAGTGTTCATAGTTGCCTTGTTTACTTTCTTGACCATGGACACATTTCGGAATAATCGTGCCTGTCCCCTGGCAAGTTCAACACTAACTCCCTTTTTACTGACGACTGTAAAAGGTCGTGGATCATATCTCGTTGTTAGCTTGATCGCGCGTTGTTGAAGTAGCAGTACTTGGTCCCCCTGGCAGATGTTGGAAGGAGTGGCCTTGTGACGTTTGTCCATGTATTCCTTTGCCTTTTACTTTCGCTGATTGTCATTAGCGCATGCCGTTTGGAGCACTTTTGGGGGCCGAGAGAGATCCAGTTGTGGAATCTTGGTTCTGATGTGACGGTTCATCATGAGAGAGGCAGGTGACACACCGGTAGAAGAATGTGGAGTATTTCTGTAATTCATTAAAAAGACAAACAGTTCAGAGCGCCAGTTCTTCCCTTCCACATTTGAGATTCTAATGATCTTTTCTAGTGTTTCATTAAATCGCTCAACCTGAGCATTGGCAGCGGGCCAAAGAGGGGTGATCTTGCGGTGCTTGATCCCCATCTGTTGACACCATGCTGCAAACTCACTTGATCCAAACGGGACGTTGTCTGAGGTAATGACTTCAGGTATCCCATCTGTTGCGAACATTTGAGTGAGGTGTTTAATTGCTGTAGCTGCTGAACTTGAGTGTGTGATGTGGACTTCAGGATACTTTAAGGTTTCATCAACCGCAACAAAGAGATACTCCCCGAACGGAAATGGACCACAGTAGTCAACATGTATTGTGTGCCACACTTGTCGAGGTGGATCTGTCATTCTGAGAGGTTCAGGGGGAGGCTTTGGTCCTACAATTTGGCATCCAAGGCATTCACGTACATAGCGCTCAGCTTCTAAATCCATACCAGGCCTCCAAACTCTTTGCCGGAGGTCCTGTTTTACTTTGGTGATGCCTTGATGCCCCTCATGTGCTAGCTGAAGAATGCGAGGGCGCATAATTTCAGGAATTACAATGCGATTGTTTCTCAGAACAAGGCCTCGCTTCTGAGAAAGTTCTTCTTTTAAAAGCTGAAAGGGCTTTGGTGCCTTTTCCCAGTTGTCAGTGTCAAGACACTCATTGATGACTGAGAGTGGGGTCAGATTCCTAAGCAAGAAGCAACTCTTGAAGAGAGATTGCAGGCGGAAGAGAATCTACAATAAGGGAGTTTATGTAATCCTCTGCAGGGTCCCGGGTTGTGTCAGCTGGAACAGGTTTACGTGAAAGGATGTCAACAGCATTTTGGATGCCTGGCTGGAAAACAATTCGGGGACTGTAATTTTGGAGCCTTAGTCGCCAGCGTTCAATTCGTGGAGAGGCATTACCACGCCCATTGAGGAGAACTTCCAGAGGTTTGTGATCACCCACTAAATCAAATTGACTGCCATGGATGTAAAAATGAAATCTCTCACATGCCCATACTGCAGACAAGGCCTCTCGCTCTGTTTGGCTGTAACGTTGCTCTACTGGTGACAAACTACGACTTGCGTAGGTAACCGGTCTGATAGATCCATCAGGGTGCTTCTGAGTCAGCGCACCACTGATTCCAATTTTGCAGGCATCATGACGTACTTGGGTGGGTAGGGAGGGGTCAAAATGAGCTAGGACAGTGTCGCTTGAAATTGAGTTGCACAACTTCTCAAAGGCTTCAGATTGCTCCGGGCCCCAGGACCACGGAGAGTTCTTATGTGTGAGCTGACGTATCGGTTCTGTCATAGCGGCTAGGTTTGGAACAAAACGGGCTACTTTGTTGACTAATCCTAGAAAGCTTCTTACTTCAGTAGCTGAGTTGGGTGGCTGCATTTGCTTGATTGCTTGGATGCGATTCTTGTCAGGAGACACACCGAGTGCTGAAATGTGGAAACCATAGTAGTCCAGTTCTGTGACCCCAAATAAACACTTTAGTGGGTTAACTGTAAGGTTTTTGTCCTGGAGGCGAAGAAAGGTGCTCTCAAGACATTTGTCATGTTCTTCTTTTGTGGGGCCATGAACCAGAATGTCATCTTTCTGGTATTAGGGCATCCCTCAAGGACCTGACCAATCACATGTTGACATATTTCAGATCCCACACATGCTCCATATGGCAAGCGTTTGTAACGTCGGAGGCCAACATGGGTCTTGAATGTTGTCAGGTGACAAGACGATTCTGCAAGTTCAATTTGATGGTAACACTCTTTTAAATCAATCTTGGAAAAGAACTTCGAGCCATTCAAGTCGTGCAGAATTTCTTCAGATGTTGGGTATGGATGGTGCGTGCGAAGGAGAGCTTAGCCTGCGAGCAGGCTCACGTTGGGGCACGCGCGAATATACCTTGGGGCACACGCGAGTGGCGAGCGCAGCGATAAGGCGGGGAGTGGCGCCAATAAAGGTGAGCGTGCTCGCAGGCTAAGGAGAGCTTCATTGGGTTTTGACATATTCACACACAGTCTGATGTCCCCATTTGGCTTATCGACAATGACCACTGGTGACACCCAAGGCGTTGGACCAGTAACGGGCTCATTGATGTCTTGCTCTTCCAGTTGTTTAAGCTTAGCTTCTACCCTACTGCGGTAGTGTGTGGCTATTGGACGAGAGTTCTGCAATACAGGCTGCACAGTTGGATCAATGCTGAGCTCGAGTTGATAGTCCTTCAGTTTCCCAATTTCACCGCTAAACACTGCAGGGAACTTGTCAAGAAGGTAATGGTAATCACCAGATATTGGTGAAAAGTCCATGGTAGCAGAGGCTGCAACATGCAACATTCCCAGACGAGTTGAAGTTTCACGACTAAGGAGACAGTCAGCATTTCGAGCTTTCAATACCAAGAACCTCGTAATATCCATCTGCCCTGAAGGAGCTGTCACTAATCCAAAGAATGAATATTAATGTAAGTATTATACGGCATTATTAATAATAATTATATAATAATAATAATGATATTAATCATGATAATGACAATGATAATATTAATAATAATAATTATTAATGTTATTATTATTGTGATAATTATTATGGCAGATTAATAATGAATGGCCCTATTCTCCCAGAGGAGGGCTAGGATTTAAGTCAAGTCAAGTATTGCAGATTAAAAGTTAAAATGTAAGGTTTGTGATGACTATTATTGACAACTGGCTACAATGGCTCTATACCTAGGTGAGATGCCGGCAAAGTTGTCTTGTTGAACTGTACCAATATTCGCATTATTGTCCACAATGGTAATGAGTTAAGGCTCAACATTCTCATCAATGGGTAAATCGCATATTGAGTCCACCTGCAAAGAGAACATGTACAAACAAAGATAAGCATGTTAAAAAACCAGGATAATAAGTTCCTTTAATCTTTTTAAAAAAAAATAATAAACAACACCAACCTCCTCCATTTCCATTTCCATTGTCTTTGTTGGATATGCCCTCATCTCTTCCCACGTAGACAACCACACCCCTGTCCTTTCTCCTTTTGTTGTGTCGTCTGCGTATGGGTAGAGACTTGTGCTTGACCTTGTGGAAGTCTACCTGAGTAATTTTAAGTTTTTTTTTCTCAGGGCTCTGTCGAAGAGGAAGACCATTTTCGTGAGATGCGCTTTGTTGGAGTTCCTTCAGCACAGCATCCACCATTGTGAGAGCATTCTCAAGGACAGCTGAATCGTCTACCGTGAATGTTGCTGATCGCAGTACATCTCTTCTTTCCTGGAGACGCTTTCTAAGTTTTGTGGTATTCGATGGCTTGGGTTGTACGTTGCCAATGCATTCCTGCAGGAACGACTTGGTGTTGGACTCAGCATTTGCCTCATCTTCCTCAGAAGATGGGCAAGGGGTTGGGATTTCCGCACTGTCTTCACTAAAACCGTCATTGCCCTCGTCCACTGTACACGGCTCTGAGGTTGTTTGTGAATTGAACTGATTGAAATGTCCGGTGTCAAGTGTAATGAAGACACTGTTTCTGTAGGACTACGGTAAGCTGTCAAAGTTCCACTCGTCAAAGAAGTTGAAAACAGCGAATATATGTTTACAAGGAAACTGCGTTTTACGCCTGCTGTCACATTTGCAACTTGGCTCTGATAACTGGACAGCGAACATCTTAGAACTTTTGGCACTGCTTTGTACAAGGAATTCTCCCTTTTCCAAATTGACACATTTGACATCGTTTTCGCCAAACTCAGCGGCTTCGAACTTGCTCCTGAGACAGTGTTTAACAAAATGAGGGGGGCAATTATGAAGGTAGTCTGGTATGTCGCGATTGAATTCGCGATAGGCTCCACTCAGTTGAAGATTTGTGTCGAGGTAATGCTGGCAAGAATCAGGAATAAAGGACTCCACGATCATCACCACGATTCCAAAGACCGATTTATCTAGGGATCCCGGTAGATAAGTATACTTGAATACTTTGTTCTGGGCTTCGATTCCGTTGTTTGTGTTTACGATATTGACGGCCTGTTGAACACGAAATGCATGTGCCCAACGATCCGAACAGTCCAGCCACACCTTCTCGCAATATTCTTGGACTCTGGCATTTCCCGTGTAGATCTTGGATTTTCTGAGGACTTCAACGGCCTTCTTATACGAAGACTCTGACCTCGCACGGGCGACTGCTTGCATTAGTTCTAGAAACAACTTTTGTTCGCCCAAGGTTAGCCCATTTTTTCCTGATTTGACCCATCTCTGCCACGCCTGTTCACGGTGAAAATCACAAATGTAGACTGCTACGTCTGGGAACTCGCTTTCGATGGCATTTATTTCTGCCATCGAATAGTCCACCATAAAATATTTTGGTTTCCACGTGGGATTCCAGCCCTTGATTATGCTTAGGGCTTCTGCGATGCACTCTTTGTCTTCGTTTTGACACAGAAATTCGGCCACCACCTTGTATCCAACATTGGTGTGCACACACACGAAGAACAAAGGAATCGTGTATTTCGTGGTCTTGTACGTGGCGTCCATAAGTACGAGGTCACTTCCGTACCTGAGCAGAAGCCCTTGCTGCCAGTTTTCTTGGTGGACGAACAAGAACTTGCTTTCGCCTCCATCGTCTTTTTCGTCCCTTGTCCTCAGGTAGAATCGAGTTGACGGAGAATCCTGACGCCACTGCTTAACTTTGCGCTTGAGAGATTCTTGGTCATCGCCACAGTACTTGTTGGCGCTGATGGCTCTTGCAATATGACTTCGCAAATCCTGGCGACTAGGGAAATACCTTCGATTCGACTTCCTCGGCTTCTGGTGACCTGGAAACATTTCTTTTTCGACGTATTGCTCCAGGCATTTACGTATGACATCAGGGCTAGTTATATTGTCGCTAACCAGCTCGCGGATTTTGCTGGCTATCTTGGGGTGCGTTGAGTGCCCAACTGTACCCGCCTCGCCAACAGGATGTACTCTGTGTGCAATGCTAAGGGGCAGCTTGAAATAGAATCTATTTGTCGTACTGAGGCGCTTTCCCGTCTGCATGTCATCTTTCAATTCCCTTAGAATTGCAGCCTTTGCCTTCCGTAGAGCTTTCTTTGACGAACACTCTTCAACCTCTAAGGTATAGGCAGTGTACAGTCGTATAGCTCGAACTTGCAAGCTGGCTGGGCAGTCGAGTTTTCTTGTCCCTTGCACTTTAATATATCCCCCGGATCCAGATATGTAATCGTGGCCTGTGGTGTTTTGGGCTTTCTGTTTTTTTCCACCACCACGCGAATCCTATACGTAATGGCAAAAGGGAAAACATGAGGATTAAGCGTCTAGATTTCCTTTCTTGTTACCTGTCTGCCCTTCTTCTATTTTGCGACAATAAAGTGATATTTTTCCTCCATTGCAAAGTATCGCGGGCCTCTCCTAGCCGCAAGCAGTTGTTCAGATTAAACGTATGAAAAGTTTATTTCGCTTCGGCTCCTCAAATGATTTCTTTTACGAGGGGTGAGGGGCACGGGAAGGGTGTGGCCTCCGGGCCACAATTTGTGTTTTAAAGAGTGACCCGAAAATACAAAGCGCTACGTTTTAGAAACGTTTTTACAAACCGTGTAACCTTACCGCCTTTGGTCCATGTAGACAATGTCTTGTTTCCACGCTTACTACTGAGAATGGGTGGGATAGACAGCTTATAGGAAGGTTTCCTGACTTTTGCTCAAACATGGGTTGTACTGCAATAAGAAAAAAATAAAGCTTCCGTAAACACGTGAGATTTTTTATTAGACTGAGACAAAATGTTTAAAATATATATATAAATATATACTCCGATTTTTCTGTTATTTAAATTTTAAAATCACTTAAATACTCCGATGGGTCTTAAGGGTCAATTTTTTCTAGGATTCCCTCTACATCATAATATTCCGTCAACAGTGGATTGGTTTTTCTCTTTTGTATGTGAATTTCGATAACAAAACCAAAATAGTGACGGCAGCAATTTTGTTTCGCTAAGTACATTTACTTTTCAGATCCGCAGATACTTAAAAAAAGTGACGTTTCTTCAGTTGACGGATTTCACCAAAAAAGTAAAAAAAAGAGCACATACATTTTTAAGAGCACCAAAAATTATCGAACAATTAAATGAACGGGCTCAATCTTAGACAAATTGTCTTTGAATCTTGAAAGCCAAGAGCTTGTATGTTTATTTACCTTACAATGATTTCGCATTCCTTCGTATCCATTTCGGTAAAAATTTTGATTGCGTAATTATCCGCAAACGCACATGCTGAGCATTTACCTAGTACTTCGCTGCTAAATTTTATTGAACTATTACGAAATAATATTTCCCCACGTGGAAATATGGATAGATTCTGTGGGACCCAAAGCAGACATATAGTCTCTCAAGGCAAAAAACACATTCCGGTAATTAATGCAATAGTCTTCTCAAATGAAAGCCGGTAAAAGGTCAAGTTGCTCCTTAAGACATGACCATTACCTCTCTGCAAATTGATGATTCCTTCTGTGTTACGCGTCACCTTTAGCGTTCCTCTTGTCTTCGCGGAATTCACTAATTTTAATAACGATAACAAAAGTAAAAGAAATGATTCCTACCATTTTCGTATGATTTTTGAGCTCTTTCCTTTCCTCTTTCCTTTACGTCTGTCGTAGAGCGCACAAAACAGGTAGAATTCAATGCTGTGAATTGTTCAATAAACTCGTCCTTTCGATCCTCCGTCCCATCCAAAAAGCCGTAGCCGTATTCACCGTCGATGCGTACCTCGCAGAGGTTTGTCTGAAGAAACTCAATTTCATTTTGAACAAGTGTAGAGTGCTTTTCTGAAGAAAGAGAATCGCTGCTTTGGTAAGCCGTACGCGTTGAAATAAAATCGGTAGACATGATGTCAGAAAGCCACGATATCAATGAGTCCTGATAAGGAAGTGACTGATATTTATTGAATATTAAAAAGCGCGGGATTCTTACCGCTGGATTGCAGCTGATTCACTTGATTTGCGCCTCATTCACCACGGTGCATTCACGCCTAGTTAGTTATTACTTAAATGGGTTGACCGCTGACAAAAAATAAACATACCGCGGAAGGGGGTCACAGAGTCTACGTGGGAATTCGCTTCCCGAAAGGGAGGACTGCTCCAAAGCGAACCCCCGCTGACCGCAGAGCCCGTTCAGGATAAGTTTGTTACTGTTATACGAAGCACCCACCTACACCAATCTTGTCGCTTGCACTAGCACTAGGCCTTGTTCTTGTATTGGTGGTATTTTTCAGCTGATCTGTATCTTTGCGATTGTTGTAGTTCTTTCAAATACATATGTTGACGATCAATTCATTTTACAGAACTGAGAAGACAACGAAAGTCTCAGGGAAAATTTGTGTCGCAATCGCAAACAAGTTTTTTTATTATTTTTTTTGTTGATTTTGAGAGAAAGAAGTAGCATCGCTCTTAGGTTTTTGTTGGGGTTCACCTGCTAAGCATTGTCTTTAACAAGTTTGTTGAATCTTCTCATCGTTTTTCTGACGGTACTTTCTATTTTCTACCTTAAAAGACCTTAGAACTACAGTGTACTGCGCCAGTAACTGCGGGTGTTACGAAAAAGTATAAAGACCCTCGATATTTTATTTCACTAGGGATTGTGGGTAAATAGAGACAGGACCTTTCATGGGAACAGCATATGGAGGCTTACATGAAATACTAACTGAAGGACTCATTCAAGATGGCGGGCGAGAAGCGTGTTGACTGCAACATTATAGTTAAAAATCCTGTGATGCTGAAGGTTGGAGATTTGGCGACTGATTTTAGATCTGGTGTGTCTGTGATTGACATAATATTTCCAGGAAACAACACTGTAGAGGTATTAGTTTAGACTTAAATGAACCATTACCTTGCACAAACTGTTTTTGCTCTACACATTGTAGAGAAAGCGGTATCTGGTCACCTCGCCACCAAGCAATCTCGCCACCAACCAACTCGCCACCAAAACTGGTGTATTCCTCGTTCTTTAATCCATGAGCCGAGGTGACTTCGCTTGGTGGCGAGTTGGTTGGTGGCGAGATTGCTTGGTGGCGAGGTGACCGGCATTCGAGAAAGCAGTGTTGAAATAGCTTTTTAGTCCAAATTCACTTCTGTCTTGATGCTATTTTTGTTTATCGCGTTGCCACTTGAGTTAAAGAAAACATATAATGCGTTCGACACGGGTTACGGCCCTGGGGGGGGGGGGGGTTACCCAAAGAAGTTTTGTACGGGGAGGCTCCGCCCCGAGGTCTTACCTCTTACCCTTCTATATACCATTTTGCCAGACATTGTTCCCCTTTCGTATACCTTTTCATGAAAATAGGTACCCCTTTCATATACCTGTATTTTAAAAAACATATCGTTTTCTTGGCATTTTCAAGTAGCGCTTCATAAATTGAAAATATATATTACAGCCATAAATTGCATCTGTTCAAATATTTTAATTAAAGGCGCTTTCAAAAACCTAAATGACAGATTTCCATACCCTTTTGTCTACCTAAACTTGTGAAATCCCTACCCTTTCATATACCTGAAGCCTGATAAAGGTACCCCTTTCGGGCGGAGCCTCCCCGGGAGGGAGGGGGGAGAAATCAGAGAGTTTTCGTCTAGAAAAGGGTAGCATTTGCCGGGAAACTGATCGGTGGTATGACAGCTTGCACTTGAAAATGTTTAAGCTATAAGTTTATTTAGGGTGCGTTTCTTTGGGAGAATCCAAGATTGGATTTTTAATCTTAGATCACACAGATACTTTGCTACCAAAGAAACAAAGATTGAATTGGAAAATGGATTTCTGCATGACAACCCTGTAAACACAGCTGTAAACTCTGTTTACACAGAACTTAAAATGTCAGTACCTATTTATTTTGGCAAGTACTAAAACCCGAAACAACTAAACGAAACCACCGAAACGAAAAGGCGGAAACGAAACCGCCGAAACGGCCAAAACAAGCGAAACAAAACGAAATCACTGAAACAAGCAAAACTACAAGATTAGTCCGCCAGTTCTTCTTTAGCTTGAGGCATAATGTGGCAAAAATGCACCTGATAGCGTAGAATTCTGGAGCAGGGATGGGGAGCAGGGATGGCGCAGTGGTGAGAGCGCTCGCCTCCCACCAATGTGGTCCGGGTTCGATTCCGGCCCGGTACCATATGTGGGTTGAGTTTGTTGTTGGTTCTCGTCCTTGCTCCGAGGGTTTTTCTCCGGGTTCTCCGGTTTTCCTCCCTCCACAAAAACCAACACTTCTAAATTCCAATTCGATCGGGAATCCGAGGGCCACTGGTTTGTCAGTCGAAGACTGTTACGTGCAACCCTCGTTAAACAAAGTTGATTTTTTTTAAACAAAGTTGATTTATTTTATTTTTTAAAACAAGATCAATGCAAACTACACTTGTGACAATTTCAGAAGACTACAGCTTCGATAGTCTCACAGTGATCTTTCTAGAAAGCCTGCATACAGTTAAAATGACACTCCACACTGATAAAGCTACTCTTAATCATTTGTATGTTAATCAAAATAGACAGTTGAAAACTTACCGTATTGACAGTGTTTACAGTCGTGTACCTGTATTTTCACAACAAAGACTGCTGTGCAAATGCACTTTTTTTAATCCTTTTTAAATTCGGATGAAGATTGATCTGATGGAGGGGGTGTAAAGGGGGTCCGAAAACTGCAAAATCACACAGAAATGTGCTACAAAACCGCAAACCACGTCAAATTTTAGACAAATACCGAAACCTCAGTTTCAAATGACCAACGATAATAAGACTTGATCTGAGATGAAGATCTGGCCTGGAATGTCATCAAGTCGACATTTCACTTGATAACACGATTGATGACACATCAAGTATTAATTAGAATAGAATTGGCTGCAATAAATTTTTATTATTAACCACAGGGCTAGTTTGCATAATAGTGACCCCTGATTGTGTAGCCTGATATGCTGTAAAACAAAACACTCCGCTCAAGCTTGTTTTACTGAAAAAAAAAACAGATGTCAAAGGATGCAGTGGAAACGTTACAGAGTCATATATCACTGCAGACAATTTTTTCACGGACTACCGCAATCTAGAATTAGTAATAACCGCTTAGCCTTGTACAACTGTAATACTGCAGGTTAAAAAAAAATTACTGCAAAACCATACCAAAAAAAAAACGTAAAACCACATCACAGGAAACCCTTATGCCCCCCTCCTGATGTATCCAATTGGAGTGTGGATTCTTCAGATCTCTAATCCCTGATAAATCCATTTTCCAATTTAAGTAAAGAAACACAAAATCTGTTATTGGATATAAGAATCCGGATTTGGATTTTCCCACACTTAGAATGATGCTGTGTTGGATTGGGTGGCTGAGAGCCATTTCACATCACATCATGCTCTTCATTATTTGATAGGGGTTCTGACGACACACTTATACCTGATCAACTGATCCCTTACCCACTTCCCCCCTCTTAACTGACACCCTTTAAATTCAAAAAAAAAAAAAAACAGAAGAAAGCTTGAAAACTATTGATTGAGACTGACATTTCCAAGGTGGTTGAAGGGTGACAGAGGCCTATTGTTTGACTTAAATGTTTTCTTTACAAGCACACATTCCCTTGTGATTAGTGTGACAGTAGATGTGATATACATTTTCTAGCCATCCCCACAAAGAACTTGACCAAACTTTTAGCTGGTCAAAGCAATCACAAAAGTTTAGAGACAGAATGGTCAGCCCGCACATGCATAATATTAAAACATGAAATACTATTTCCTGTATAATTCTTGACAGCATTAGAGACAGGCAGAACACCCTTTATGGTCACAGTTAAATATTTGTTGGCAAATAAGACAAACTATAGAAATCTAAAGAAATCTTTGACAGTTATGAATAAAGCATGGAACAACATATTTAGACTCATCTCGAACTAAATTTCTAGAAATGTTGATTGTTTGGTTTGTGGCGTTTTATTTGCCTTTCTGCACTGTTGAAAGCACCAATTTACTGAATGGCCTTCACCCCTTGGCTTTATATAACAATGTGTCTATGTGGCTGAGTTGTGATCAGTAAGTCCATGTTCATCAAGAGGGGTATAAGATAGTGATCCGTTTTGCTGTATAAGGCACTTAAACTTCAGTGCCTGGGATGCAAAATTTCCTTTGCAAACAGTTCTTATTTCTAATGTGTCTAGTTTTGGTTCTGGGTCTGTAATTTCAACATGTAACTATTACATGTACATGATTGTACACATGCATTGTACAATAATACAATAACTGTAAGCACTATGTTGACAAGTGATTTTGTACATTTTATGCTGCTAAATAATGTAACTAAATCTCTTAATCAGGTGGGGAAGCTGTCATTTAAGAACTCTTACACAGCATCCATAACAGTAAAACTGAAAGTTCTTGGTAAGAATTATTAATCCTTTATAAATATTAGACAACAAGCCTGAGTTTTCTATGAAAATGTGGGCAAGTATTCAAATATTATATAGTTTTATAGTAGAGGCGACATTGCTGAATGCCAACTTTGTTATAGTGTCTGTAACTGTTTGTAACTTGTTGTTAAATGAATAAAAATTCTAAATAAAAAAAAATAAAAAAAATTAGTGATTAGTGATTAGTGATAACAGCTTAGAACTAGCTAAAATATTTGTTATGATCATAAGCACTTTTAGTTTGTTGAGCTTTCAAGCATGGATAACAAGAATTTCAATTGCTTGGTTTAATATTATTAGCAAATGTTAATTAGGAAACCAAACAATAATCATTTTCCTAAGGTACCTAAAAAAAAACATAAAAACACCAAAATTAATGAGTGTTAATGAACCCTAAATAAGCAAGGATGGTTAATTACAACAGATACTTGAAGATGCATCATCTACAACTCATGCCAGCTCCTTTAAAACCCCGTCAAGTGACCTTGTCATTCATAATATTTAAAAGGACCCATTGTGTACATGTGGCTATGTGTTTGTTGTAATTAACTGGACAAATGGGCAATTGATGCATGATCCATTTTGTTTTTCTTGAACATTAAGTCACTGTCTCTTGGAGGCATTTCATGACAGAAGTAAAATATCTAGATGTGACATGATTTGCACAGGCTAGCGCCTTTGAAAATTTGCCAGATCCTTGAAGTTCTCAAAAGTAAAACTATGAGCAACCCCTCTTGTTTCTTAGTCCATTTAGCATGGCCCAAAAGAACATAGGAAGAAAATGACCATGCTCGTGCCATAGTCTACAGTAGTGGTGATTACCAACAAACTTCAATTTTAAATTTCATGTATGAATTTTACATTTTAGCTTATTTATCAATTTCTGATTTATCAAATCAATGATCTGTGAAGGTTCCAAATTGTCTGTTTTTTCTTACCTGGTAGTGCACTGCAGAAAACGTTAAATTGCATTTAGTTCATATATAATTGTAACTAACAATGTTTGTGTCCAATTCAGATCCTACGGGTACTGAGAGATGGCAAACTGCTGTAAAGAACTACACTCTTATGCCGCACCCCCATTTTGAAACAGGAAGCCAAGATTGTTTTGTGATATTTACTAATCAGGTAAAAATCCTTTACTAATTACAGTATTATTTTATTAATATATATATATTTTTTATCAAACATTGTATTTAATTTAAATGCATGTTGATGTGCATGTTGGAGTTGTTATAAATAATTGTAGAATAGCTACTTGAGTAATCCAAAACATATTATTCTTATAATTTCCAGAATAAGCCATATTTATCGAATGCACCCTAATGCATATAATACTAAATCTTTAGACCTTTGTGAAGATCTCAGCTAAGGTCACTTTGAGTACTATGTACTTTTTTATTATATCATTGTCTTTCTCTTTTTACTTGCCCTTCTTGTAAACATCGTCTTCAACATCTTCACCATAATAATAGTGATGCAGTGCCGTAGCAAGGGGAGGGGCCGGGGGGGCCAGTGCGCCCCCAGTTTTTTCCCAAAAAGTAAAAACAGACCTGTATAACCTGAAAAAAAATTATCTTCCGAGAGGTTTGAAACAATAGTATACATGCCTATGAAGTCTTCATGAACTGCAAAGTTCTCATCCACCCAGCGAATGCACACAACTAATTGTTCTTTTGTTAGAAATGTCCGCTGTCTCGTCTGCCATAATGGTAAAGAAAGTAGCGTTCTGTATGTTCTCGGATATTTTGCGCAACATACATAGAGCTATTGCCTTCAGTATTTCAGTTTGAATGAGTGGAGAGGTGTATCGTCTTTGC
The DNA here is from genome assembly GCF_052425735.1 of Oculina patagonica. Lineage (NCBI taxonomy): Eukaryota > Metazoa > Cnidaria > Anthozoa > Scleractinia > Oculinidae > Oculina > Oculina patagonica. Next base: position 10,243,392 of record NC_135767.1, on the reverse strand, counting down.
GCCTTAACCAGTCCACATTTTTTGAGTTCTCTTTGGCACGCAGTTTTAGCAACTGGTTGAAATTAGAATTCTCTTCATAGCATTGACCACATGCATTTTCGATGCGTAGATGCATGCTAATTAGACAGTTCTTCAGCATGGCTATAATGTGGTCAGCAGTTCTCTAAGGCAACTCAGACAGTTTAATAACTACAGACTTACTATGATCACTCTGAAAGGTGAAACAATTGCTGGTTTCAAGATACAGAGACAGTCGGTTTTCTATTTTGTAATTGATGTTGCAAGTGTTACACTCTCTTCAATGTACATTGGTTTGCTGTGACAGTGTAGAAAGTAAATAATTCACAATTTGCATAAATCACAAACAGCTCTTGGAGAACGCTCAAAATAGTATTTCCAAGCCTCTAGATTTCAAAATTTTCTGGGGGCGTGCATGCCAGACCCCCCTAGCGGCTCACGCCTCCAGCGCTCGCGTGCCCCCCCACTTATTTTACCCTTGCTACAGCACTGTGATGTACGCATGTTCAATTTAAAAAATTATTGAATCTTTAAATGTGTTGGGACATTGCTTTTGGACAATGGTTTATACTGTATGTGACTTTGGATTGGCTGGCATGTTTTAAAATTACTTGGAATGCTTGACTTACTGAAGATGTTCTGACAGCCCTCAAATACCATCACATGACATTTCAGCAATGCTGAATAAGGTACGAATGGCAACATTGCTAATGCAGTCATCATGTGATGAAGCTCCTTCTCCCTGAATTGTATCACGCATGAGTGACTTAATTTGCTGCTTTTGAACCACAACCAACAAACACATATTAATCATTTTAAATCCAAGTCTGTGGTGTTTTTAAATAACCAAGAAGCTACTTAGTAGCTTAAAACCGGGTGGTTAATGTTAAACCACTCTTTTAGCTAACAAGAAAGCCTATAAAGGCTTTTAGACGTATACCCAGTAGCGTTTTATTTCCTTGTGTTGCTGTTCAACAAGAAGTGTGTTATGTTGAAGCGTGACATGAAGACTTTGAAGGTAGAGATATCAGAGTTGTTTTCGTTCTACTTTTAAAACGCATAATATATAACTTGACTCTTTCAATTATATGTCGTACTGGTCATTTCTAACTGAGCAGCCATTCTATTTTGCTCTGTGGTCTAAGCGATGATTGTTGAGTTAAACACACGGAAAACGCGTATAAGGCACGTAATTTAAATCCCTCAAGTGGCAAGTAATTTAAAACATTTCCTCTGTCCCATTCTCCTTCCTCCACTGAGGCATTTTCAAGTGGGTGATGAAAGATGACCTGTTTTAAGCCAATCAACATGCGTGACCTTCAATGCCCTACCAACAAAAAAACTAAATAAAAAAAAACAAAGGTAGATTATGAACCGGGGGGCACCAGACCCCCACACGGTTAATAAGTTGTTTGACCATTAATTCTTGTGGGAACACTTACGTGCTAAACCTCATGCTTCTTATATTCCAGGCTGATGAGCCTCCTCCTCAAGTTATAATGCTGCGGTTAATTCTTAGGCAACCCTCTCCACACTGGAGCCATTTTGGCATAGATGAGATAAAATGTTTTTTACATTCCACCATGGTAAGTTTAGAATCTACCCTATCCTTAAAAATCTCTTCTCTGATCTGTTAAGTGTATAGCTAAATTTGTCCTGCTAAAAAGCATGACTCAAAAAGTAACCATTACATATTAAATAAATAGTTTTGGTCCACTGGAAAGGGAAAAATTAATGTCTTTAAAACGCACAACACAAATGGTTTAATGAGCTCAATGGAAGGCAAGATCTGAAAATGTTTCTTCCTTAGCATGCATAATTTATTCATTAAAGCTTATAACCTCATATAAGTTTGGACACTGCTTGTCAATTCCAGAAGGGTAAAGTGTTCAAACTAAAATAATGTCATGCAGAGACCAAGCAGAAAATGTTTGCATGGTATAACCAACATTACCATCACAAACCATTACGCCACCGCCTCCACCCTTTACTCAAGTGATGTTAATTGGTAATGAGTTCAGTTTCATTTCAGCTTAATTTTTTAAATATTTTAAATTTTCTTGTGTTGATGAGCCACACACTCGTCATTTCAAGTGCTTTTACCATTCATTACTGGTTAGATTACCATTTCCACTAATTTGTAATTAGTCCAATTAAACATTGTGAAAGTAACCCTACAGTAAGTATTTTGTTTCGGCAGATAAGGAGATGCTGTAAATAATAAAATTCAACCTTAGCAAGATATATTTCCATACCTAGGTATCTGTAAAAGCTGAATACAATAAACTGGTGAAAAACCTTGCAGGATTTGTAGCTAGCTTTAGCTTGAGGATATTGCAAAGTTCCTATAATTTAAGGTTATAATTTACTAGGATCTTGCAGGGATCCTTACAAGACTTTGAAGATCTTGTAAGGTGATGGTTTGATGCAGTTGACTTTTTTAAACATGTTGCTTTTTTCTAAAAAAAAAGGAATATCTTTTCTCCATAATAGTCAGGGTCAAACCATTAACTTTTGTACAATGCCATTTGACTGTAATTAGTCTTTTTAAATCCTGGAGATCTACCAGAGTAATAAGACTATTTATTATATTTTCAACGACTGACTCTGGAAAGCTGGTACACAAACTTAGAACAAACGCCTATAAACAGATGTCAACAACTACCGGCACCTTACAAACGACTTATTCACGACTTAAACAGAACCGACAAACGGACAGCCAACAGAACGACTTAATTTGACTAACAATAGACGAAACAGAACGACTTAATTTAACTAACGATAGACAGATCGAAACTGACCAATTACTGTCCACAAACTCTACACGAGTCTTACAGCCAATAACATCATGATGAACTGACCAATCAACATCAACGGACCAGACTTATAACATCATCGACTGACAACAACTTTTCACTTGACTCTGAAGATGACTTCCGCTCAGGTTGTCTAAACATCAGTCACCAACAACAGTTCTTCTCAGAACTACTCTCACCCGGACGATCATACTTTACGACCTACTGATACTCCTGGGTTTAAACCATTTACTATAAGACTGTAATTATTAATATTTCTTGATAATTATTATTAAAATAGAATTGCCCATTGGTACCAAGATGGCTACAGTACAATGATTGTCACAAGTCAGTGGGAATCAAATCACCACAGGTCAGTGCGTATTAGACTTGTTTAACATAATAAACATAAATTAACAGGCCTTTTGTATCAGTCATGTGACCCATTATCTTAAAAGCAAGAAGACAGACATAAGAACTAGATGTTTTATTGTCATACCAAGGACGTTAAGCATTGGCCATTATAGCGGTGACAGTGTACATGCAGCTAAAAGGCAAATTATTTGGCTGTGTGTTTCCAAGAGATAACAATTGTTTTATGATAATTTGTACATCCCAAAAAAAATCGATATCTGTACGTAGATCAAAGGCAAGCTCTCTTCTCAACTTGATCAGTTGGTATTTTTTCAATAACAGCTCATTATAGACTATTAATTTTTACTCTGTGGAAAATGTTCATGTGTGGTGTTTGCTTATGAGAAAATCAAATGAGTGAGCACAGTAAACAAGTGCTAATGAGCTTTCTGATACAAAACAATAAGTGGGCTAAATACTGTACAAAGCACTTTCCACGTTGTACTGTATTTTGAATGATGACAAGTTTTGCTGTTGGATATGCCATTTCTTTACTAATGGTCCATGCACACCCAAATAATTTGTGCAGGAAGTTTAAACCATTCTGAACATAAGTGGTTGTTATCAAGTTGATTGACCAAATGAAGAGTAAAAATGCTTTTCCTAATCTCAATTTGTAGAACTGTCCAAACTCGGAAGGTGTTGCCTCTAACATTCAGCAACTTTGGGCAATGACACAGGAGATCAAGTCATCCAAACAGGGTGTAGCCATTGGCCGTTTTGATGTAAGTGAGAGTTCTTTTCCTACGTGACTTTATTTTTTACATGTTAATGCTAATGCTGCTACTGCTGCTACTGCTACTGCTACTGCTACTGCTACTGCTACTTCTGCTCGGCTACTGCTGCTGCTGCTACTGCTAATGCTCCTACTGCTACTGCTGTTGCTACTACTGCTGCTGCAGGGACCGCAGAGACCATTTTGAAGTGGTAGGGCTAACAACCTGGCTAAAACAAGCAAGCATTAGGGGTCCGCCATTTCCGCTATTTATCATGTGAAAATTCATAGCGGAGCTCCCGCGAGCGGAGCATCCATAAGCAAATGGCAATCCATCGAGCCGAGAAATTTTGGGGGTCGCCTTCACCGCGGTCAAACGTCTCAGGCAGCTTTTCTTTCCATTTCGGCGTTTTTTGTTCACATTGAAGTGTTAGTATGAGCAATGATAGATAAACGTAGTTGCTGAGTGTAAGCATAATCCCATTTCCACAGGCAAACGAATGTTTTTACCTCTTACATGCGTCGCATCCAAACCAAAGTGCTTTGACAAATGGCGCCGACAAGTCCGCATATCGCTATTTTCAAACACGCAGAACTTTTTTAGTAAAGCTCCAAAAACTTAGTAAACCCTTAAGATACCGGTAATGTATCGAACTTTGCACTGTGAAAATTAAAACCTTATCTTTGCAGTACTTTTCTTATTTTTTGCATATTTCTGTCGTTTGACCGCGGTCGAGGGGTCGCCAACCCCGTACGTACGCACGGATTAGGCCTAGAGACGAGAAGGTTTCCCGCCCGTGACTAAAGAAGAGAAAGGAAATTGCAAACAGGAAATAAAGCTCGCAGGGCAAGACAAAATGTAGACAACGGGTAAAATTACTCAGCGACACTACACAGAAAAAGATCTGAGAGGTTTATTATCCAACTGCTCCATTTAATTTGTCTTTTTTCAAGTGTGAGTGTATCGAAACCTCGATGCGCCTTTACGTTAAAAAAATTGTGGCTCTCGTTCGCTACACGGTTAAATTTAAATTTTATTGGTCTCTGGTCGCATTTTTCGTAGCCGTACACGTTATCTTTTATCGACTGGATGATGTGGACGTTTCAGTTTGATCTTAACGAAGTTATGATATTTAATCTCGTAGCCAGATCTTCTCAACCCTCGGAGAGAAGTACCGTGGTAAGTAGACATCTGGGTACGAGATTAGCACGGTGTTTGCTGTGTAGGCTGAATGAAACCGCGAGTAAGAAGAGCGACAGAGAACATTCTTTCTCCCAAGATGTCCTTAAAAGTCATCTATATCAGTCCGTGAAATTGTGGAAAACGAAAATTGTTTACGAGGAGACCGAAATAATTGCGAATGATATTCCTTGTGCAAGTCCAGTTTGCTTGTTTCTGTTGTTTGCTATTGAAGAATATAAAAACTTCAGCAAACGATTGTGTTAAAACGAAGCTAAGCACTACATAGATCAAGTCCGTTGAAGAAAGAGACAGGACCCTGATGCAAGTTGACAACCTCCTACTGAATTGCTGAGCCTGATTTTATGATAGAAAATTTCATGATATTTTTACTTTCTGAGCGCAGTTCGATAGACTCGATAGATTCTGCGTGGGCAAGGTTTAGTTTTTATCCATTTAGGTCTTTTTTTAAAATAAATGTGAGCTCCGCTTTTAGGTTTGCCTATAGCTATATATTACATTATCCTTTTCATGAGCTCAAAATATCAATCCAACCAAAAAAGTGGTAGGGCTATAGCCCTACCAGCCCCTCCCCCTCCGCGGTCCCTGTGCTGCTACTGCTAATGCGGCTGCAGCCACTGCTAATGCTCCTACTGCTACTGCTAATGCTACTACTGCTGCTGCTGCTGCTAATGCTCCTACTGCTAATGCTACTACTGCTGCTGCTACTGCTAATGCGGCTGCAGCCACTGCTAATGCTCCTACTGCTACTGCTAATGCTACTACTGCTGCTGCTGCTGCTAATGCTCCTACTGCTAATGCTACTACTGCTGCTGCTACTGCTAATGCGGCTGCAGCCACTGCTAATGCTCCTACTGCTACTGCTGTTGCTACTACTGCTGCTGCTGCTGCTACTGCCCCCCCCCCAGGGGGGTACTCCCTATAACGGCCTATACGGGGAGGCTCTGCCCGAAAGGGGTACCTTTTTCAGGCTTCAGGTATATAAAAGGGTACTGAGGCAATTTGCAAGTTTAGGTATACGAAAGGGTATGTAAATCTGTCATTTAGGTTTTTCAAAGGGCCTATAATTAAAATATTTCGAACAGATGCAATTTATGGCTGTATTAAATCAATTTATTAAGCGCTACATGAAAATGACAAGAAAAACGTCCTGTTCCAAGTCTATACCATGTCTTTCAGGTATATGAAAGGGGTACCTTTTTTCATTAAAAGGTATACGAAAAGGGTTCAATTTCTGTCAAAATGGTATATAAAAGGGTAAGGGGTACAAAACTTTTTTGGGTACCCCCCCCCCCGGGGCTATTAACAATCAACCACACTATACTACATTTAAGTTTCATGGTATTTTTAGAGGGTGAATGTCATGTTTTAATGTTCGCTTATATCTCACTACTACTTGTTGTGTTGTCTTTAGATTGACAGAAGCTATGACATCAACTTGTTATCCTATACATGACACTACTGTGATCTCTGAGAGGAACGTATGATCACCATAGAGTACAAGTACAGCTCTTCTAGTCATGTTCTACAAGCTGAATGAATCAAAATCATCACAGTACCAGTAGAGTGTCACAGCTCCCAGCTCACAACAGATGATCTCTGAGTGACACGGGGCAGCTTAAAGATTGTTTCGACCCTTTAGATTACAGCGGTTGTCACTTGACTGTCGAATTTCTTTGGTTTTGTAGAGTTACTTTACTTAGTGATTGGTGTTAAAAAAAACTCGTGCCACTTTCTCATTCAATCAGAAGAAAAACCATTGCCATGACAACCCAGCTAGTTGAAATACAACTAAAACTGTTACAGTTTTTGCGAATATCTTGGAGGAACTCACTATGGCTGTCATGAACATGACCACTCTGTGGCATCCTGCAGCTAGGCACAACTTTATTACACGTGTGTATGTATATTTCACAAATACGACACTATTTCCCCGCTAAAAAAATAAAGAAACAAAAGAAAAATACATTAACTTGTGAAACATTAACTTGCAATGTTCGCAGTGTTATCACTCTATACTCCACTCTATTGATAGCAGTAATTTTGTAATTTATAATTACTGAAAGAGCAACCCTGTTTAAATAAAGGCACTCTTCTTCTTCTTCCAGCAGTTGTTCTCACTGTTCGTTTTCTTATTCTTCCGAAACGTCCTTGAGTCAGCAGGCAGTGATGATGTCATTTCAGGTGATTTTCAAGCGACTGGCGCACTACCTTTTTATAGCGCAGTGTTATAGGTACAGGCTCACTTAGATTCCCCTTAGTAACCGTGTGTGGAACCCAAGGTCCTTGCTCAGACACAAATAGTGTCACCCCCAAACGAATCAGCTGAATCACTAGCCATTTTCTCATTATCAAGCACTGTAAACTACGATAACTGGACTATGGTGCACATGCAGAAGAAGAGAAGTAATCCGTTGTAGCAGTTTGTTTTTTGAGAAAAAAATTGGTTTCCTCAAGGAGCTGACTAACATTGCTTTACTTAGATAGGAAGTTTTAAAGTGTTATTCACTAAAAGAAAACACATCCCAAGTGTCCGTTGACAGTTATAGTGTCCGTTAAGTGTCTGTTGTCCGTCTTAGAGATGTGTCCATATTACAGCAGACCTTTCAACTTCAAAGTACTTGAAACTGGAGATTTAGTAATTAAACCGGGAAATTGATGAACTGACGGACAAAAATACCTCAAAACCAGATGCTAATCAAGTGACTTGTGACTCTGTTTACCGCGAGATTTCTGTGTCTCATCGTGAGATGGAAATTAAAACCTGAGTTTCACGGCAAAATGATTCGTGGGACTTGAGAGGTCTGTTACAGCAAAATGACTGAAAAACACCAACACCAGATGTACGTCTTGTAAAGCTGCCCGTTAAGAGAGAGGTGACTAGCCCTTGGATGCTTTTTTTTCTCTCCCCAGTCTCTCCGACTCTCCTCTACGAGTCTAAGATGCAGTTAAGATGGCGCTCGCCTGATCAAAATGCACCCGCTCGCTAAAATACACCCGCCTGATTTGCAGGCTATGTCCCTGATCCAACCTTTTCGCTGACAGGTACAATTTGCTTTCGTAAATATGGGTTATCCATGGAACAGGTCCACGAGGTGCTATGTGGACGTTTTCCGTGGTTTACTATTGTACACATCCTGGTCCTTGTTCAGCTGTGCAGCAGTCTTTCTTTCTTTTTGAGATCTTTTTTTTCCCTCAGGCCATCCCATTAGATCATTCTTGTTTTTTTTTTTTAGTTTTATTCATTTTTGTATACACTGGGATTTTAGTCAAAAATTCCTAGCAGGGGCGTAGCCAGCTTTTTTCGAGAGGATTGGCGGTAAGGAGGTCCGCTCGCCAAGGAAGTTGTTTTGGATCAAGACTCTCGAAAATGCTTTCTGCTTCACTTTCTGCTGATGTTATCAGGTGATGTTATGTGTCTTTCACAGCACCTAAATTATAACATTTCAAATAATTCTACTCATTCAAAAAACTAACGCACTCGTAATTTACGGCGCATGCAATTGTGCGTTTGTCGTCACTGACTTGGCTAGTCTAGAAGGCTCCCAAGTTTGCACTTGCTAGATGAGCCTCGTCGCGAAACTGGTAGCTGCGAAATATATAATGCTAAGGTACGTTACAAATTGGTTTCTATTTCATCTTGAAAGCGTTTCAGCCTGAATTCATTTTTTTGTGAATTTTTTCTATCATACATTTTAAAAATACGAGTGGGTCAAAAAAAATGTAGGCCCATGCCTACGGGCCTATAGACTGGCTACTGCTAGTGTAATTTCCTGTACGAACAAAGAGCTTTTTTCTCAAATACTCTTTTTCTTTGGCCATCGTAGTTTAATATAACTAAAAATAACACGCAAACTGCGGTGATGAACATTACGGACAAACGCGTTGTTAGAAAAAAAATAGACCTTTTACTTGACGTTTTGTATGCTTCTACATACGTCTTCAGAAGTAACCGTTAAATTGGAGCACAACTAAATTTAATTTCGAAAAACAATAGGATTGACAAATGACGAAAAACAGATGATGAAAAAATATATAGAGAGAGAGAATGAAATAACAATTTGCACATAACAAAATGTGCAAACTAGTAAAGATAAAGTTTCTCGCTGCCTACATTTTCATTCAGGGCAGGTTTTAAAAGTCTTATCAGTAAAGTCTCCTTTATTTTTTTCTAACAATGCGTTTGGCCGTAATGTTCATCACCGCAGTTTGCTTGTAATTTTCAGCTTTTTTTCTGGCCGCGCGAAAATTAGGGCGAGCGTACAAGATGGTGAGCGAACAGGGAGGCGAAGGGGAACGATCACGGTATCGGACTTACGGGAACGCTTGTTACGCAGGCTAAGTGTAATTTTTTGGATATTTATTCCCATCTCATCAGTGCGAAAGGAATTTCTGACCATTTCTCTTCTTAAAGATTCGACCGGCTTGGGACCCCGGTTAGGTAGTTTCGGCGAAGCGCAAAGTTAAGGAGCGCTAAACCGGCGGCGCCTGGGTCGAGCATTGGTACACGTCACGCAACAAGCGGATATTCTCAGTGAAGATGGCGTTGAGAAAAAGTCCTCCACCATTTGACCCCATAAAACATGGCTTACCGGAAACATTTCGTCTCATAAACTACACTAAACTCAAAGGATGAGGATGCAAAGTCCCTCAGGAGGAACTGCTCAAACTCCTAGAGGGACTTGGGGAGAAGAAAGGCGAGGGACATATTGGTATTGGAATGGATAGTTGTGTTCTCCCCACGAGACACGATGGAATAAGTCTTGTCCAGACCACCGATTTCTTCTATCCTCTGGTGGACGATCCCTACATGCAAGGAAAGATTGCTTGTGCTAATGTTTTAAGTGATTTGTACGCCATGGGAGTCACAGAATGCGATAATATGTTAATGCTTCTTGGAGTGAGTAATCAGATGACGTTGAAAGAAAGAGAAGTTGTCACGCCTTTGGTGATCAAAGGATTCAATGATTTGGCTTTAGAAGCTGGCACCACAGTAAATGGAGGACAGACGGTGCTTAATCCCTGGTTTATTGTTGGTGGAGTGGCCTCCAGTGTTGTGACTAACAACGAATTTATCATGTGAGTTGGCTGTGAAACGTACGTTATGTAATATTAATAAGTGTAAATTCGACCACCTTTGTTTTTGATTCATTGGAGTCAAACCCATTTCTTTACTGGCCAAACTGAAACTGTGTTTCTTGGTTGGTTACATCCGGGCATATCCAATCGAACGTTCTGTAATCGCACCCAATCGAACACCAATCGTTCGATTGGGCTCGGTAATCGAACACAATCAAACTCACAATAAAATTTGGTCAATCCAACAAAATTGAATGTTCGATTTCCCAACAGTTGACAATCGAACAAAATCAAACGTTCGATTACCGAACAAATGACATACAACACTAAAGCAATCATACTCAATTGAACGTTCAATAACCAAACTAATGTTTGTTTATATTGCGGACATTTGGATGGTGCACCATCCCCCTCATTAGTCCTGCGTGATTTACTTATCAAGAGACAGATTCCAAACAAAATAGAGTCGGATTGAATTTGATTGGTTCGAAAATCGAACTCGCAGCAAATACGGTACATGTTCCATTTTGTTCAATAATTATTTACCAAACCCAAACGAACGATTGGTGTTCGATCGGGTTCGATTGCTTTTTAGTTTGATTTTGTTTGATTGGATACGCCGGGTTACATGTATTTCCAATCATTGGAATATTATCTAGCAGTGCACTATTACTGATTTAACATTGCTTCATTATCAGGCCAGAAAATGCAGTGGTCGGTGATGTATTGGTCCTGACTAAACCCCTAGGAACTCAGATTGCAGTGAATGCACATCAGTGGTTAGAAGATGTGAGTAGAGGAGGCTCTGGTGTATGCATTTAATTCTAGTTAAAGAAAAATATAAGATAATAATAAAATGATTAAGATATTTATTAGATATAGATGTACATGTACTGTTAGATCTGGATAAATTCCTGGATTGTTGATTCCGTGAATTGTACACAACTAACCTACATAAGCAAAACCTGCTGATGCCATATTATGGATGCACCAAGAGTTCACCAGCTCCTCAGTCAGCAGTAGGTCACTTCGATAAATTCTTAGATACTGAAAAAAATATGTTCTTTAATATTTTTCTAGCTCTAGAAATCTGGAAGTTAACAACATCTTTTGTTTAATGTATCAGTGTACCCGAAAATTGACCATTTTAAAGAAAAGTATATGTTGGTATTTTCAGGTAGATCTCATTAAGACCTTTCATTCAAAAAAATTACACGAAAGATCAACTCTACACAAAGTTATGAAGGAAAAAATTTCTTGCCATTAATTATTTGATAATGATAGCTGTCAACAGGTTGTCTGAATGTGTGCCAGCGGCGATACTACAGTGATACTTGCGTGACTATCAGAGTTCTTGGTTTTTCGACGAGTATTTTGCGCTGGCAAAATGCATAGTTTTCCTGACATCAAAGAATAAATATTTTTCCATCCTTACCTCAAGTTCGAACGATGTTGCAAAAACAGAAAGAAAAAAAAAAAGATTTTGCAGATGCGAAAGGTAGATAGCAATAACGAGTTATTTTTCACCGAAAAAAAAAAAAAAAAAAAAAAAAAAAAAAAAAAACAAGTTATTCTTTTTAAAGCTTAAGATGTAAGTAACTATCTATGATAATACCAACAACAATTTCTTATCAGAGCCCGAGAAAATGAATTTCAAAGTTCACAAGAACCATGTTAACTATAGGTAAAATCTCACGTGTAGCTATTTTGTAAAATTGACTTTAGCCACACGGAGAGAATTTAGAGTCGCATTCACTAAAACCACAAAAGCAATTCAGTGGAACTTTCAATATTTGTTTTGATACTTCAGATGTTTGAAACAGTAACACAGATTAGAAGTTTGAAATAAGATGTAAATAATTTTGGTACATAATTTTGTCCAATTGATACTCTAAGACCTGGTAGATGCTGTCTTAAAACAAGTTCTTTTTTAACAAAATTTTTGAACAAACTGACATTGGGAAGTTTAGCAACCATAACAGTGAAACCAAGGACAACTTTGATTAAAAAATGAATTTCTTTTTTATTGCATGATAAATTTTGAATTAACTGAAAAACTCAGGAAAAAAAATCAGAGTTCCAGATGGGATTTGATTCATTCAGTTTACATTTGTCTGTTTAAAACAGACTTACCAAACTGTACATTTACTAAGTCAATTCCCACTAAAATGGACATTTTGGACCACAATTTGGAGTCTGCAAATAGAGAAAACACACCTCTCCTATACTGCATTGTTCAAGAGGTCTATATACACAGTACGCAGTACTTAATTCATGTTTTGTTTTTGACATCATAACAGCCCAAGTTTTGGAACAGGATCAAGGATGTTGTCACAACTGAAGATGTAGAAAGGGCCTATCAGGATGCTATGCAGTGTATGGCTAGACTGAACCGTAATGCCGCTTCCTTGATGCACAAGTATGATGCACATGCTGCAACAGATGTTACTGGATTTGGAATTTTGGGACATGCAAGTAATTTAGCAGCCAATCAAAAGGCAGAAGTGTCACTGGTATTACACACGCTTCCAATCTTGAAAAACATGGTGAAGGTTTACCAAGCTTGCGGTATTAATTTCAAATTACTAGATGGATACTCTGCTGAGACTTCTGGTGAGTTACTGTTCTCAAAATAATTAATAACAATTTATACCTGATTGTAACTGAATCTTGTTGTCCAAAACATGGAAATGACTGTCCACTGAATAGAATCATTATTTAGTGGTACATAGTTTGTTTTAGTGTAGAGTTTTGAGGATATAAAATACAAATTATGCAAAGTTTTACTTTTTATTTAATTGACAAATTGTATCTTCCTGGCATGACAATGAATTATTTTTCATTGGTTATTAATAGTAAATTTATGACCAATAATTATGTAAAAAAAAAAACTAACTCATTGCATTTTCAAGGAATTTTTATTCCTGTCTCTCAGATTTTACAGTGTTGATTCTTAAGGCACTGGTGCCTCTTTCTTGTAAACCACAAATGTGTTATTAACATTGCATCATCACATTCAACATTCAGTTGGAAAACCAATTATAATTTTGCTAGTTGGTATATGTACATGTATGCGTATTGTGAAACTGGACATGCTTTGCCTATTGTCTTGTCAAAGTTACGTGTTGTAATCTAACTATATACATGTAGCTAAATGATCATTCAATAGAGGTAAAACAATAAAATTAGCTAATAAATTGGGAAGTAAAACTAAAAAAGTGTTGACTGCATCCTCTCAAATAGAGGCGTCTGCTTAATAGAGGTCTATTTTACATTGTAGCAAAATTATTTACCCCTTTTGCAAACTTTTGTGTTATTGCTTCAGATATCATTCCTTATCAAAAGAAATATTTTCCAACAACGCCAAACATCGAAATTCTACTGAATTGCTTATAAAGACGATTTAACAAAAATTATGGCTACACGTAAGATATTGCCTACAGCTTGTAAACTTTGAAATTCATTTTCTCAAACTCTAATTAGTTGTTGTTGGTGTTATCACGGATAATTACTCACATTTATACCTTTGTAGGGTAGGAGATAACGCAATAGGATTTAAATTATTCTGGTACTTGTTTTTTGTCCAAGTTAAATAAATATTACTCAAATTCCTAGTGGATTCCGTCTTAAATACCTACTGCTATTTTGACCTTCAGGTGGACTTCTGATTTGTGTGCCGCATGACAAGGCCCAGAGTTACTGTGAGGAACTTCAATCTCAGGATGGACAGCCAGCTTGGATTGTTGGTGAAGTGGTGCATGGAAACAGACAAGCAAGGATGGAGACAGATGTAAAGATCATTGAAGTCTAGTCACTCCAGTGCTATCAAAATCTGTGATAGTCAGCCTGACACTACTAACTTACAAAGTTAATAAGAGCAATCACAGTCTCCTTATGGCTTACACTATCACTAACATGCTGTTCCAGAAAACATTCGTACCCACCCCGTGAAAGGGCACTAGAATTCTGAGTGGGTGGGGGGTCTCAAAAACCAAAATTAATTAATTATGGGCTTAACTGGAATTTCCAGGTGGGTGAGGGATTCAAACCAAAAAACCTTCCATGGGAGGGGTATGGATATTTTCTGGAACAACAATTTACACGCAGAACATGTCAGAACCACACCAGCCTTATTACTTCCAGATAAGACAAACCCTTATTACTTTCCTATTGCTACTTTGTAGGGGCCAAACTTTCGGACAGCTAAAACATATTGTGTAGGCAGATTCAGCTTGATACAATGTTAAATAAGAAAAGGTTTTAAATAATTATGTGGAAAGAAAGGAACAATTTTGTTGAAAACAAGTTATATTTACATCAGAACAGAGTAATAATAATTTATTATCTAATATAAACATAACATCAGTGTGCAGCTTGCTGTACATGTTATTTCATTGTTTCTAAATAACAAAACAAATAATTTATGTATGAGGCTGCATCTTTCATAGGGTACTACTCTTGGGATGTAGAGACAACTGCAAAGTTGTATTGTGAAATTCGAATTTCGATTTACTACTTTTAAATGCCTCACCAGCTCTCTTATTATCATGATTAGCCTAAGGATGGTAATCTTTTGATCAAGACTCAATATTTTGATCTTGAACACTAAGAGTTAGTCTTAATTTAATGTTAAGAGCTCCACAGAGAGACTTTGCTTTTGCTAAAAATAAGGGAAGGGGTGTTGTTTCTGACAGGGTATTCAATGTATTTGCTGATACTCCAGCCTGGCTGCATAAACGTTTTGGTCAAATTTCATTATTTACATCTCTGCCTTTAATACTTTATTTCAAGTGTCTATGGTGCCAAGAATTGAGCAGCTTGGTATTGTATTTCTTGAATGAATTATTATTAACACCACTGATGTCTTGTATGAAGCTTTTGAGGTAAATTAAACTTAAACCTGGAAAGCTGATGTTTGGAGACATCAATGAAATTTATGGGAAAAGAGGCAGGATAATGTTACAGTCACTGGTATTGTGTTTAAAATTTGACACTTACTGTTGTGAATTTAATTTCAAATTAACTGTTTGAGTTTTTCAGGCCATGTAATTATCACAGTGTAGCCGAGCAGATTCATTTTAATAAAGAGTCAGATGGATAATTATGCAAGAGTTTATTTGTATATTGTTTTTTGTTTGTCTCGTGTACTTGAGGCTAAAAATTGGAAGCGGAGGTACGTAATCCTTCCTCAGAGTTCTCAAGTTTTGCCGAGAGGCTCCGCCTCGCGGTCTTAACCCTTACCCTTTTATATATTATTTTTATCAGAAAAGCTACCCCATTTATATACCTTCAATGGAGAATGGTACTCATTTCTCACACCAACAGTTTTAACTGTAGTAACCCCTGAACATACTTGGATGAATCAACCGTTTGGTGTGTCTGTGTTCGAGATTTTTAGAAGGTGCTTTTAATAACTTAATAACATTTGCTCCCCACACTTTCCAAAATTTCGTGAAATCCCCATTCCCAATCCCCTTCCCTTCAGCCTGAAAAGCGTACTTGATTGAGCGATGCCTGTATATTGTACTATTGGGAAGTACCTCCCAGGAGTGCGCAAGTGGCCTTTGTTTCCCGTCCTGTCGGCGTCTCACTCGCTCACTGGGTGTCTTTATAAGACTGATATAAGGAAACAAGTAATCTTGATCTTTGATAGAATCAAAACTATGTCACGGGTTTCTCAGGCTTCATCACTTGTATCAGCAGACTCCTTTTCGCATATACGTTTTGCATTTTACACCAATACCAAATTATGCTATATATAGATCAATCCAGTAGAATAATGTAAAATAACGGTTATAACCCGGTTATAGGCCCATCTAGCACATCTACCTGGAAACAAAAACATACATCCGGTTATACACTCTTTTTCTATAAGAATAGTATTTTTCCGGCCCAGGCTGAATATTCTTATTTTCTACCGATGTTAGGCTAAGAATATTCTTGTGAGTATTCTTAGGTTATAGCGTCCGCTTATTAACCCCCCCCCCCCCCCGCTATAAGCCCCCCCGTTTATAATCTATTAAAAACCACTTAAGAAGTTGTATAAGCCCAGGGCTTATAACCGGAATTTTACGATACGCTTTTCCTACCATAGGTCTGTTATATAAGAACGGGAAATTCTACCATTCCTAGGGTTTAGACTTAACTGCAGTCAAACCTCTCCCTACGGACACCCCTTTAATACGGCCACCTCTCCATTACGGACGATCCCCAATGTCCCAACAAAATTCTCATACATTTTCTTTAGAAAAAACCTCTATAATATGGACCCTCTGTAGTACGGACAACGGACACTAATTCGCGGCCCCAGGGAACAAATAAATATCAACTTAACCTCTTTTATTACGGACACTCCAAGCGATGATATTCTGTGTTCGTGATGCAATTTCTTATTTGTGGTTACAAAAACAACGACGTAACGCTTTATTCATCTTAGACGTTTTCTGACTTGTGCTATATATATAACAAGGCTATAAGTGCTAATTTTTACCTGCAGGATTGCGTTAAAACATTTCGAGTTATTTAATAAAGCTGTCAATGGAGTCCAAAGTGACGTCATAGTGGTGATCTCTATAATACGGACACTTCTCCAGTAGTATACGGACACTTTGCTCCGTCCCTTCGGTGTCCGTATTAGAGAGGTTCAACTGTATTGAAAAAGACCACCTCTTGCAAAAAATTTGTATTATTAGCAAGTAACAAGCGCCATTCCAAACATTTTAATACTGCAAGAGAACAGATAGCAGCTCCTGATCGTGATAATATTACGAAAAGGCGTAACGGTTGTTTACCCTTTGCAAAAAAAAAAAAGAATCCAGAAATTTCGAGAAGAATGGGTTACATTTGAAACTTAATAATAGAACCTGCCATTTCCATTGAACCGCGAAAAAATATATTCTTTAGTACGCGTACGTTTACGTAGACCGTTGAGACGAAACTCCCACAAAACGAAACTTTCTAGAAGCTATAAGAACACAGAAATGTGTGAAGTTTTTAACACTTTTATTCGCATTATTTATAACTTTTCGAAGGAAAAGCGATTTTTTCGATCAAGTTTCAGATCTATACAAACTCTTACATAGTACACTAGTTTGCTTTGGTTACCTCTACGCTAACATGCAAAACACCAAAAATAAACGAAAGTCGATGAAGCGCGAGAGCAAAGAGTTGTAAGTTTGTTTTGGTTGGCGTGCAAACATAATTTGCGGTGGGGGGTGTGACGGTAACAATTCTTTTAAAAGAGCTTTGGAACAGCTTTTATGGTTTTCAGATCCACGGTAACTCGACGACATAAAAGCTAAACTAAACTTATAGTCCGCGCCGGAAATGAACAGAACAAACTCCCCTACCTGCCTGCCTCTCCCCCCCCAGCCTTTTCAGTTTACTCTCTCGCGCAAGTTATGAAGAAGAACTAGAGACTTTGAATGCCTTATTCTTTGGGAGTGTTAAAATTCTTAAAGCCAACTGATTAACGTGATCAAATAAGGATTTTTTAATTTTTTTTCAGTTAAATGTATTTACCGTCAGCTCTTTTTTAATTCAATTATTTTATGTATTTTAAGCTAAAACATCTGATTTCGTTCTTTTAAGTTAAAAATGCTGTGACGTTGTCTCCCCTGTGAAGTTATTCCGGTGGTTTGACTGGCAGAAACTTCTAGATTTGTTCTTTTGCACTTTACAAATGACATAAAGGCTTCTCTAAAATCATTCTTTAAGAAGGTATACAACAAAGGATTAATGAGTGACACACCTACTCTAAGAAAATCAAATACCACCATAGACACTTCAGAAAAAAACGAAACGTTCATGTACAATTGAAATATGCTGATATACCACGTGACCCAAGATCCCGCGAAAAGTCCGAGCATAAGACTGAAAATCAAGAGAGCACGCAGCTGCCTGTGAGACGTACGAATGTTAATGGAGGATGTTGCGGCATCAAGACGCACGCTTTGTCGTTTGATCTTCTGAACTTGTCTGCGAATTGTGATAAACATCTTGCTGTAGACAACGACCATGCTAAAAAACGGTATTGCAAAACAGATCGTCAAACCGACGCAATTATAAACCAAGGACGAAGTGAATTTTGTTGCGTTCTTTGAGAAGTAACCGAACGGTAAAACCCAAGACAGTTGAATGAGGGCAACAAAAAGCGATATCGTCCAGATGCATGCTATAACTCGAAGTATTCTCTTGCCCGTGACAATGTTGATGTACCGCATGGGATGTAACACGCAAACATATCTTTCTCCTGTGATGGCAAGGATGTGGAACATTGTCGACACCGCAATAAAACGAAATACCACCGCTTGTGCGATACAGATATTTTCGTTGAGAATGGCGTTACATGCGATATAAAGCGGTATTCCACACAGTCCCATAAGAAGATCTGATGTAGCCAAACTTACAAGCAAAGTATTTGTTTTTGTTCGTAATTGTCTTCTTTTTCTGTACAGCACCAGTACCAACATATTCACACAAATAACAGCGATACACAGAACTATTAAACCGCCATCATAATCAGGCTCGAAGAAGTTTCTGAGCCGATCATGTGGCTCGTTATTGGAGCTGTTGAGGAAATGAGAAGAATTCGTTGTCATTTCTTGGTCGTCGCTCCTGCTAGGGAAGAAAAAGAAAACATCATGTTAGAACAGAACAAGTACAACATAAGGGTGCGGTTTTAATCAACATGCGCGACATACTCGGGCATTTCAAGAAGAATATCATGTAATTCGAAGAATATCTGTTTGGAAAGCCCGTTATCCCCTCAGATTTTCTTTAGCGAATGTCACCTCAACATTATAATTTTATGGGAAATATACACCTGTTGTTTTCGGAGAGGTAAAATTGTTGTTTAAGGTACGGGGAACGCCAGCTACGATTTTCGAAAAATTAACAGCAGCTTGCAAATTCGGGACGGGGTTATAAGATTTTGCTCCCCAAACGTTCTGCGTTTTCATTTTCAGCTAGAAAATCCGAAAAGATCGAGTTAACTGTGTTAGTTAACACAAACGTCCCCTAAAAACGCCCTCAACGAAACAGGAAACAATACAACGGCATTTCAAGACTTTGGACTTAGTTTTCTCGTACTCCTGTTAAATGACAGCCGCAAATCTGTTAGTTCTCGACTAAAACAAGTTCCATTTTTCTTACATTTACGTTTGCGTCCTATACTTGATCACTTATAATTTTTGTTGCCAATAAAGGTGCTTTTTGTAAAATGAGTTCCTAGGTAATCTTAAAATCGTTCGATCTATTTGAAATATATTGTAACACGTACGTGAAAGAAGGTAACCACTTTGAATTCGAGCTCTTACTGTGCTTAACAGAGCGGCGTTTATTTGCAGTTTTTGTAGCATGAAGCTATCCACGTATTACAACTCCGACTACCCACTCTGGATATGATGCCAGTCCATCGCTGGTGAGCTTCCACCCCCACCCCCCATCTCCCCAAACATTTCATCATATTTTCCTAACAGTTCGCAGATATCGCTTTTTTCTGGGTGTAGAGAGGCAGTGTGAGGGTAAAGACGGCGTCTTGAGCAAGAGCACAACACAGTGACACCGTACAGGACTCTGAATCTCCCGATCCTGACGGTTAGGCCACCGAGAATCTCAGGCTAATGACGCTATATTATGAATTGATAATAAACTATTTGATCCAAAGCATACAAGAAATGTAAAATCTAAATGAAAATGACATCTGTCTGATGGAAAGAGAGTCAGAACAAATCAGAAGGAAATAACAAAAGATGGCAAATGCCTTCCCACGCGCAGATTACAGTGAAAATAAAATCGAATATTCACGCAAAAGGCATTCGTGTTTTATACTGAAAAAAGGCTAATTGATGGTATGTTAATTACACTCAGGGCTGAAATTTGTTGTGAAAATGACATGTACTTTGCGAATCGCCCTTTGTTCAGTTCCAAGCCGGAACCAACAATGTCGGCATCACTTGACAACTCAGATAGATTGACGACTGCAGTGTTACATTATTTCAAAACAGGAAAAAGGAAGAATATTTTATAAACATGTTTATATTCTCAGTCGTGCAACACAGGAAGATTCACCCTCCACACCAAAATTGACGGTTTTTTTTAACTTAAAAGAGTGTATTGAACAATAATTTGTAAGCTGTTAGTCACAACACGTGTAACTAAGTAAAATAAATGAGTTCTGACAATTAAAGCTACGTATACACCCCTGGAACTAATACGAAAACGAAATGCATTCACTAAAAAATAAAAAGCCTTGGATAAAGTGTTATATAAGACACGGAAATAAACATAAGAACACTGAAATAGAACTCAAATTCACTTAAGAAAAGGCGTATTTGAGACACACTAGAAAAAAAGTACAAGTGGCGTTGAAAAGGCCGCCTTAAACGTCACTGAGGATAAATAATATATGGACAAATCTAAAATAAACGATAAAAAAGATGTTGAACTTTGATTGACAAACCTTGGACACTAGCTGCTACGTTTGTGAAGGAAATTTGCGGACTAGCTTCTTAATCTCAATTCAGCTTTTTTGTTTTACGTTCGACGTTGTCTGAGCTCAAGTCGAAAAATATGAACACCTTTAAGTGTTGTTGTTGTAGTAATAGCCTTACAGGATGACCGATAGCCAATCAGAAACAAGAACGTCTTGAAATAATTACAAGCTTTTGCCGATGGAAGTGAGGATTGAGGATAGGATAAATTTTATTCGCGATACAAATTGATTTTAAAAACTTTGGCGCATTATAAATAATAACACTGTAGAACAGAAACTGATCACGATTTTGTTTTTCTGCTCTAGTTTCTGTTAAGATAGCTGTTTCAAATCTCTACAATAAGAGACAATTAAATTCAAAAAAGCCATGAAAATGAGCAAAGCGAATAATGAGCTCAATAAACTCGTTAGTCGCGGAACAAAGAAACATACAAAATAAACAGGATGAGGAAAATCAAGTTGAAGTGAAGTCAAATGCTTCACCAGTACACAAACTACAGATTTTAAAATTGATAACAGTTGATAAAGAGATTGAAATATTTTTTCTTGCTTTAAGAGCGCAGAATGGTTTATCGTACTTTAACTAGGAATTACAGCCACGTTAATTGTATGCACAAACAGGTGCAGTCGAACAAAAAGTGGCAGTTTTTCAACAAAGGCAAATAAAATTACTTCCAGAAATGTTCGAAATAGTAATTGGCCGCGAAAATGTTTGAAATGTTCAGTGAAGTTTTTGAAAATCACCTCATGGATCTTTATTATTTTACTTTATTACCATCTTTATTATTTACTACACATTGATGATTTCGACATTGCTGATCCTAGCAGTATGCAGGACGCGTGTCACTTATCAACCTAGTAAATGGCCTAGTTCACAGCGAGTCTCACGTAGCTCAGTTGGTTAGAGCGCCCAACCGGTATCTGGGAGGCCATGGGTTCGATTCTCGTCGGGGACTCAGATTTTTTCTTTGTCCCACGCTCGTGTCATGTAGAATAATTTCTTCACTATTTATCACCGAGCTTAAAATCTACCATCTTTATTATTTACTGAAGTCAAACACTTCACCAGTACACAAAATTGAGGGTGAATTGCCGAACAATTTATAAAGCGATTTAGGTTTTTTTTTTTTTTTGCTGTAAAGAGCGCATAATAGTCATATATATTTTTGCTAGGAATTACAGCCACGTTAATTGCATGTGCAAACAGATGCATACGAACAAAAACTGGCAACATTAAAACAATGGCAAATAAAATTACTTGCAGAGTTGTCTTCAAAATAGTAATTGTCCGCGAAATGTTTGGATTATTCAGCGACGTTTCTTAAAATTATCGCATGAACTTTAGTATTTTAGACTTAAATCAGCTTAAATCGAATAAATCCAGATTAATTTCGATTAGGTTGCTAAAATTAATCATTTGTGTTGGTAGTTTTGAAATATACCGCAGTCACTGACTCGAGAGTATATGCAGTATTCTTTTTTGTTCATGTTATGTACGTATTCCATTGTTTCCTTCATAAAAAAAAAACAGCTTTGTCGAACTGAGCCGAATTTCTCGCCATTTGAACAAAGGCTTCAAACATTTTAAAAAATATTTATTACAAAATATTTTAAAACAGAGCATGGAAATACCAAAGAATTTCAATTCCTGTTATAAACGATTTTGTTTTATTTTTTTACGAAGACATACTTACAACAACAAGACCAACAGTAGTTTACATATTCTGGCATATTATCATGTCAATTATCTCCACTGATTCGGTAAAACCCGCTGTCAAATTAAAATTATTTATCCGGCTCCCCTTTTTAATAAAACTAAAAAAATTATACAACATAGCCCTGTCGGCTAAAATGGAGAAAAAGAAGTCCAACCGACTTCACGCTGAAACCTGTGTGTTTAAAGTGAAAAAATTGATATTTCCAAATTGAATAAAAATTCACGACACAAGACTGTACAAGTCTTCTTTTATGTTTGATGACGAAAGTTGTTTACATATTTCGTATGTCGCGAGCCAGAGCGCGGCCAAGTTGCACTCCCTTAATCGATAAACTCCCTTTTCATAAAATGATAGTTGCCGGTGAATACTTGAAGATTAGAGTAAAAATCCTGAAAAGGCGAAGGATTACGGAAACCGCCGCGACGTCAAATCTGCGTTAATCGTGACCTTAAACCTAAATCTACAAATGATATCCTACAACACTGTAAAAAAAATAGAAATATATATGTATATTCATTATGGGTGAATACTTTGTAGAGATAGTCTGTGGACATACGAACATGACGTGGGTTAATATGAATTTGGAACATTCACTGGAGTTGATAAAGAACTAATTGTCGCTGATTTCCCCGCGGGGGGAAGGGGTGGTACTTGTTGTAGTAAACTACGTATATGGGTTTGTCCGCCTGAGAGAACCTTTTCCGAATGGAGGTATATACAAGAGTAGGGATTTAACGAGCTGACTGAGAATAGAAAAGGGCAGGGAAAGCTCTCATTTAGGTATTTACAAGAGCTTTTCATAATATCTCAAATAGACACACTAAAGTACTCAGGTGAAAACTCAGTTTAGAAAAGGAATGCAGTTGATATGTGAAAAGGGCTACCATTCTCCATGGAACGAAAGGGTTGCTTTTACTGTCAAAAATGGTGAATAAAAGGGTAAAGGATTGGACCTCGGGCAGAGCCTTCCCGTATATAAACTTCGTCGACTTACCACCGCCCCGCGGAGAAAAAGAAAAAGCTCTTACTTTTACAAGATTCGTTCATTTGCGAGCCTGAAGCGACCAAGTATATACCCACTTTAAGACGAGAAATCTACTATTTCGAAATAAATTGATCCTCTTTCTCTGGTTGTTGGTCATGACGGCAAATGAGGTTGACTTACACCACGACAAGGTTGAGGGTCGGAAACCGCTGTGCAGCTCACTGCTTTATCAAATAGCCTTGCTTCTCACCCTACCCAGAACTTCACAAAAAGTACATAGCATGGAACAAATATGAAGATCCGTTCTCAAATTCTAAAATACATGCATTTGGACAGGACATACTGCTTGCTTACAGGTTGGTTTTACTAATACATTATGATATGTTAAGCTTTACATTGACTGCAAGAGCTCGGTGTTTATCAAGCGGAACTCGCGAAGACATCGCAACAGAAATTAACTTGAACGAAGAGTGGAATGGGTATAGGGGTTTTTACAGATTCATGTAATAGCATATCTTGGTACTGGAATATGCTTTTCCCTTAATGAAGATAAAAAAAAAGATACGAACTTAATAAGCTTACTGTTGACGGAGAATGCTACAGCCTTCCAGATGGTAAGTCAGTAATTTGATAGACAATTCGACGTTTTTTTCCTTAATACCCTTTAAAAATTCCCTGAGGCACTATGATATTTCCGTTATGTTATTAGGAGACGATAGAGCGACTAACGGTGTCTTCCATCACAAAATAAAACAACAATTACTTAGGGAATGCCTTTATAAAGATAGTTCTTTTTTTCCCGAGGAGAAGAAATTTTTTCGATTCTACACTGGCGGATATGTTCACCATAAAATCAGTTAACAGATATCGTGGATTATCAAGTGTTGACTGTAATGAAAACTAACGTGACAGCGTCCAGTATTACCAGCAGGGAACTTTATGACTTTCTTTCTGTATCATTTCTAGTTAAGAGAGTCACCAGAGTGGCATTATTCGATTGTGACGCGGAAAGTCAGCCTGAGCGCGCGCCACATGAATTACTTTTCGCGCGCGCAGTCAATTGGACTAAAATGTCTTTCATTGGCGGCTAGCCTTTTGAGCAGGTGGTTAAGCCATAGACCTTTAATAAAGAAGGTTTAATAAAAAATTGAAGGGGAACTTAATACCGTTTTTACGGTATAAACTTGCGTTCACACTTATATTACTTTAGACGCCGAACGTTGAGACAAATTCAGGCACGCGCGTCGTACCCTCTTAAAAAAAAAAAAAAACCCCGGCGTTAAAAAAAAATTTTTAAAAAAAAAAAAAAAAAAAAAAAACCCAAAAATTTTAAAAAAAAAAAAAAAAAAAAAAAACAAAATACCACTCGAAAACGTTGCATAACTATAATATTCTTTTCACATGGGTCGCGCGTAAAAAAGGTAGTCGCAATTTTTACGTAATGACAAAGAGACGCAAGTTTTCAACGTATGCCGACTTACGACATAAGAAAGGACTTGTGCGCCCTTGCGTTGACCTGCGAAACTTCGTTACTTTGTTCGAAGACAAATTTCCACACAAGTGAAAACATTGGGCACCCGAAACAAGTAAACGCAAGTCTTGTTATTTATTTTGATGATAAGCTCAAAAGTGACAGATTGTAAAATATAATCTACTGCACCTAGAATTTTTGTATGTTGCTTTAAGAGGCGTTACCATGGCAACCAAGTACAGTCGAAGCTCTCTTAACGGACACTCTCGTAAGGCGCTCCCGGTCCCTCTGCCCGCTCCCAACTCTTCCTCGCGGACTCCCGTGCGGCCGGGCACTTTCTACGACTCTCCCGTAGCGGCCCCCCTCTCCTGTCATTTCAATCGCCTTTCGTCACTGATTGAACATCAGTGGTGTGTCCGTCCGCCGGCTGGCCGGCCTCCGTGCGGCCTCCCGCCTCGCCCTCCCGGCCCCAACGCGTCCCGGGGGCCGCCGAGCACGTAATAAATCGACTACAAAACAGAAAAAGTTGAGTTCGAAAACTCCGAAAACCGACAGCAAGTGAAAACAGATCTTCGACAGAAAATTAAGCTCAACGTATTCAGCAGAACCGATGTTACATTATTACTGCGCGACTACTCCAACCAAGGCCATCTGAAAAAATCTGGGCAAGTGGGATGAGCCTTGTATGTTAACAATTGATTTCTCACAGTGGATCTAGACCAGCTGCTGCTATCGAGCAATAAATTTGTGATCATTTTTATTATTTTAAATACAAACACTATTGTTCAATTTGTGGGATTTGCTTGGGTGGCCTTGGTTGGAGTAGTCATACTGTAATATATGAAGAATGACTTTCAGAAGGAATATTACGTTCAGCTCCGCGATTATTTCGTATCTTCTTTGTCAACCAACATAGTTTCTCTTGATTTCTTATGATAAAGACAAACTTAGAGGACATTGAGCGGTGAATGTTAACGATGAAATATTTATCTCGCTCGCCTTCTCTTTCATTTTCCATGGAAGGCATATAAAAAGTTACCTTTTCTGTCAAAGGGGTAAGTATTTGGGACTCCCCCCCCGCCTCCCCCTGACTTTGAGATGTTCTTGCATTGTTACCGTTCCCCCCCCCCCTCCCCCTGACTTTGAGATGTTCTTCCATTGTTACCGTTAAACCATTTCTGGTTGAAGTTTTTAATTTGATCCCTATTATCTTTATATAGGCAGAAACGTTCGTATCATTTTGGAGTTGTTTCGCCTTATTGATGTTCACGATGAAATGGCTCTTAACGATGTTCAGTTCTGGGCGTTCATGAAGACAGCTACTGACCTGAACACAAATCAAATCTACAAAGTGTTCGACATGTTAGATGTGGATGGATCAGGGGCCATGGACTTTGATGAATTCTATCTTCTCATCTGTATTCTTATCGCTGTTCAAGATAAAGCGGAAAAAAATTTCATCTATCGCCATTCGCGCGCCGTATTTGACCTTCTGGATGAAGACAGTAGTGGAAATATTTCCGCTTATGAGTTTGAAACATTTGGGTTTCTATTCAACTTGCAAGGAGAAGCCATTCAAACAATCTTCAGGGAATTTGACGTTTCTGGTGACCAGGTTTGAACATAACTCTTTTATTCTGAGCCAGGAAACACTCATAATAGGCCGTTGTCACAGTGATGACACTTTTGTCGCCTTTCAACTAATGGAAATTTTCCTTTTCTGGAGAAATGAGGAATCACTTTTTTCCAAAGATGGTTACAGCCTCTCTATTTTTCTTGCTCTCAGTTCCCCGCCCCGTCGCGCTCCTGGGTCACATTTGCGTGTTCGTCCAGCTCTCTCGCCGCGTTTTTAAAACGATCGAATAAAAATACGAGAAAATAGAGGGATGTAAACAGTCGAGTCTCAATCTTCCTTGCACTCACAACTCAACGCTCTCGAGCTCAATTATGTTTATTTTCCATGTTGTTGCCTAAGGGTGGCCAGTAGATTGTTCTCCTCTATTCCCGTTTCATTCAACATTTTTCAAACATTTTAATTGATATTTTTGCTTTCAGGAGCTCGACTACTCAGAGTTTAAAATGTTTGCGATGGCATGCATTGACCGACAGTCTGAGATTGAATCCAGCAAAGAAAATAAATCGAATGTTTTATTCGAGTCTGTTGGAAGACTTTGTAGATCCTGTTGTATAATGTAGTAAAAAAGTGGTGATCACTCTTTGTCGTCTTTATTAAAAGCCAGCTGATCAGGCGTCTGTAGTTTTGATCATTTTAATGACCATCATTGTAGTACAATTCGCACCCAAAATTTGTCCCTTTATGATATAGCGTTCTGAAACATAACGATATACATCGATCACCTAAACCAATCCAATTGATAAGTGAATACCAGGTTGAGGTAAGCTGCCATGATGTCAGTTAAAGTTTGGCTGCCCTTGGATAGAGGGGGCTCCGGCCCGCGCAGGGGAAGTGTAGCTAGCCTGCGTAGCTGGCGGGATTCGCGACCGAGTGCGAGTATGTGCTCCGATGCGCGTGCTTTAAGCGGGCGAAGCCGCGATGCGTGAGCGGCGATCACTCGCGGCTCCGCGGTTCCTTCTCTCTTTTTTCACGCGCACTCGATCGTGAATCCCGCCAGCTACGCAGGCTAAAGTGTAGCGTGCTTGGCTGTTTAGAGCTGTTTAATTTGCAGGTATGTTTTCCCAACTCCAGTCACACATCCATTTATAAATTGACTGTAACTATAAGAACTAATTACAAAAATTATTTTATGGCGACAAATTTAGAGACATTATCTTTCAGAAGGATTTTTATTCGCATGCTTCGATGATCCTAGTGCTTAGACTGATCAATCTCCCGGTACTATGAAACCAGGCCTTAAACATCAATTACAGTTCGTGTAGGTCCCTTCCGCGCTCTGCGCTCGTGAATAGCTCGTGTATTGCTCGTGTACGCTCTGACCTGCTAAACTCGCCTGTTCTACAGGCGAAACTAGAAGCGTTCTGAGCATGGTTAAAAGGAACCATGCCACTGTATTTTAAGTTATTTTTCTGATTTCACTTAAATTGAAAAAATCTTATTAGTTTTCTAACGTAGAAAAATATCAACAGAGTACTAAAAACCCGAAAATAAACAGGGAGGATTTCAACTGACGAGGATTAAAATGGATTACGACGATTACGAATGACAATCTTGGAAAATATTGTCAATTTTTCAGGATGTGTTGTCCATGACCTAACTCCTTAAAAGAACGCGCAAAAATAACAGAAGTAATAAATCTAATTTTCACATAAAACTGGTAAGAAACCTTGCACAAATGAAACCACGAATTAGAAGCATCTATACATTTAGGTTAGGTCAGATCCCTGGCCCGAACAGCTGCAGTGCTTGAATTCAATACTTTTGTCTTATTTGACTCATTCTATCACCGCTTTTGTCTACAAAGTTACTGCGAACAATCGTTGATGGCACCGAAGTACAAGAAAAACACTTTATTTACCCTTTTGGTAAAAGATTCTTCTGCTTAGGGTTTTTTTTTAACGCTTTAAAAAGCGACATAGTTTCATGACATTTCGTGCAGTGCAATCGTTAAATACCTAACAGGCGCGATCAGTACTAGAAGGCATCTGTAATTTGCGCTGAGGCGAAAAGTGATTATCAGAAAAAATAATTTGCATTAAAAAATGTTTCACTTTTCAACAAAATCGCCTTTCTGCAAGTGGTCATAAATTGTGACAAAAAATTAAAATTTAGTAATTTAAAATTTGCCTTTTTTGTCGCACTTATTTAATTTTATTGCAGTTTGATTTATATTATGTTCGTTCAAAAAACCCGGCCTTGTATTTCTAAATATTGTTTTTGCTAATGTTTGAGGTTGAAACAAAAAAGCGGTTGTCGAACTAAATCACCGTCTTGAGATTCTGGGTTTTTTTTAATTGTCAGAAAAGAAACTGGCCAAGATTGAACTAAATAATCGATAAAAAAAATTAAACCTGTGGGCAAGAGAGTATATTATTGCGATCAGAAAGGGTCCAGCAAAACGAAGTGGCTTTTCAAGAGCGATAAGATAATGGAAATGTAAGGCTATGAAATGTTGTGCCACATCGCTATTGTTTTGTAAGGAAATTAAGTAGACTTGAACAGGCAGATTTCTAAGCCCATCACTCAGCTAAGAAAGGTGCAATCACATACAATATAAGCTTTTAACACTGAAACAGACACATTTCCGTTTAAGCCATTAACTTTTCAAAAGCTGAAAACCTGGCTGGGCATTGAAAACTGAATTAATTAGAACTTACCCGATTCATAGCTCGATCGTAATCAAGTACTATTTGTGTTAGCACTTTAGCAATTCCCGAGAGAATATTAGTCTTTATTAACTTCGATTATAAAAGCGATTGTTTACATAAGTGGCTACACCTCCGTACTGCTAGGTCATTGGTCGAGTCAAATTAATAACTGCAAGGAAAGCGCTTGTTATGACGAACAGTATCTAACAGTTTTATCGATAAGATTTTAACGCCATTCGTAAGCAAGAACACTGAACGATCATGAAGTCGAACAACTCAACACCAGAGAAAAACGGCAAGGCTGTCTTACCACCCAATGGCTACTTTGACGTCAACTACGACTCGTGCTTAATCAGTCTTAGCATTTTGATTATCGCCATAAACTTACTGGTGCTTGTACTGTTCGTAAAAAGACGGCCATTAAGGACGAAAACCAACTTGCTTCTCGTTAGCTTGAGCGTGTCTGATCTGATGATGGGGCTTCTAGGTATCCCTATGAACACTGCTTGCAATGCACTGGTCGGGTACAAGAGTTTCTCTGGACTGTGTATAACGTCTGCTGCTGTGTACAGGTTCATTGCCGTGTCAACTATATTTCATATTCTGATAATCACCGGCGAAAGGTACGTGTCTGTCATCTATCCGTTCAGATACATGCTCATTGTAACCAAAAGGAGAATTGTACTCCTTATAACTTCAGTGTGGTTCTTTTCGTTATTCATGGCGCTGATACAGCTGGCGTGGCAGGAATTTGATCATTTCACTTCCAGAAATCCCACCAAGTTACGCTGGGGTCTTATCTACAACATCGTTGGTATTGTTGTGTGTTTGCTGGTTCCTTTAGTCCTAATGCTGTTCTTTTACGCGCGAATGTTTAAAGTTATTCGTCACCAAGCGAAGCAAATCAGAAAACTGAACAATATTCAAGAATCCCGTGGCAGTGGAAAGCATCTAGTGGCTGAAAAACGCGCCATAACTATCTTCGCTCTGATGCTCGGCATATTCACTTGTTGCTGGTCTACTTGGTACATAGGTCTCCTGCAGGATTACCTCAGCAGGGACGTTTTCTACGCTATTCCCTCTGTTTGGCTTTTGGTGTTCGACTTTTTGCGATTTTCCACTTCGTTCA
Source organism: Oculina patagonica (assembly GCF_052425735.1). Classification (NCBI taxonomy): domain Eukaryota; kingdom Metazoa; phylum Cnidaria; class Anthozoa; order Scleractinia; family Oculinidae; genus Oculina; species Oculina patagonica. The sequence goes on along the minus strand of NC_135767.1, from coordinate 10,213,088 downwards.
TCAATCCTATGCTTTACACGTTCTTGAAACAAGATTTCCGTCGTGAATTGCACTTGATGATTCCGTCACGGTGTCTCAAGAAGTATGAGCGAGGTGATCAACTTACAATGGAATCGATGGTCTGACACAAATGAAAAGAAACACAGTCAAGCTTTACAAGATCTTTATTATACTCTTAAGCCGGCTGTAAACCTTAAAATTATATCAAGAAAGCTAAGCCTGAAAATAGCACGGTTCAAAACAACACTTGTAAATAGGCTAATGGTGCCGAGTATAGCTTGGGTAGCGCGGCGATTGCAAACACTGTATTATGTATGCCATTCGCATTTATTCGTCAAAAATCCTTTGTTTGGTGAAGAATTATCCTTTGCCTTGTTTTGAAGTTCGAAATGGATTTGTAGATATGACTCTGACCGACGAACAATTAAGACAAAAATTAATCAACTTTTATAGAACTTAAAGTTCAATCATATAATCTAGATCGGCTTAGCGTGTCCACTGACTTGCAAATCAATAAACACAAGAAAATTGCTTGTAGGAAAATAGGAAACGATTAACGTCTGTGTTTGAACAACTTGTACTTTTTAATATTAGTCTTTCTTTGAGGTGGTACCTTTCGTTCGTTTAAGACGTGTAACAGTACCCATCGTATTTGTGTTGGTTAGGAGTAGTTATATTTTCACCATTTGAGCACTAGCTCGATCGAGTGAAGTAATTGTTGTAGTTAAATGTTCAACAGAAGAAAAAAGTAATTGAAAATTTTTAGTTTACAAAATAAACAAGCAAGTGATTAAATGGAAATTTTTTTGCCGTGTATTGTATGCTCATGTTCATTGGTGCGGTGGAGGCGGATTAGCTTGTCCAACAAGGTAACTATGAAGTAAACCTTGAAAAAACAAACGCAAACCGCGCAATCAAAAGCGACTGAATAAATACGAATACTACAAGAAAAGCAAATTACTCTCGAAATTGAGTTGTATTCAGAGTGCTAAAGAATATATTTTCTTTCTCATGTCAGTTTCACGTTCAGCGGCCGGCTTAATAAGTTGATCACATCAAAGGATTACATTTATTTTGTTCAACCTACGGCAGTTATTTAGTAACTTTTATAGTTTTCCATACTAGCTACTAAACGCATATAATCCTTTTGATTTTTCAGTCACAATTGCTTAATTAAAATTTGTAGCGAAATTTCCATAACTTCAGAAAACTTGCATTGGGGGGTCAGGGGGGGGGGATACTCGCGATTAAAATAACTTGAAGGAAAGAAGGATTTTTTCGGGGTAGTAGTTAGCCGTTTTTGAATTCTAAGTATTTTACGCAGAATTTATTTAGGTAGTAAGATTCTGCAAGGTATTTTAGGGTGTTAAAATTAAAGCTAAATTATTTTGCTCAAAATAATTCTATCGACGAGATTCATGAACAAAGACGAGCTTATCTTATTATCTTAACATTTTCTCGGCATTTTGTTGGTTCATAAATAAACTGCGTAGAATTTGAGACTGTTATAGCGAGATTTTTTGCTTAGTTTGGCCATGGGGATCTTTTCTGTTTATTAAATCATGGCTTAAGTCCCGAGTCCCCCCCCCCCCCCCCCCCGGGCATGTATATTGGCTTTGCCGTTCTTTTATTACCACTTTTCAATAAAGTGCCGATCACATTGAGACTTTGCACCTTAACGACGTACTAAGTGTTTGAAGAGACTGCTCATTAGTGAAGACAGCTGACTCTGTATGTCTTCACAGATAGAGCGCGCTTACTATTCAACAAACAATATTCGGCCAAAAGGGAGGCGTTTTGAAAGGTTGCCAAGACATAGAATTCCACACGGAATCATTAGCGGCTAAAAACTACAACAAGACTACCGTTGCTAATTGCTTCATAAAGTTGCGATCCCTTAGCATGTTAATTAAACACTGATGAGAAACAAAATTTGGCCTAGATGCACATTTTGTAGTAATGATTTGGAATGATTGCATCTTCTCATTCCCCAATTTTCGATTTACAGAAATTCGAGGTTATTATTCTTGGCTGGCTTTTATTAATTGGTTCGGTAGTAAGAAAAAAATCATCATTCATCATGTTCATTCATCATGTTCATTCGCGCGAGTTATTGAAATAGTCAAATTTAACAAATTATACAGTTTATTTGACATTTCTGCTCGAATTTTCCGTATATTTATTAAGTATAGCGCAGCTCGTGACAATATCCAATCTGTTCATTATCATGATCTTCAAACATGATAGTTCTTTTTTATACCCGTCAAGAAGGTCTGACTCGGTTGGCTGCAAAAATATAAAATATTTATTATACTACTCTAACGAGTATGGATTTACCACCGAACTACAGTGAAATCCCGACTTCTCGAACCTCTAAGGGAAACGAAAATTTTTTTCCCCCCTCCCGGAAAATTTAGGTGCAGTGTTCAAATGAGGGAAGGAAAACGACTTTTAGCTCGAGTTATCGGGATTTCACAGTATTAAGTTAACTTAGCCCCTTCTTCCGCGAGCATATGATAATTTGATTATTTAGAAGCTACAGTTTCTTTATGAAAAAAGCATACAAAAACTGTACAAGTACACTGCATAGTAATTGTTATTATTTTTAATATAAGCCGAGCAACAATAAGCTTCTCACGGAAGTTAACAACGCCGCTCAAAAGGCGTTAATGTTTTTATTTTTTGGAGCGCAGAGGGAGGAGAACTATTGAAAGGGATTTCACTTTTCACATAGTGTTGTAGAGTTTATATGTGGAAGGAACACCGAATACTATTAACTTTGTTTTATTTCGGTATTAGTGAGTAAATCAACTATTCTTAGCAAAGCCGCCAAGTTTACTGGTTCTTATCTTTGCTCGCGGGTTACAAAACAAGTCTGTATTCTAGCACGTTTTGATAGCCAGGAATGCAACCTTTGAAAAGAGATCTGGAACGAGCGGGAAAATTATGAGTAAGAACCCCCATAAAGGGCGCGCGGAAGAGAGAGTTCAGAGACTGGACTAAGGGTGGCTAAATCGCTATCCAGTGGATAAGTCTTAACCAAACATACTACGCTATCCACCGGATAGTGATTTATCCGTTGGATAGCGTTAACCAACCTTTGCACGACCGGGGCCAGATATATAAAAGATCACTTACCTAATGTTGATTGTGTGTTATTGTGAGATTTGGTGGGGGTTTGGGACGATTAATGCCTTACTTGCCGCTGACGCCCCCTACTAATACTCTTTCTCTGGTGTTAGTAGTGGGCGTCAGCGAGGGGGCGTCCCCGTTCTACCGAGGCGCAATTTTGTCCCCAGAGCCTGCTTTCTTTTGTTCAGCACAAAGAACTGACGCAGACTCTTTCAAGGTCCGATTTGAAAGTCGACGATTTATGGACTTCCGGCCGTTCATGTTCACAGCCTCTCTATCTTGGGTTTTTCCCACATTCAACGATCGAAGAAAAATACGAAAAAATAGAGGACCGTGAGCAGTCTAGTTGTGACTCAGAGTTTATTCCGCTCAAAGCTGATTGGTTGACAGTCGATAATGACACCTCTAAATAATGAATAATAATAAACTATTTATTGTACCTATTAATTGTGTTCGAGGTTCGTATTGTACATTGAAGCTGGAAAGTAGAGAAACAGAGGCAGCGAAACGTTTTGGAACGTGGGAGGGAGGGGGGGGGGGGGGGGGGGTGGCTAAGACTGTCCCAAAAATATTCGGCAGGTTTTCATATTTGGAGCAACCATTTTCCGTTCGAGCAATGTTTTGTATGACCAAACATTTACCAAGATTCTTCGGTTGTTGTTTGAAAGCCATACGTACGTTTTCGATCATTTTTCGAACTTTTCGAAATATAAACGAGGTTTTCAACTGCCAAGGAAGTTTCGAAAATGTTCGAGCTTTCGATAAGCAGACAAGTCGTCATCGGTTTCTTTACGAGTTTTCTCAGTGAAAGAAATCCCTTTATTTGACAATTTTGACCTTGATTTTTTAATGATAGTTCAGACGATCCTATTTCATGGTGCTTCTTGGGTTGCTCTTTTGGCGTCGGAGGGCAGAAGGTAGGCTCTGAAAGTCGCCAATGTCAAAGATAACGTCAAAAACATTCTAAATAGTATATGGACATCTACTAGTGGCATTCTGGATAGAGGAGGATTGGTGAAAGTCCTACAGCATATAAGTTCGTCAAAAACAATCCTGTTGAAACAATTTGTGAAAAGATCACGAAAGGGAATATCTTGACAAACCAATTTTACGCTGCACTGAAGAAATCTTCGGCACCAAAACGTGGCGGGGGATGGGGGTTAGCTCCCCAAATTTTCGTTTGGTGGGGCTACAGCAACCCCCCCCCCCCCCCGCCTATGAGAAAGGGTAAGATCGGGTAAATTAAATTGCTGGTTAATATTATAGCCAGGGGTTTCCTTCTGAGCGTTAGCATAATGGACCATACGAGGCACTACAAAGATTATTTGACCTCGGTAGAATTTGAACCCTCCCCGGATGAGATCAGACGAAACAGGTCGTTATTCGAGGCCATGCAGATATATAAAGCGTGGCGAATAATCTTGGAATCTCGGCGCTTAAAAATGAGTCTCAGAATCCCGGATTTCTCAGAAAAGGACTGTCTGGAGTGTCGAATTTTGAAAATTTTTATTTCGAAGTCTCGAAGTTTGGATTTTTGGAGCTTCAGTTGAAATCTCGCCTTAAATAGCTGACAAAAACAGCAGCGACAATTTGAAAGGTATTGAGAAGGTAGCTGACTAGGTCTTTTTGAACGGAACTGGGTTTTTAAATCATTAGCTTATTCGATATACGAAATGGAATCGAACAAAACGCTTGTTCGAGTCCGACAAGAAGATTGCAAAGAGATATCTTTCCAAATATAAAAGCAAATGACGCATAGCAACTAATATTTAGACGATATTTTAACTTACCGTTGGTTTAAAATTCTCTTCTTTTGAAGCAGCAGTCCCGACGAAAAGCCGCTCGTTCGTAGATAATGCCACAAGCAGCTAGAAGCCAATCGACAGAAGGCGTGCGAATTCCAAACCGGACAGGCACAATGTCGAATCATTAGTTTATAAATAACTAACCTGGATAATAATTATATAATTAGACTCTAAAGGATTAGAAATAACCGGAGGGGGTAAAAAAATTCCTGCAAGGGAAACTTGTGGCGGGGGGGGGGGGGAAATCCTGCAGGCGTTAATTAAAAGTTGTGTTCATAACTGCGAGGATCTTCTCTCCATTTATTCTTCATTCACAGTTCAAATATATGATTTCATATATTCATTATTCCATTTTATTTCTTTACGCCAAAAAAGTTTATACAAAGATATGATATTCACCAAAATTTCAGCTTCTAAGGACTAACACCCTACGAAAACCTTCCTTCAAGTAACCCGAACCTCGAGAACTTAAATTATATTTAACAGGCAGCTAAACCCCATAAAAAAAATGGACGGTCCCTAAATGTCGCTTAATTCAGAGAACAAATCTGAGAAATAAAACAATGATGCTATTAGTGATAATTGTTGCCTAAATCTTAAATACAAAAAATGACCGTGCAAAGATTGTGCCCCAGAAAAAATTAACCTTCGAAAAAAATTCCTGCACCGATGCACCATGTCTTGACGGCTGATACTTTTCATTTGTTTCTGTTTTCTTCTTTACAACATCTTGCACCTCGCTTTGTATTTTTAAGTTTTAAAATCTTTCGCTTTTTGTAACCGTCACTTCTGAAGATGCGTGCTGTAGCCTGCGAAACGTCAAGTAGATTCTTTTTTCAGACCATGCATAGTTCATGTATTACGTTTGTTGCCGCTGTTTGTATTTTATTTCTGATATTGCACTTTGTAAAATTCCTTGAGAAGAATTCCCTCTAAAAACCTTGAAATCGTCAAGGCTTCCATTATCGTGTTCTCGTTCTTAAGGTTTTTTGGAAAACTCATTCTTTTTCATTGCTTACTGTAAACAAATTAAACCTGCTTGTTAATGCTTGCTATTAGGGTGGCTCCATGATGTGGCGCGTGCTAGTGTTATATTTGGAAATGTGGTTTTGCATTCGTTTTTACTCTCAGTTTGCTAGAACTTTTCAAATGCAATCAGCAATGATTGAATCCCGGGGGGGGGGACTCCTACATGAAAGGGGCGGGGATTCTCCAAAAAGAGACCAATCTGGGCGTGGCTCAACCTTTTTTTTACCCTAAAAAATAACAAAATACTAAAAATATAAATTGTATTTGATTATTTCTCACTGTGCAACCCTAAACGAGACCTTGACGGCTAAAACTATTGGAGTTTTGCCCGGAACACCCTATGTGAACCCAAACATCCGAAATTTACACCCCTAAGCGAGACGACGAGCATCCCGCCCCTTTCATATGGGAGTCCCCACGGGAAAGAAATAGTCTTCTACAACCATCTCTGTTAAAATTATCAGTGTAATAAAGTGGCTTTTATTGCGATTTACTTCAATTTCCGTCGGTGAAATCTTACTTAATTTTTACAGTACATGGACACTGCCTGGACAAAAATTTAAAACATGAAAAAGTAAGGGTAGTACAGACAGATTTTTTGTTTAATATCTGCAAATAACGTGAGATTGTATACAGTTTCGTTCCATAAATTGGCCCAGCTGGAAGTCAGAGAACCTTTTCCCGCATATGCATAATAAATTATAAAGAATACTTTTTGTGACAACTGAAATTTAACAGTGAGATTTAATGTTGTTGGAATGCTTGAAATTTTGAGGATTTGTCTATCCAGTTCTATCCAGCCTGCGAATACAGCCGCGCTCCACATGTTGCAAGATGCGGATCAGAGTGCGGAGAGGCGGCTGTATTCACAGGCTATTCTATCCAGAGGCAAAAACCCAAATACCAAACAAATTACTCAAAAACACCTTCAATTTTATTTGGTTACAAAAGTCACCCCCTCTGGCACCCAGGGTATAAACCCACATTAACAAACACATCACTTTAATTAATGACAAATTATTATCATACAAAACTGCAATTTTATCTGATACTGTAAACAGTCACATACCGTATATGAACCTATGGTTTTAGGGTTCCCGTCAGCCTGATCAAGTTCCTTTTTATCAGGTGCTTAGTGAGAATTCAGTGTGAAAATGGTTTTAAAATTTGTTTCTGAAATACTATACATTATACATTACTAGAAGTTTAATTAACAAATAATTTATAACATACACTAGAAAATAAATTTCAAATAAATAAATAAATAATAGAGCAAAAACCCGCAAGTAAGAACCCAGTTTTTTTCCGGGTAAGCCTAAACAGGTTCTTTCATAAATGGTAGTTAGCACAAATTTAAGCTATTTAGGTTCTTATTTTCTGAGGAAAAATTTACATTGTTGCTAATAGAACTTTTAGTGATTTTCAGCCTATTATTTGTATAAAATTTGCATACCACACAAGTGTTTATGTGAAAATGAAGCACTAATTATTAGAACATGACATTGTTTATGTGTAGAGTAAGCCTTGTCCAATCTTATTTTCCCAAAAGTAAACATTTTTAATCAACTTTAGAAAATAAGAATCTGTTTTCAAATTTTAGGCTTAACCCTTTACCCCCTAAAGCAAATGGCCTTTTTTCGTAACTGAAAAAGTATAAACCAGATATCTATGTTTGAGACACCATTTGAAAGGTGTTGATCAGTAAATTGCATAAAATACTTAAGCAAATTAAAAGAATGTTATAGCTTTAAAATAAATGAGATAAAATGTTGAAAAGAAAAATATTCAAAAAGTTGTTTATCTCCGTAAATTTTAGGTTTACCCCTAAACTATATCATATTGTGCAGCTCTCAGTGTAGTCCAGTTAATTTCAGTTATGTTGCATACCACAATGAATGTATCAGGCAAAAAAGTTTCAAAAGTTATAGGGGTGTTCAATCAAGTCACAAATAGGGGGGAGGTACAATTTTATGCTTTCAAAATGCAGATCTTTCCAAGGAAATTTTTGTGCCAAAATTTCAAATCAATCAGACAAATATTGACCAAGTTATGACGTTATGTGCCATTTGGCACTCTTTGGGGTTAAAGGGTTAATAGGTTCTTATAAAAATGGTAACATTGAAATCTTAAAAACGAAATTTTGTGTGACTGTGTAGCGCATATAATTAGTGCAAAAGATAATTTAAAATGTAAAAATGCACCAGAGATTGAAAAATGTTTCCAGATGTTTAGGGGTTACTTTCCCTTCTTCAGTGAAAAATGTAAATGCCAGTTAACGAAAACCAGCACCTGCGCGTGATCAATGTATTTGAAAAGTGACAAATTAAAACGTACGCCACAAGTGCGCGCGCTTGTTAGAGTGAACACTAGAGGAGATTAAATGGGTCTAATTTGCAAATTTTAGCCTAACAGCCTAACAGTTAAATGTTTGGTCTTACTTGTGGGTATTTGCTGTATTACACAGTACTTTAACATAAGTAGTCCATCATAGCCAATCAACAAAACTCAATACCGATTTATCAATCAATAAATTAGTATAAATAGTTAGAATTGATTTGATTAATATTGCTTGTATCGATCAAACAGCAAAAATCGATATCACTCACATTTTTCTATATCAACTTCTATATCAACTATATCAATTTATATTGATGAAAGTCACATTAGTTGGCAGAAATTTTAGTTGAGTGTTATTTATTTACTAAACACTGTGTGCGTTCTTCTTTAACTTTTCTGTGTTTGTCTCGAGGAGAGCATTATTCTATTTGCAATTTGACATTTTTATTTTCTCTCCTGTGGAATATTAATGTCACAGTTAAGCATTATTAGCATTATTGTGATTTCCATTTTTCAGAAGCATGCCGCTGGATGACTTTTCAAATTAAAATAAAATAACAAACCCAAGATGTATAGGCCTCTAAAGTAGCCTGTTCCAGGCTTACTACCAAGAGCCTGTAACATGCTACCTCTATACCAACACAGAAAAAAATACTAAAATTCTCCCGGGATTAATACAGAGATATAACATAAAATATTTAACATTTAAAATCGATAAAACTTAATCATAAAATTCTGAATTTCTAATGATTTTTTACCGATTTCAGTTAAAAGTCGATAAAAATCACATAATTTTATTGATTTTTTAATGATTTCAAATTTTATTCTGGCATCCTATTTCTTGTCTACAAGAACATGCTTTATTTATCAGTGGAGTTGACCCAATTCAATTCCTATTTACCCAAATAGACACAAAACAATAGGCTGGTCCAATACTCTGTTATCTTCATAATGGCTTCAATAATTTGGGTCTTAAAAAACGACCCTGAATGACACTTAAAAAAAAAAACATAAGTTTCAAATTGTAAAACAACTACAGAAATTCTGTCAACTATTACCTACCTATCAAAACCTTCTATATATGAAGGCCTTCTTCATATATAGAGCCTTCTATGAAGGCTGTGATTTTTGCATGTATAATGTACACACGTCAACAAATCATCTTGTGTTCAGGTAACTCCATCATTCTGGGCTGTATATTTCTCGGTATTAGAAATAATACATTTCCAATCACTACAAGCTCATTCTTGAAGACCTCCTAATCCTAATACTTACTCTATTTAACAAACAATGGCAGAAGCTTATGACAATATTTAAATAAGAACTTATCCGAAAGCTAACCGTTACTATTAAATTAAACTGCATATGTCACGACGAAAGTTAACAAGAACAGGTGATCTTGTAAACTTTTCTTCGGTACCGATTTTGCCCAGTTTACTTCGTCAACCCCGGCTTTTCTTCCTGGTCCACTTGAATAGATAACCAAAACGAAATGTCAAAACTAAAGATCACTTCATGTACTCCATGTAATACACTGTAGTTTCTGTCAGACGGACCGTTTCTGTAAAGGTCGAATATATACAAAGTACCAGCAGGGAAAAACGACGAGGAGATCCAACAAACTTGTTAAAAATAATGACTAGCAGGTAAACCACAACAAAAACCCAGAATTATAAGAGCGATGTTACTTCTTCTTTCTTCTTTCTCTCAATCTTGCTTGCGACTGCGACGTTGATTGCAATTGTGCTTGAGTTTTTCGAGGCTTGTCTTCTCTGTTCTGTAAAATGCCTTCATCGTCGACAGATGTATTTGAAGGAACTACGACAATCGCTAAGATACAGATCAGCTGAAAAATACCACCAAGAAAAAGGCCATAGTGCAAAATCAACTCCCATAACGTCTTTTCCTCCATTTTGAAAGCAACAAGCTTGGTGTCGCAGAGTGCTTCATATAACAGTAACAAATTATCCTAAACGGGCTCAACGGTCAGCGGGTGCTTTCTCGCAATTTTCCCGCCTTTCAGCCCAGGAGCCCAAGCTTCAGTTATTATTCGAGTGAAGTAGTAAAACATTGATAAGAAACCCGCCTGGTCTTCTGCAATTAATCGTTATCACAGCGTAGTCTAGCGATTGTGTCATCCGCTGTACATACTTGCTAGTCTTGCTAACCCCCAGAGTACAAAGATCTGGAGACGCCTAAACTCTAAAGTCTTTGTATTGTAAGGATATCTTTTAAGACAATGTATGAATACAGTATGTGGCCCTTAGTCCGCGAGTAAAAGTTATAAACTTGAATATCTTACCTGAATCAAAGCCCGATGAGCTGAAATTTTTCTTGAAGATAGATTTTATGTCTTTCTTTATAATTGCAAAGTGACAATGCCTGAAGTAAAATATTTTTCGTGTAATTAAAAAAACAGTGACCGTGCTCGCAGGTCCTTGGTCCGCACATTTGGTCCTTTATCCGCGAGTCACGTAAACAAAGTGAAAATTACTGTAAATCGCAATAATTTTCAAAAACGTTGCAATGTTTTAGCAATATTTAAGTTATTCTTTTCTATTTTTGACATTTTTAAGCTTCAGTTTTGCTGGAAGTCGTTGTTAGGTGCGAGTATAAAACAACCAGTATATTCTTCAGATTTCTTTCAGACCGAAGTCTCCAACGAAACCCGCGTCTTAATTTCTTCTCTTTATAACTCTCCAATTTAATTTTGAAACATTTGAAGCGAGGATAATGCCGTAGCACCAATGTGTGCACCCAGTACTTAATATTTTTCTGAATGATCGTTGTTTTAGAACATTTTTTTAATTCACAGTCAAAGGTCACGGACCAAGGACCCATATGCGAAAATTGTTTAGAACTTTATTAGTCGCTAAACCGAAAATTTGCAACTCTGCAGCAAATTTCTTCGCAGATTCTGAAATCTATTGATCTATTAACCTGTTCTCCAAAAAAACACGTTATCCCGTTGCGTTTTATCTATGCACTAGCTCAGTAAACGCGACCATGTAATTCACGGACCCGCGAAAAGTTGAAATTTCAAGAAAGGCAAATTTACCTGTCTGTTGACAAGCGTGAATTTCGCATCGTAACTGACAGTAAAAAAGCTGAACATTTAACATACCAAAGAAGAATAGTCAAAAAATCATTGGAAACATTCATTTTTTGCCGAAGTTTAGATATCGAGGAAATATTAAATCGTATTCAAAAAAGTCACGGACCAAGGACCTCACGGACCAAAGACCACATACTGTACTCTCCGAAAATCAGACCGGGAGATTTGTACGCGGATGCGAATGCTTTTACAAACGTAATGACACACGCAACAACCTTTTCGGTTTTGAGTTGAATTACTTATAAAATTCCGACCTAAGCGCCGTAATTTTCTTACAGAAACTAAAGAAATTTTTTAAGTGTATGCACGAGAAGTTCTCCAGACTACTTAACGACGATAAAGCTGGGAAATTACACCAAATTTAACTCTATTCAACCAAGCTTGTTCAAAAACAAGATTACGCCAGTTTGATATGCAAAGATTACAATGCAAAGATTTTCAGACGTCTGCATTTAGTTTTTTGACACCCTTAGAAGTCTTAGAAGAGTTTTTTAAATTTACGCCAGCTTGCACGATAGCGCGCACTGTGAATTTAATTCACATATTGCAATTTTGATTGGTTTATTATTATTATTATTTTTTTTTTTCTCTCGTTATTTCCAAAAACGCTACTTAGTGGAAACGAATGTGCAACTGCTTTGTACAATACGAATCATAGGGAGTAACGCGTTTCAACCCTTATGGGTTTCTGGCCGCTTAAGTCAATAGACCCTCGTCAAATATGCTATTCCCCTAAAGCCGTTTGTTTCCTAAATATAAACTACATTTCTAAGACAGGGATTTACTTTAATTAATTAATTAATTAAAATCACTTATAATAATTTTAATTAATACCTTCATTGCCATCTATGTCCTCTATTTTAATACTTAAATAAAAATAAATACTTAAAACTTAAATATACTTAAAAGTATCTCGGAGTTACAATTAAAAATACGATGACAAAATTAAAACTGTATTTACTGTGAAATCGCGTTTTACTTGTGGATTACAGGAAGAATTAAGTTTTTAGTAAAAGGATTTTGCCTCTTTTAATACTCAAAAAACATTTAATAAATGTGTGTATATTGTGAACTTTTGCTCTGAAAACGCAACGCAACCCAGGACTCCTAACCATATAATAATGTTAGTACCATCCATGGCTGTACTAATCAGTCACAGTCTCTGCCTATGGTACGACTGTAGTATATCGCTAGTTAAGATTTGAAGCAAAGCCGTGTTAACGAATGCAGCCTTCTGCACCACTTGGAGGTGCCAGAACGATGATAATGACGATTGTTAACGAATGAGCAACGTAATTATAGCAAGCGAACTGATTTGAATAAGACTAGCGGTCACATCAATAGATTGCCCACTGCCGTGTTGGTTTTCAGTCGTTGGAGTACTAGCTTCTGTGTTTTCTGTTTGCCCTAAGAAATAAAACGAAAAAACGCATTCATGTGAACTCTTTGGTTTCTTATGGATACATACTTAGTTGTCGTTAGCTTTGAAACTTTTAAAAGTACCTACTTACCTACCTACCTACTTACCTACCCTCCTACCAACCAACCAACCAACCAACCTACCTACCTACCTACCTACCTACCGCGCGCTCTTGGGCCTTTTAAATCTAACATGCGATCGCGTACACATATGGAAAACGGTTTCACACTGAAGAAGGGTAAACTACACAAAATGATACTTTTTACATACCTACATACCTACATACCAATAGGTACTTATCAGCACACCCACCCACCAACTTACCTATCTATCTGTAACTTACTACCTACCTGCCTACCTTTCTACCTATAGCTTCTTACCAACAAACTTTACAACCTTTCCCTCTATCTATGGCTACTTACTCACTTTCCTACCCACCCACCTAGCTAGGAGAGGTAAGTAGGCGGGCATACACCTCCTAACGACGTCGTCCTGACTTAGCTTATGTGGAAACAATACGATGTTTTCTGAATTGTTTTAACACTGTTTGTATTTGATATGGCAGAAAATAAACTAATCAGAGTATCTATGAAATTACGGGATCTCTAGAGATATTATATTATTTTAACGACAGAGGGTTACTCACCAGGCGTAGCTCGGGAAGATAGTGGTTCATGCTCTTTTGGGGAAACAAGGCTGTACTTGAGAAGAAAGCCACTTGCTTTTGTTGTGTTATCACTATGAAATGTAATGCGCAAGTGATTGGAGGTGGATATCCATGGAATTGGAGCAGAGTTTCCACAGAATTTCCCTAAAACAGCTGAAGTGTCTGAAAACAACAAGAATATCGTGTTGTACATGTATTTGACTCTCCTACTGGTGAGTTCAACGTATTTCATTTTAAAAAAAGGACTAATGGTCAGTTTACCATTGTGTATTCTCTTTAGCTCTACTGCTCGCTTCAAACCGATGTTTCTTTTAAATTATTGCTATCTATTGAATTCGCGTGCTACTTATGAGTTGTCTTGTCTTGTGAACCTGAACAAAAATATAAGACGAGGATCGATGAAAAGGCTAGTTTAGGTCAACTGTCAACGTTTTTAAAGCCAATCGTGCTTGCGTCTCGTCGTACCCCGGTTAAACACGTCCATGCACAAAAGGACCTTTAACTATGTTCTCACAATAGAATTTTGAGAACGTGTCATGATTTGCAACTTCTTAGAGGGATCTAAACGGGGCTTATAACTGGCGTTCATGAAATATTGAACCAATTTTCAATTTATTCAAAGATATAGTTAAACCACTTTATTAGAACTACAACGAATTCGTCAGTCTGAGAGAGTGCTACTGCAACAAGAAAAATCTAAATTTTGCCTTAGTTATGTGTTGTCAAAATTTCCGAAAGTTTTTTTGAAGCAGCATGAAGTGCACTCGATCAAGGAGTAGAAAACAACACTTGCCTTCATTGCCTTTATTTCTTTCATGCAACGTCAAATTGTTGCGAACTTTATTACTTTGTTTGTTTGTTTGTTTGTTTGTCTGTCTACAAACAAATCTGAGCATTAGAACATGCATGATCAGACTTGTTGATTTGTTTAATATAACATTCATACCCAGTCGGCCCTCCTGAATCTGGACAAAATCATTGCACTGTGTCTGGTTTGGCGGCTGCAGGTCAAACGCGATAAAGTTCAATCTAATTTTAGATCCCGGATATGAAGAGAAAATCCACGTGCAATCTTGGTTGTTGTCATATGGTAAGGGGTGGTTTGGTGACGTCACAGTTCCGTTGTAAGAGACTTTAACAATTCTCCCACAGCCTGTAAAAGAGATTTTGTATAGATTTCAAATGCAAGATTGAGACAATTTAATTGTTGGGGAAGACAATTCACTTTGAACTAAAACTGATGCATGTTTCAAACTGTTATGCGTTTGGATAAGATAAGTTATAAGTTCAGTTCCATCTCCAGGATCGTCTGCTCGAATTCATCGGGCTCACCTTGCGGTTTTGTTTTTGAAAGCCATTTGTGTTACTCAAGGATTTGCGTTTAATGATGGATTCATCGGTGTTATCATTTGAAGTTTGAAATTGATCTTTTATTTTGCGTAGAAATTTCATCTATTGATCTGCATGGAGATTCTTACCTGTTAAACCAAAAACTGATTTCTACTTTAAAGTCATCTTACCATCTGTTACATACGGCATAACTGTATGGAGTTCTTGCGGCAGTACTCTCTTTAAAGAACTTGAGAAGATTCATGTTCGTGCCGCAAAAATAATTCATAAATTAGACTGGTATACACCCTCTGTGGATGTCCATCAAATGGTAAAATGGCGAACGCTAGAAACTAACTATAACACTAAAATTCTAACTCTAGTATACACAGTATTTGAAGGAACTGCTCCATTGGGTATCCAATTTCTTTTTCGGAAGCAGCATAGTATATATGACCTGAGACGTCAGAACTGCTTAGTCTTGCCCAAGCCAAAAACTAACCTTAAACTGAAATCAGTTTCATACATTGGCGCAAAAAGGTGGAATAATTTGCCCAGTGCCTGGAGGGCTAAAGAAAGCTTAGCATCCTTCAATAGGGAACTAAAGGCCCTCAAAAATATCGATATTGAAAATAGAAAAATGTAAATAGGCTAGTGCATGTAAATATTGTAAATATCTTGTATATTGTAAATAAGTTTAGTTAGTATTCGTATTTGTCTTAGTGTTATTTTTGTTATGATTATTTTTTAGGTAACTTAAACACGACCACATCAGCTATGCTGTAAATTTATCGTGTCTAAATAAAAGATATTATTATTATTATTATTATTATTATTATTATTTCATTACCTAAAGATTCAGTGTTGTATTTCACGTCAAACCCCCAAACAGCAGCTCCTTTCTCCAGTTTAATTTCCAGCCTTATTTGCCTCGACGCGGGAAGACTGGACACTGGTGGAGGGTCTGCACCGCACAGAGTCTTAATTTTCCCGCCATTTCTGGCGTGAAACGTTACCTGACCATGCTGGCACGGTATATCAAAGTAGGTGAAATGAAAGGTGATGATGTCGTTAGATGAGCTCGGAGTACTGGGTATTGATAACCAAGTACACTTCTTAAACTGTTGATCAGAGCCACGAACGGTTATTTTTCCTGGCTCCTTAAAAGAAACTATACTACCACATCCTAAAAGAAATAACCAGAGATGCCATTACAATACAGCACACCTAAGAGAATAAAATAATGACCAATAACACACGTAACAGTCAAATATTTATTAAGCAGATTTCAGGAAAATAACAGTCTAATCGCTTAATAACGGTTGATCGAAAAAAACAAAAATAGCTAAAATGATGAAATCATAGACAATCCTGATTGTCTGTATCAATAGCAAAACCGCGAAAATACCTGATCGAATGCTTAGATGGTTTTCAAAAGTTGAAAATAGGGCAAGAGGTAACATTGGTAAACACCATTTAAGTCTTTACGTAAAATAAACACTAACAATGATAACTGTAACATTACCTAAGTCATGACGACAGCCATACAGTTCCGCTCGAAGACACATGTGTTTGACGGGGTAGCTCTGGTAACCAGTCGGAAATATTCGAATGATCTTAGCCACAACAGATGGTTTGAGGATGTTTTTCTTTATTCCGTCGAAATCCTTGTTCCCGTTGAATTCCTTATGAGAAGGAAATTGGAAATCCTAAAATATTTCAAGTACGCTGTACAATTTGAAAAGTGACATAAATGTTTGCACTTGACTCTGACAGCAGGAGTCCAGCCTGACAATGATTTGTTATTAGAAATAAAACAACTTACTCTGTGTCCTCGATAAGTGCTATTTTCTGCGCTGTCTGTGTAGGCAATCCAGCGGTTTCCGTCATAACTGTACTCTACTTTATAACTTGATATAAACCCCATGTAACTGGTACCAGGCAATTGATAACCCTGACAGAGAGCACACAGCCATGTGGTATTCTTTAATTATACAAAGACATGCTTTCCAAAAAGTCAAATATATATAAAAAAGGTGAAAATATATGTTCAGCCATATTAATTTTCAATTCTCAGGGCAAGATAAGTGGAAATAATTCTTGCATAGTTCTAGCGGTGGTTGTTTTAATTTTGATTGGAAAGAAATTCCATAGTGTAGCACTGTGAAGCAAAACCTGTTTAAAACTATTCTGTGTTTTAGGTCTTGGGAATGTTAAATTATAGCTGCAGTCAATTGTAAGCCGTACCATTGGTGATAAGGTTAAGTACTTTAGTGAGGTAGTCTGGAGCATTGTTGGTTAAAATAACTTATGCATAAAAAACGCGGTATAATGTTGACTTCGAACTCCAAGTGTATCCCACTATATCTTTCTCAAGTGTATCCTTAGGTCTTAAGGTTTTTTTTTTAATTTATACTTTCTAGATAGAAAAAGGTTATTTAAATGAAATAAAAGTTCATAAAAGTAGTGTTGAGGCATACCTGAGTTGCTATAGCAGTAACTTCAGTTAAATTTAATAAGTCAATTTGAAGATATTCGCCAACACCCGTGTTTAAAACTTGCGTCTGTGTAAAAAAAGGTTATCATTTTAGAGTGGTCTTGAAGGGAGGGAATAGGGGGTGGGGGGGGGATAAAATAGCAGGTACAACTTCCATCTTCCAATCCAAGTTTTAATGGAGCCGAAACCATTGTTGAAGTGCACGCATGTAGGCATCCTACTGATGAACGGTTACGGTAATTAGATATTCACGATCAGGTCCAGAGTGTCCCTTTAGAATTTTTACTCAGTCCCAGTTGCCAGTCCAACTTTTACCCAAAAGTAAACTAGGTCAAATTGAAGATACCCGCCAACAATCCTGTTTAAAACTTTTGTCTGTGTAAAATAATTCATCGTTTCAGAGGGGCTGGGATGAGCAGGGGGAGGTGGGGTGAAAGAGCACCTGCAGCTGCCCAGTCCAAATTTTCACCGAAATTCCAATTATGAGTTTAATAAGACCGGTTGAAGATATTCACCAAGAATCCTGTTAAAACTTGCATCTGTGTAAAAGAAATCATCGTTTTAGAATGCCTCTGAAGGGAGAGGGTACAAATCCTATTAACGAGTCCACGTTTTGCTCAATCTTAGTTTCCAGTCTAACGTTTCCCAAAATCAAATTCTCAGTGTACACAAAACACATCCTCAAACCCAAGGGAAGTTAGTCGGGGCGACGGGCAGATCATCGGGACTACGGGATTTTCGAGCGAAAGTTTTGTTTTAGAAAAAAAAAAACAAGCAAGCATCAAGAAGAATAAAGCTGGACCTTGGATAACAAGATAAAGATCAGCAATGGACTTGATAAATACTTCAGGAAGCTCCAGGGTTTATCAAACAGCTGATTATGTTGCTTTCTTTAATCAGCCTTGCTTCTTTTTAAAGTTTCTTTATTTTTTAACCCTTTCTTAATAGACCTATTGAAGACAATGCATATTTATAACTGATCATGAACAGCAAAACGCCGTTTGTATTTCTCAGTGAATTGCAGAGTTTCACTTTGATTCCTTGCATCCTGGTTTAAACCATGTTTCGTACTTTACAAGAGAAAAAAAAAACAAACTGTTGGCGAAAAAACCGCAAAAGAGATCAAGGAAAAACATTGTTCAATGCGATATCTTGATTTCGAAAACCAAGACAAAAAGGCCTTTGTCCACTCGCACAACACTTGATCCTGAAGAAAGGTACCTTGGAAATGGATGGCGCCCGGCCACTTTTATAACCGGACCATCAAGTCTCACAAGTAATTAAACTGAGAACAGCCACCTCAGGACAGTCTTAAATTAATTTTGCGACAAATGTGCTTAGTAAATGAATGTAAACTCAGCCCGTGACAAGTCTTTACCTGACTGCACCAAGAGTAAGCGTTGCCCACTCGTCCATGCCAGGGTCTAAGGGGAAGCTTCCCTAGGCCGAGCTGAAGTATAAAGTAAGAGGACGCCGATAGCTGAGAATCTTTAACTCTGCCATCCTTTAGACCAATAGTTTCATTGCATTCTAGAGAAGAGAAGGAGGGTTAGTTTTGTTCATAACGAATAGAGTAGAGTAGAGTAGAGTAGAGTAGAGTAGAGTAGAGTAGAGTAGAGTAGAGTAGAGTAGAGTAGAGTAGAGTAGAGTAGAGTAGAGTAGAGTAGAGTAGAGTAGAGTAAACGGCACCAACAAGATTTTACATAACATGTAAAAGGTGATGTAAGTCGAGTAATTCTGGTTACTTTAAAATACTATGGAAAAAGAGCATGCTGCAGTCACTGCAAAATGCTTGTCAAATGCCGTTCAACTGTCAGTTACACTGTGAGCCATGTGTCAATTGTCATGATCAGTTTAAAATTGACATTTGTTTCTCACCAAATGAATGAGTCAGGTAAACTCCTCTAAACTTTCTGTGCTGTGAAGTCGCCTTACTTCGCTCCTCGCTATGAAATGGATGTACAGTTCATGACCTCTGGACACAATGACTGGTGGGATGTTTTGTATGCAATAGCGCCCTGAAAAACAAAAGTATTGTATTCTGATTTCCACCTTGAACTATTGCAATATTTAACAAAGATCAGCATCTTTCTTCCCCTTACTTAGTGCAGACGAGGTGACGTGAGTTTGGTCATCGGCTAGGAGAACAGTTTTCTATAAGTTATGCAAGTGGTGAAGTGGTCTAGGGTGAATTGAGTTTGAAATTCCGGATATGGTCGAAACAACGTCGTATCCTCGTTGAATTTCTTTGGCAGTATTTGGAAATACCGTATTTATTCGATTGCGCCCCCTCGTAGCGCCCACCCTGGGTAGGAAAAGTTATAAGCGCCCAGCCTCGTAGCGCCCATCCCCACCCCACAAAGCGAGTGCGCAGAGGAATATTGAATTTGACTTGTCTTCGTCTCCCCGGTCGGTTTTCTTAGTTTCGCTTTCATGACAGTTATTCTGCTTTGGTCTCTTCACGTTTTGTTTATTTATTGTATTGTTACATACTTAATTTTGCTGAAATGGTGAATTTAATGCGCCCAGCCTCGAATGCGCCCACCTCAAATATCGCCCACTCCAGTCCAAAAATTTAGCCCCAGGTCGGCTAATCGAATAGATACGGTATTCAGAAAAAGATCAAACCGATCGCCTGGTTGGTTGTTGGTCAATTTCTCCGAAATTTCAGTTCGGAAAGCAGTTGGAATTCTCATTTCGGACCAATATTCACATAACACAATACAGTTATGTTATACCGCATAATTTAACGCGTGGGACAAAATAGTTATGCAATTTTTTCTAGTGATATGTCATACATGCCGCAGTTGTGACTGAATTTTTCTTTGTATATGTTGTGGCTTAATTTCATCTCTGGTTTAAAATCTTTTGAACCAGTTTATTTTGATTTTTCATAGCCTTACGTTTATTATGATTATAAAAAAGAAGCTGCAAAGAGAAATAAAGTCAAACTCACTTGCCAAAACTCGTGTGTGTACTGAAATATTACTCAGGAGTCGTGAGATTTTCTATCCGTCTGTTTCCCTGCTCGCGAATCTCCTAACACTTTTCTAAAGGCGTTGGCAAACGAGGACACATTGTAGCGGACACATTGCTACTCATGATGTTTTCATGGGCGTGTAAACGGGGAAACATTTGTTGCGGACACAAAATGTTTCTAAAAGAAATCAGAAACATTTTTGTGTCAGCAACAAATGTTGTGCGCGGGCAAAGGGGGAGACATTTGTGTTCGCAACACTGTGTCCTCGTTTGCCAACGCCTTATTTAACTCTTAAAAAACTCTGCGTTCCTTTCACCTAAATTAATTTTCATTCTATTTATCGCGGCCTGGGATTGTTGCCGTTAACTATGCCGAGTACTGCTTTATTTTTTTTTAAATTGCCGTTAAAGCGTTTCTTTGCTATTTTGTTTAAACAGAGCAAGGATATTTTTTAAAATCCGTCGTTATTCAATTGACCTACCCAGTTATCAAAACAAGCTTAATTAGCTTCCTAGTAGAAAGTATAGATGACTAACAAATAAAAATGAATGAAGATCGATCTTTGCAGATTATGACTGAATTATGATATATATGATTTTAAAATAGAGCAAGTGATGTTACCTATAAGTTGAGTTTTGCTTGAATATCCTTCCCTTACTTCAATGGAGTCAACTGAACATTCTGCATTTGTACCATTGACTCCTGTAAACTCCAGGAAACGAAGCGATATGTACCGGTCAGCGGGCACTTTAATGCGCCAAACACAGTCGGAAAACGAAGGGAAAGACATGGGGTAATTTGGTGATACGATGGTTCCATTCTGTTCCGTAAAATCCCCACCACAAGCTATAAAATATAAACGTAGTATTCTGTAAGGTTAGCATGATTTTTAGAGGACGTGTGTACAGCACCAAGTTTTCCTTTACTTCACTTGGCTGGGATGTTAAACAACAGTCTACTTTATCTTTAACAACACCTCTATATTTTAAAAATAATAACTTGAAGAATCGGGAAAGCTAGTTTAAAAAGCTATTTTAACTTCTGGAAAGATAGTCGTCATTGCCGTAATAATTAAAATTAATTCGTCTTTACAGCAAGCCAGGTAAGCAAGGAATTAACTTACGAGGTATTTCAGAATACAACCACTGTGGAACCTCCACTTTAGGGCAACCCCACAAAGGTAACAAACGTTTATCCCATCAAACCGCTCAAATCATGTTTGTATCTATTACCTCTACTAAGGGGACTTGGACACTTTTCGAGCATCTCCAATACTATGTCCATCAAGAGGACAACTCACGTGACCATCAAACAGGATTGAATACAGACCTCATTGCGTTCGGTCTGTACTCGCGACCAAAGGTCATGATTCTCAGTCCCATATAGACTTCCTACTCGGTTAATAAGAACTAAGTAGCATTGAATGACTCACCAGGTGTGATGGAGCTTGTGTATGACAAAAGAAAACCTGTAAAACGTCCTTCCCGGTTTGTCGTGAAACGCAATCTGATCCGGTTGGTTTTTGACACTATCAGTGGCTGGACATGCACGCAAAAACTGAAAGAGTGGAAAAGATCTTCACTGAATTGAGTTTAGTCAGTCGTGGAGCAAAACATTTACCACAGGCAAGTATTTCAAACACGAAAGAAAAATCTCATTCAAGCAACAGTCAGACCCCGGCTTGCAACTACCTCCTTATTACCGCTACTTATCAGCAAAACGCGTGATGAGATAAGTGAAAACACGCAAAGAATCGCAAAATTTTTGATCGATTTACAAATACGATCGGTTTTTCTTATTTTTACTGAGTGCGAGCAGTGTTGCCAGGTTAGAATTAATGAAACCTGTTATACCATTAATAAAGAGGAAACAGTACTTGTATTATAATTATAGCATCATTAAAAGAAACCAGTTCTTGTAATTTATGGCTCAATAGTGCCAATAGTGGTCATATTAACGGAGTTACTCTTAATCTGTGTGGAGAAAGATAAAAAAGCAACTGTGACAGAGCATGAAATGCACAGAAGTGCGAAACAGTTGCGATGAGAAATAAAACAAAGGAAGCTATGGGAAGGTCATACAAGGAAACGAAAGAAAACTGCATGAACATAAAGGTTAAAAAAAAGTGGTCATGAAGCAGGGACCATGAACGACATTCAACAGTAACATTTAATTGTCACCTTCCGAGCTTTGTCTCATTGAATTCTGGTCCATCCCATATTTCCAAGCGGTCAGCACACCAACATTTGCCATCACAGTTGAATTCCATTTCAAAGTGAGAGAATTCGAGTCGAATGAACTTGCCACGCGGCATAATGATAGTCCATACACACTGAATCGAGTTCGGATATGGATAATCCGGGTATCGAGGCGATGAAATACTTTCTGAATGTTCTGTTAGTGAACCGCCACATCCTGTTCAAGAAAAAACAAACTGAATGAGAAAATAGAAAAAACGGTACTCAGAAAATTGAATCCAAATATTATCAGACCAGGCTGCTTTTTAACTGTACAGCAAAGGCTCTGTTGTTTTCTAACAGCATGGACAACTGTGTGACGTCTCTCACTGTCAGTTCAACCCATACCGCCAGTTTGCTATCGGCGCTATATAAATCCGGTTTATCAAAATGCTTATTAGTGTATGTTCTTTCCAATACTTTTGACAAACACACACGATCAACACACATGGAAGACGCATTGAGTTATATTCTGTCCCTGCGTCAGATATTACCTCGTTTAGTCCTATTTATCAGAAGGCCATGTTCACACTAAAAGCGAAAAAGTAAACTACAAAGTGTTTTGCTCTCAAAATTTAAAGCAAAATCTCTCCTGTACAGTGGGAACACGGCTTTAGCCCAGTGACAAGTTTCAGGATGACATAACATACATAAGCCTGATAAGAAGGCACCATACTTTTCTGGTCACGATACAGCATCACCATGTAGAGGACAGTTCGCGAAAAAAGGCGCGCTACATCATCAAAAGTAAAACGTACACACGTTATAAGCCCTTTCATTCACCTTTCTCCCATTGGCTTGTGTAAGAAGCATTAAAGCCCTGATATGCTTCAGACTTGTCAGAATAAAACCAAATTCTCAGGCTGTTTGAACTTGATGTGATAACCTTAGGTGGCACACGGATGTCGCAGAAACTACCTGGCGATAACAAAGGAACAAAAATAAAAGGGGGGGGAAATTTTTTTTTTTTTTTTTTTCCCCCAAAAAATTTTTTTTTTTATATACCCATATTTTTCCCCCCCGAAAAAAACCATTTTTTTTGGGGGTTTTTTTTTCAAAAATTTTTTCCCCCATTTTTTTTTTTTTTTTTTTTTTTTTTTTTTTTTAACCTTTTTTAAATTTTAGGCCCCCCTTTTACCGCCCCCTTTATACGCCCTCCTTTTTTTCCTTTTTTTCCCTTCAAACACTGCCCCCCGTGGGCCGCCCCCCACGAGTACCCCACGTACGCCCCCCCAACACCCCCATCCATGTTGACCAAAAAAAATCATTTCATAGTGTTCCTTCTTTCATGGTTATGGTGCTACGCTTAGGAGCTCCGCTATGAACCACTTAACAAACGCAATAGATTCCACTAAGATCGAGAGGTCATGTGTTCTTGGTTAAAACACAGTACCCCTTGCCGGATAAGAGTATTGATGGTGAAGGCTTGGGAGAGGGGAGTAGGTGTAACAACCATAAACTAGCATCCCACCCAGGGGAGATGTGCTAATAAAATATAAAAAAAAAACCCCACGAAAAAAAAAAAAAAAATTCCCAACCAAAAAACAACATAAAAGACTATTAAACCTGAAAAAATATTTTCCTTTATTAACAAAAGAAGATCCTTGAAAGAGACCTGGAGACGACGCGGAAACTTCTTCCCGCCGAGCCCCCGCGTCGCCTTTTCCAGTCATTATCGCTGTTTGCTGGATGCGTAACTACATGGAGAGGAGGCAGACGGATGCGCCACCGGGATGCGCCAGGGTCTAGGGTATGATGTGTACTTACCAAGAAGTTGATCTGTGGATTTGCCTCCATCCTTTACCTCTACAAGATCAATACATTTTCCTCTGTAGCTTTCTAATTCAAAAACGTCGAAGGAAAGTAAAACAAAGCGACCGGGCTGAACTTGAATGTTCCAAATACATTCCACTTCGTTGGGATATTTTCCGGGAAAATTTGGAGACTGGAATGTACCACTGTTCTGTGTTAGAGTGAATTTACAACCTGAAAGAAGATCAGAAAGAGAAAATAAATTAGTGTAACAACATAAAACTACTGATCAAGACAGAATAAGACGGAGAGCCTGAAGTGCTGAAATAGATAAACATCAATACTCTTCCTGTCGGTTTTTGAATTTCTTAAAATTATTTTGAAAAACGCAGCATATGGGCGCTTTAGAAATGCGTTAGTGTGAATCAGGAAAGGGTGAAGACATTAATTTATTTTGTATATGAATATTTCTGTAGGAAACAATCGAATGACAGCTCAGACTGCTGACGATACCGAAAGGTTAATTTTGCGAATAATTTTTCAACTATTTTCTCTACTTTCTCTTTCAAAGTAAAATAAAAGTGTTCACAGTTTCGTATTCCCACTGTAAAAAACCTCGTCCTATTCTGCTTCTTCTGCCGTTTACATTGCCTTTCGCGGGAGTGTTAAAATCAAGTCGCGTTGATGGCTTACAAGTATACTTTTCCCTCCTACCCCGGCCTCTCTTCTTCCGTCACCCGGTACATCCGTCGTTGTTCGTAACAAATTTTACCTCACCCCACTCCCAGAAGAGTTGCCTTAGTCATTCGGGTCATTAGCGAAGCAGCTGAGCCGGTTTTAAACACCTTGATTAAGGTTAGCCGACAATTCATAATCCAACATTGTATCATGCTGGTTTGATTCATTTGATGGACATTAGAACTTACAAACAAAGAATGAACAGATACGACGACAAAAAGTGAATTACTGGCGGCAAAGCAAATGTTTAGGATATCAGAGGGATTTCAACCTGGTGGTCAAAGAATTGACGATTTTAAAGATAAATTTACGATTTCACAAACAAAGGCAAAGCAAACTGTGCCTTATTTGTTATTTATATATACTAGCATTCAAACGATTTAAAACACTCTCAGAAATTTTCCCGACTGAATTCTCCCGAAGGAGAAGTTACCAAAAAGAGAGCTATTTAGGCTTATTAAAAAGATTCTCGAAATGTTAAGTAACTGGCCTGGTGTAACTAAATCCTACTCTTCAAACTTACTTGAACTGAAACAATTTACGAAAAATAGTAAATTCTCAGTACATTGGTTTTAGAAATAATAGCGAGACTTCAATCTTACATAGAGGAGACATGTAGAAATAGTTTAGCAAAATATCGAACTGATGCCAGAAATTTTTGTCGGTTCCTGAATCAGTTTTTCGGTCGCGAAGTATGTGGTAAGTCACGTTCATAGTTCAACATTATCAGAAGCGTCTTGTCATGTTATACGCTACAAGAAAGCACTAAACGAAACACTGAGAGTGTTTTATTTGTGCCAATTTTAAGGAATGGCTTACTGGATAAACACATAACACCACAACATGAAAAGTCCTACATGAAAAATGCACCTTTCAAAACAACCTTCTTAAAAAGTAGTCGAAGCAACACAACAAACAGTGAAATTACTATAATAATAACTTTCTCGTACTAATTCATACACCATTGCAGTGCAGGCAAAATCTAGCAATTTGCCAGCGTACTATAAGAGACCGTTTCAGTGTCAACAATTACAAATAACTCCATAAAGAGTCACAACAGGTCTGTAGTGTGGCAATCGTAATTGCCCGCTCTTAAAAATACACCAGTACTCGAATAAAAAACATTAAGCCCACTTCTTAGCGAGACACAAAGCACGAAAAAGTATCAAACATGAGTTTTTAGTTATTAAAAGCTACGAAAAGAAGCTGAAAACGTAATTGTGACTTAGTTTTTCAACATTTCGTTGGATGGTACATACCTTGTGCTGTGGTTTCATTTATTCCGCAGAAGGTAAGCAAGATGGTTGGAATTGTAAACTTTGCGTAAACCCAGTTGAACACCATTGTTGTGGTAAAATAAAAAATAAAAAGAAACTCTTCTCAGATGAACATTAGAAGCTAATCTTGAAGTAAAGAAGCTGACTAAGTTCGCTTCACGGCGGACTTGACAAGAACCCCAACTTATGCAAATTAATGATTCTAACCGAATTGTACCGCTTTAGTCGTTAAATGAATTGAGAAATGAATAAATTTTCGGATTTTAATTAACTTATACTCAATGTGATTTTATGTTAATTATACTGCTCTTTGTGCTTTGTTTAAGAGTTTCAAAAACTCTTTTGTTTTAACAACAACAATTTTGACGCGCTGATGAGCTTTGCACGATGGGGCAATGTTTCTTGGCCGATTCCTTACAAAAGTAATGTCTGACACAATTTTGACGCAGGAGGTACAAAATGGTGGAATTTGAAGCATCATTCATAGTTTTAATTGGTCGAGAGCGTATGCTCGTGTTATGTTTAACATTTCAATGTCCATTTCTGTCTGAACCAGCACGAGCACAAGTTTAGTTCTGTTTACTTACTTTCCTTGAAAGGATATTGAACTTATTAACTTATTGAACCAGAAAGAAAGGTATATGGGCTAACATTGCTAAGTTATGGGGTTAACTTTCAGTTGTTGTGCTCAGTGGTTCACGGGCACTTAGTGCAGCGCAAAGATGGCCGTATCCGACGGTTTTTTTTTTTCAGAATTCGAACAGCATTGAATTGTGGCTAAGTGCGAATAAATATTTTTATCATGTACGGTACACTAATTTTAACAGTAACATCAAACAGATTTGGTTTTGTTATTTTTAATAATAGTCGTGACACGTGCCTTGTGAAAAGGCCCAGCTGTTCCGACACATGTTGTTTATTCACTCTTCATTTGTGTATCACTTCATCAACACTTGCTTCGGACTTAACATACGTTTAAAATAGCTTCTTCGATTCTCTTTAATCCATTAGTTAAAAAAAGATTGAGGAATCCGTATGCTCTCGTACGGTGCTCTCAAATTCGGAGATACAGTTTGTTAAAATTAGAGCCTCTATCAACATTGAAATTTTCTCACCCACTCGGTATATACATACTACATGACATAATTCTGGTTGGCAGGCATCTTTCCCAGAATTCTCAGACCCATAAATCTCCCGATGTCATCTAGTTTAATTTAAAAGAAGTACAAAGGAATCAATCAGTCCTGAAGACTTTAGAATTAAAATTGAATCTCAACTCAGTAGAAGCAGCCTTGATTCATAATTATGATGCTGTTAATATACTCGACTCGTTCAAATTAAAGCTTCTAGCCCACGCAGCGGTCAAAGAAAGAAGATTTTTGTTCCTTAAATTTTGTAAGAGTTTGAAGCGTAGTAGAAGTTTGTTCCTGCGAACAGACCCTCTCTTCGGGGCAACAAAAGCGGTTCGAGAGAAAGGTAGCGTGCGCCAAAGGAGCGAGTTTCGGCGAGCGAAGCGAGTAGCCACGGAAGAGCTTACGTAACAAAACCTGACGATAAAGTTAGTTAATAACCCGGGGGTGGGTACTTGACCTAAGTTTAGGTATAGGGGTGCCGCTGGGGGTTTGAAACCCTGACCCTGTTTAAGGGCCTGTTTATATGGAGGAGAGTTGTCCCTGGTAGAAGGGTTACCCTCCACCGAGCCACCCCGGGCGAGGTGCTTTTCATACGTTTCTTTATAAATAGCTGTGAACTGTTTATATGAGAAATTGCAAAGTTGGCTCGGGGGGCGGGTGACCCTGGGAGAGGGTCACTCGCTTTGAGGTAGGGTGACCCTGGGGAGCGAGCCAACTTTTTTCCATATAAACAGTTTGGTTATTTTTGCCTCCCTACTAGGGACAAGTTGACACATACGGAGCATGCGCAAATGCTGCAATGGCCAAAACAACATCGAGTCGGCGGTAATTTTTCCAAAATGGTCTTTGTCGATGTTTCGGCGTTCCTGATTTTGAAAAGGCCGCCATAAGAGCTATTTCAACCCAGTCTTTTGACCGAGAGGGCCAAGGTTGGCTCGGTCAACAGGGACAACTTTGTCATATAAACGCTCGGCAAAAGATGTCTCGGGGGAGAGGGTAACCCTCCTACCGGGACAACTCTCTTCCATATAAACAGGCCCTAAGACAATTAAAACTTAAAATGCCTACCCTGTTTAGGACAACACCCCCTATTTTAAGACGCTATTTAGGACAAAGGACAACATCAACAATCATGTACGCTTTATTGTGATTGCGTCCCGTACGCGATGTTCGACGCATTGAAATGCGAAAACACCGACGGATCCCACCAAATAAAATAATGCTTTTTATTGAAACGAAAACAATATAAATACATGGACGACAGTCTTGCAGCCATACCCTGTCTAGGACAGCTTCAGGTCCTGTTTAGGACAAAGGAGCTTGAAATTATATACCCTGTTCAGGGTCGAAGGAGTCAAAAACCATAACCTATCCAGCGGCACGTCCCCGTATAGGCCATATAGGGGAGTGCCCCCCCGGGGTTAATAACAATTATATTAAGAGGCTATCTTTCTGAAAAACAACCACTCAAATTCGCGTCAAAGAAAATTTTGCCTGAAACTCTGGCAACTCAAAGACTTTACCGAGGCTAGAACTTAAACAGCTTTGGTTTGATTCAAAATGATTTTCTGGCCGCGTCTGGAGCCATTAAATATTTTGCCCCTTTGGGCCCGCCGCAACGTCTGAAAATTTAGAAAAATAGGTTTTTTCGAACCGCTGTCAAATATTTCATTCGCATTGAACACCAACAACTTTTATATCAATTTGTTTATAAACATTTTTAGTTTCCTAAGAAAGTAGCAAGTTTTCCCTTGATTGATCTGGACATGCGAAATCAAGGATATAATGACCACTATCTATTGGCATCGAACAAAGGTTGAAAAATGGCCTTGATTTAGAAGCCAATATTTCAATTTTGGGACCTAGCTGATAACTCTACTCTACAAAGCCAAAAAGTGTAGCCCTTTATCTGCTAAAATATACAAAATCACATGTACGTTTTTATTATTTCAAAAGTTATGACCATTTGTATCAGCCTGGTATCAGCACATGTGCGAGTAATTACAACATTTCTGCTTATTTCGTCGTTATTACTCGCACATGTGCTGATTCAAACGGTCATAACTTTTGAAATACTGAAAACGTACATGTGATTTTGCATATTTTAGCCGATAAAGGACTTCACTTTTTGCCAGTTTTGTTGTGTACCATCAAGTAACTAAAAGAAATTAAAAATCGCCAGCTTTTTAAACAGGCTTGAAAGTATTCCTTTGACGAAACGAAGTCGGATTTTTGTACCTGGAACATTACACTGAGCTAAGTTTCTAGAGTTGCCAAGGTCCACTATGCCCTCAAAATAAAGCTTGTTAATAGAAATTTGCACCTTGAGAACGATCAGCTTATTCCTTTAAGTGATAATAGACAATAAACCGCAATCTTTGGTTTAAATACTTTTTTAAATTAATTAATAATTTCACAAGCACGATTAAAAGAATCATTAGCCAATGAAAGAACGTGTTCCATTTTTTCCTTTAAAAGCTGCTATCAAACAGCGGTGAAAGACCTGCCCACTTATAGCAATGATAAAAGTCGAGAAAGGAAATCTGAATATCATAATGATGATAATGAGTTACTTCAATTAACGAAGATTAAGGCATCCTCCAGGTGTTTTGTTTCATGAGGTAAAATGCCTTGAAGCTTTCCATTGCTTTCGTGATAATGTAGAAACAGACACTCGGTGGCTTCGGCGTATCGAAACATCAGAGGACATCGTCAACTTGGAATTCTAACTTGAATACGTGAGTTGGTAACATTGTTTAGTGAAACAAACTCTGTCAGTTTGTGGTGATATTTAGAATTTGGACAAGTTGATTGATTTAGTCATACATGAATAATTTCTAATTTCACGAATTTAAAGCTTGGTAGAAAAACAAGCGATAAGACTACAACATGGTTCTGGGTTCAAATATTCAACCCGTGCAATTTTCAACAAATTTGGCAGAAAATTAAGTGATTCCTGGAATTCTTAATGTCGGTCCGACGAAAGGGTCGGCCAACTTTATTTGGATTCTTATAATTGTGACAAATTTTTAATAGAATTGAACTAATTTCGAACTTATTTTGAACTAATAATGGGTGATTTTTCGCGTTCGCTTGCCTTTATATACGGTTATAAAAGGTTCACGGTTCACATGAGAGGCGCTTTGGGAGAATTTTAAAGTTTTTCACTCGAACGGCAAAAAGGCTTTTATATACATGAGTACTTAATAATATTATATTCAAACTTTCTTAAGTGTTTTTTGCATCAGACTACTTAAGTGTTTTTAACACCAGACAGCCGCAGCTGTTTTCATTTTTTTCTTTAATTTTTTTTCAAAAACAGATCCAAAAATGCAGTGATAGGTTATAACCATGCTTACACATTAACTAAAATGATTTCACACCTATCACCATAACTTTATAAAGTCCATTTCATCTTAGTGGTTGTGTACACAATAGTGGGCACAATAACTACTCTCTCTATACAAGCTGTCGTAATGTGTTTACTGAACAATGCACAGACGTTATATATGCCATTTTTGCTAAGAACAACTATTTCATAGGCGTACGGGCCGGGGGGGCAGGGGGGGCTGCAGCCCCCCCAAAGTTTGGGCAACTCAGATTTTTTTGGGCAACAAGAGAAATTTGGGCAAAGCCAGTTTTTAAAGAAGATTTTTTCGAAGAGATAGATATTTTCTATTTTAACCAGAAGACGGCGTGTTAAAGCCAGTTAAATTCACATGAGACAGTGGTTGCTTAGCACCTGATGAGTTTCTGGTTAATAGTGAAGGGGATCATTTGTTGATGTACATATTTCTATATTTTTTTTTACTGTTGGGCACCGTACTGAAAATATCTGTCACAGTTAAACACCTGATAAAAAAAGCTTCTCCGCGTTGCTTATTAAATTTTACAAAATCGACGGTGAGTTTCTGAAAGCCGAGCAGAAAATGTGCGCGAGTTTTCGTCGTGTGCGCGGTAGGATTAGGCTAAATGACCGTTTCAGAAATGCTGGAGACAATGCAAGAGAATAATCTATTTGATAAGTTTTCAGAGCTTCCTTACGTGGTTCATATCCATGCAGTGAAACCTCCTTCATCGTGTTCTGCAGAACGATCATTCAGTGCTTTGTGCAGATTGAAACTTACCTTAGCAGCACCCCATGGGGCGACAACGTGTCAGAAAGGCCAAGTAAAACAAAAACAAAAAAAAAAAGAAATGTTTCTCGTCCCCGCCCGCTTCATTTTTTGGGGCCGCCTCAATATTTTTATTATTTGTTTTTGGAAAAGTTAAAATGAACAAAATCCAACGATGTTCTCATTATTTATGAGCTCATATGATAGATTCTTATGTAAGATTTTTCACTTCATTTGTAAGCCTATGTTAGTGCATCGCATGACCCTCGTTTTTTCTCCACTGTTTCGTAAAAATGTTGGGCAACTTGCGAGAATTTTTTGGGCAAATGTCTCACCGCCCCCCCTGGCAAAAAATTGCCCGTACGCCTATGAACTATTTTAAGGTAGAATTCTTTTGACAATTATACATTATCTGGTCAGTGCAATATAAATGATACCGGATGAGTCGTTATTTTTAATCATTGCCAATTCGGGCGTTAAGTTATTTTCAATAGCACGTTGGAGAGTTTTACTACGTTCGTAAGCTGACAAAGACACCGTATGAGTATTAGGGTAGCCAAACTATCACATTGCGTAAATCGTTTTAACTGAATATTTAATTGCTGACTAAGACTAAAATGATGAAAGTAAAGTAAAAATTGTTTAAAGTAAGAGAACAAAGTTGTCTCTTTCGGGCACTTTGTTTGTCAGAATTTCATGTCAGTTAAGCAAGAACTGTGCCGTAATTCGCCATATTTGAATTCATTCTATAGAAGAAGTTCAGTATATAGTGGTAATGCTCAGGTTTACATTTATCTGTAAACAAGTGAACCGTTTTTTCAACTAGACTCGCTCTTTTCCTTCGCGCGGTTGTTAAATTGGTCATGCTGTTCAGCTTTGTTTTTCCCAGTTTAAGTTCTCGGAAAAAAATATTCTCTCCTTTTCCCCATTTCCTCATTCTATTCCATTCGTTTTCTCCCGGCAGCGTCTGAGCCGTTGGCACCGAAAAATGATCATCGGCAAGCGCGTTTTGATTGAGAACTGATATCGAATTAGCCAACGTACTGATCCCATCACTTCGAACCTAAAATCTAAAAGCCGAGATAAAACTAATGGGCCTTGAATGCATTTGAAGACCTCGAGGCGTAGCTGGAGGCAAATGACAAACGTTACACAGGTAAGTGACAATTCTCTTCAATATGACCGAATCAAGGCGAGCTACTTGCTCGATACATGCCTACAACTTCTTTACCTGACAATGTAGAGGAAGAAATCTAGACGAAATATATACACAAAATGGAGAGAAATTTACTTCTGTCGATCAAAGGCGGGTTTACCTGAATCTCTTAGCTTGCAATTATTTATCCGACCTTTGCGAGTCTTCTTCAATTGTAAGTTACGACTGCCTAGAATATTTATGCGAACATCTTATCTAGCACTGGTGAAATTGAACTCGAGTCGTTTCACACTGGGCTTATCTGAATCTAAAATGACGGTCATCACCGAGAAATTAATTTCTGGTAGAGCAGACGCATCAGACGATATTTCTTTTTAGCTTTGTCAATAAATGTCTTGGAAGTTTTATTTAACATTCAAGTTCTTGTAAAAATTAATTTGCTCTTGGGAGTTGAAAAAACAGAACTATATTTACGGCGCGGACAATACATTAGCCTTTTGGCTGTATATGCGGATGTTGCCCTCATCCGCTTTTAAAGAAGCTTAACTCGAAGCCAATGTGTATGGCATAATTCACGTTTCACTTTGCTTTGGCAGGATTCATTTTCGTTTTAAAAATTGCGGTGATAATATATCAAAGACATGATAATATACTAAGGCGCCTCCCAGGATAATTAATATACGCTCTTGTCCAAATAAAATATATCATAATAACAAAAAGCACAGGAGTTTATCCCCAACTGATCAACATATGACTTTCTTTAAACTTTTGTTTTTAAATTAAATTTTAAAAAGTAAATAATATACGCTAACCAAATTGTTATTGGAAATTTTTAAAATGGTTAACGGTGTTTATCTGACAAGATGAAAATGTCAGGATTTTAAATTAAGGTTATCTAATAAGGAAATAAGAGCAAGATAAATCACTTAGTTATATCTTCCTGTTGTCATTTGGAATACTTAAAATACTTCTCTTAAATTGCAATTTTTAAAGGTTTTACCTATTTTTATCTGTGATGGACAGGAGCTGTTTGGAAATTTGCACAAGCTTACGATTTTGGGAATTAAGTATAATTTAATTAGGTTTTCAATTGTCTCGATGGCACTGCTGGAAATGTCGCACTGGACTATGGAACAGCTAGTTCTTTCATCACAATCTCGTTTCTTTAGATTGTTAAAAAATATTTCTGCATTAACCGATTGTCCATTATTTTTTTTTAATTCTGGCAGCAAACTAAATTTGGTTGGAAGCTGAAGGTGTCGGTACAGAAAACTCGACGACGAGTTATTTATTAAAACCTTTGAGCCTCGAATAGCACGAATAGTTCTGTATACAAATTTATTGTATGTTATCCTGGAGAAAAAAAAGTCCGACCTTAATCGTATAAACAGCTTACTATGAGCAATTCACTCTTTCCTGGAGAGGCAGTGATTCCTTTTAAATTCTATCTCTTCAATACTTAAAGACACCTTAATTCATATTGCCTCCAGGACTAAGTGAACTGTTCATAATACTGATAATAACGAATTGGTCATTGTATGATTATTATGATGGACCACTTCGCCTCAAGGATAGAAAACTTTTAAAAAATGCTACCACTTTAATACAGATACCTTTTTAGAATCTCTAGAGCCGCTATACTTTTGTGGAACGAAGTGCGTACAGTATAAACATGGAGCAAGCTATAACTGTAATTCAGTATTATCAGATTATTCGCACTTTTAATTCACCTACGTTCTCTAAGTAGTATCATGGAGCCATAAGGGATTAGTTTCATGCTTATTTACTTATTAGAGGGGAAGGGGCTAAATGTTTTATTTCTTATGAAATCAATTTTTTTAATTCGCACGTCCTTAAGGTTATTTATCAATAGGAAAAATAATACACGAGCCACATTTGTGAAACGGCTATTAGAGCCTAGAGGTTAAAAGAATTTGAGCTGGGATTAAAAATAAGGGAAGATTTAAAAAGGATAAGGGGAACATCTGATTCTCGATCTTCCACTGTATTTATAACGTAGAAAACAAAATAGCTAGTTTTGAAGTCCAGTCCACAGTGGTGTGTACATTTTCAGTTGGCGTACTTAAAATGTATACAGAGTGGCGAGGGAGGAACATGTTTTAATGCACGTAAATACATATATTGAACTCAATAAAATGTACATCAATTAATAACATTCAACGACAGCCTTGCCAGCAGACTACAGGAAATGAATCAGGCAGACATCACGTACACCAGTGTTGTAAATAAGCCCAATGCTCGTTTGATCTGCGTTCTTCCCGGTCTGGAGCTTGATGGTAAGTAACATTTCTTTGCCTATCTGAATTAAACGACCACATTTGTATTATAGAGCTAATAAGCCTTCTTGAAGAAGAACGAGACGACCAATAAATAAGAAAGAAACGACCATATTTGTATTATAGAGCCTACTTGCGTTTTTTTAAGAGGCGAGGAAACTGGGTTAATATTAGGCCAGAACGGAGAGCACAGCGCTGGAATAAAATTTTAAAAGAATTAGCTAGATAAAAAAACAATCTTTACTAATCGGGAAACTGAAAACTAAGCAATCTTCACTTTAAACAAAGAGAAAAAAGTTATGACAGCGTGGTCCTTGCTGTTGATACATGTGTTGATGGCCTTTTCTTAGCTAAGATCACTTGAAGAAATCATCTTCATAACAGTTCATTTGATATGAGAGCATAAAAGTTTCCTTGAAATCATTTTTTGTAATTTGTTTTCGCCGCACTGGGAAATCGCTGGGTTTCATACGGGCTAGTCGCTTACATAAACCGCCGTTAATGTCACTGTTGTCGCTGTGGAAACAGATAGCCACACACGTCAGTTGGGCTGTTATAAGAGACTTATAATGATAATAATATTGATAATAATAATAATAATAATAATAATAATAATAATAATAATAATAATGATAATGATAATAATGATAATGATAATGATAATAATAATAATATTGATAATAATAATAATAATAATAATAATAATGATGATAATAATAATAATAATAATAATAATAATAACAACAATAAATAAATAATAATGATAATAAATAGATAATGATGATAATAATAATGAAAGCTTTTTTATGGCCACAAAATAAGTTCCGAGGTTTCCGGGAGCTCAAGAGCTCTCGTACGAGGTGAGATCCCGTAAATTTTCGGGGAAAATAGATGTGAGTTTGTCGGGCCCGAAATTCCTGGGCGTTTTGAGAAACACAAGAAAGTGTTTTTTGGAAGCCTTATGGGTTACTTTTCGGGCCCGAACAGTTTTAGGGACGTTTGAGAAACGCACACCTGGTCGTGGGAATGGTGAAAGATTTAGGCCCCGTCCACACTAATGCGGATATACTGTATTTGAAAACGCAACTTTTTCTCTCCGGTTTTTTATTTCCTGGCGCAGTTCAGGTTGTTGCATTGAATATGCGGACGCACTAAGGGTTGGTTGTTTAGGCTGATGCACTTTGAAGTCCCTGTTGATCATTTGCAATTTTGTTCACTTCAAGGTCCTTGAAGGGACAGATTGCTGTATGATGATCGCAAACGAATGTGTCCAGGGAGCCGCTTGTTTTCTTATTGAGGGGGCGTGTTTTATTCTGTTTTGGAGACACTAGTAACACCTTGTGCCGAGCCTTGCGTTGGAGGTCCAGTGTTTTTTTTTTTTTGGCTTGGCCAAATTGATGTTCATCCTGGCTCTTCTTGCATCCTGGACACACGAAAGAACGCTTGGTCGGTTTCCCATTGTAAAATTAGAAATTAGTGAACAGATAGTAGAGGACGGGGGGTAAATGGTAAAGAATAATAGGATCTATATTTTGCCCCCACCCCCCCCCCCCCCCGCCCGAAAGTAGCGACTCCTCGAAAGTTTAATTTGAATTTTTACGTTTCTAAGACCCCGAAAGTAGCGCCCCCTATAAAATGTTACCCCTCAAAAAAAAAAATGCACAATAACATCTATTGCATTTTATGAAACGTTTAGGAAGATGGGTACAAATATAACTTGGACGTCTTAACAATGTGTACTAGGGTGAACTGAATAATTAAAAAATAGTTTTCAGTGGAACAACTAGAACGTTTAAAACTTTCGACTCCAACGTACAGCGAAAATCTCCTATTTACATGGAATACAGAATATTTTTTGGGCTCTTTAGACTGTTCAGTCTTTAATCTGTACTAACAATTCGCCGATG
Organism: Oculina patagonica; assembly: GCF_052425735.1. Taxonomy (NCBI): domain Eukaryota; kingdom Metazoa; phylum Cnidaria; class Anthozoa; order Scleractinia; family Oculinidae; genus Oculina; species Oculina patagonica. The sequence continues at coordinate 10,176,165 of NC_135767.1, read as the reverse complement.
CACTTTTGAAGGCAAACATCTGCTGATTGTCGCACTGTCGTTGTTTAATTTGTAGGACCAAAATCCACGTTTTGCACTTTCCTTTTACAAATCCATGTTTCTGAAATCCAGTCCAGTCCAATCTACTCCCACGTTTCACAATACCCCTATTAAAAGATGTTTAATAAAAATACTAATTAAGATGTATTGAGAGCACAGATGAAAGTCATAAACTGCAATATAACTGGCTGGTTTCAATTTTAATTTGTGTAAAACAAATCAAGGCAGTATTTCGAAAGAACTCCTGGCGTTCTCAAATATCTTGCTTAGACCATTATTATTCTAATGTGACAAAGAACGCAAAGCAAGATACCTTGAGGCAAATATAAATAATTTAACAAAATGCAAATACAACTTGAAAACTTAAAACCGCAAAACGTTGAAGTCGCAAATCATGTAATTCAGTAGGAATCAACATCGAGGAAAACTTTTATACTTGGACCTATGGCAAGGTATTGTTGCTTCCAGAGTTAGTTCTAATTGCCACCTTCTTACGTACAGATTCTAAATAATTGAATTGTCCATAAATTCACCTAAACATAAGATTTAAGACTTAAAATAAGGTTGTTTTCAGTAGGTCAGCTACAGAGGTCATGACAAGGTGTTGTTAAAACGCTTCAACAATTGGAGGCAAGGAATACCCTGAGTATGCATATGACTGCAGTCTTGATTCGTAACACCAAATTCTTACTGCCAGCCCTTAATAAGAAATCGCAGCAAGGAAATCAACAGTGCACTGAGTAGGCATATACGAATACATTTATCCTAATATTCGTTATCCGGGTACACAGCTCGTGCGTCAGGGATGTATTTTGTAAAAAGCTTGCTTAGTGTCAAAAAGGCCAGTCAGTCTCAGTAAAACCACGTTCTGAAAATGTCGAAAAAAATGTTTTTAACGATTTCCAGTAAGACTAATGTCTCAATAGTTTTAAACAAGTAGTTTGCTCTACAACAAAATAAAATTCTTAAATATTCTTTAATTTGATTCGTAGCGAATTGAAACGAATATCTTGTTCACTCGATACCTTTTTGATTAATTATTGACAATGTTTTGCTATCTTTTTGGTGGTTTTCCAAACTTTTCAGTCAGTGCAGAATACGCCAAGAACCGCAGGTGAGATTTTATTAACGAATACGCAGTTTGAATTGTGAATATGAAATGTAAAAGTTGTCTAAAACTTTTACGTTCAGTCACATCTGGCGTTGTTATAACTAGAACTCGTAGGTACAAGCTCCCGTGTCAACTCGTTTAAGACAGTGAGGTACAGAATGACTTGCCTAGCACCCTACATATTTGACAGCGTGCATGTTTTGTAAATGGTACTTGTGGAATAATTTCCCAGTCGTCTGAGGATGCCAAATAAAAGTTTGTCGTATCACCGTCGCTACCTTGCGTAGCAGGCTCCTGTGTAGTTTTTGAGCGTGCGTTTGAAGACTGTTTGAGAAACACGCCCAAAACTACACAGGAGCCTGCTACGCAGGCTACACCTTCGCTTAAAATCAAGCAAAAGATGTCTAAAACCTCATGACACTAATTTCCACGCGTATTTCATGCCAAGTACTACTAAGCCTAGTACACACTAGTGACATAACCATATAACGGCAAGGTCACGCAAAGGCAAAAAACACCTCGCTTTGATGTTTCATGTCACCAGTGTGAATAACACGACATAACGACATAGGAACATATCGGCATAAGGAAAAAAACTGATCTTTTCTTTATGTTGTTATGTTCATGTCGTTAGTGTGAAGCAGGCCTAGATCTTATCAATCTTTGATTCTTGAGTGATAAGGAGCGGCGCCAAATTTTACAAATTGAAAAAATCACCCTCAAATTCAAAGAAGAAAAACATTACCAAATTAAAATGGTGGTTTGAAGGTCGACAAAAAATGACAATATGCGATACCGAACAACGGAATTGAAAAAAAAGCGTAGTTTCTCAAGATGTTCCGTTCGTGATGTCTATTCTTGGTTTGCGACTGACGTCATGGCTGCCATTTTGGTGGTTCATTATTAGACCAAAAGATTTCTAATTAGCTTCTTTTGTTTGTTCCACCGAAATTGTTATTTAAATCTCTTGAGATTGGTTGCAAACCATCAATTGGGGTTTGACTCAGTTCATATTCGCCTTCTCTGTTGGCTCTCACTGAGGTGCTTGCCACGATATATGAAGTTCAATTTAGGTAGGTTAATCCAGTACGTTAGTTATCTTATTTCCGTTCAGTAGAATCATTGCTACGCTGCTGGCATAGACAACATACCTATCTGGCAGAAAGTACTCATAAAGATTCTGTTTTACCCGTTTGTCTGTGCTAAAGCTGCACTTGAACTTCCTATCGAGTTGGAGTACGACCGATTTTAGTTCAGCTTGAGAAACTGGGGAAGTAAGTTGGTTAGATTCGTTTGTATCAAATTACTTTTTGCATAATTTCATTATTGAATGACGAAGTTCCCTTCTTTAATTTAAAATTCGATTAAATGCACTTTAGCAACTGCTTTTGTTCACACCGTAAATCACACTAAATGGTCAGATCAACAATCTGGACAGTGGAGGATTGAAAATGCTTGCGTTCGTTTAAAGTGCTATATTAGGGGTGTCGAATGGTAAATGCGAGACGGCGAGACTGATATCTTTTCTGCGAGCCCGAGACGTTTTTAGCCTTGCAAAAGAAATCGAGACTCCGAGAAGGCGTCCAAGAAAAATTCGAGACAACGAGACCCCTGAAATTTGGCTAAAATTTTGCGAGACACGCATTTTTTGAAGGACCAGAAATAAATGATGACTTAAAGGATGAGCCGTGTTCAAGAGCGGCAAGACATGTGACAACATATTGGTATCTGACTTTTCGGCGATTTACCAGGGTGAAGAACGAAGTTGTGCACTACCCAGGGCAAGTCAACATTTTTGCATTTTTTCTTTGTAACTTTCTCACAGCAGATGAAACAGTTACACCGGTTTTCCGCGGTCGATATAGTCAATAAGTCATGAATTTGGTAGTTCCCAGTCCTTGTAAATACGGTCAAACATTCGGCTCTTACTGTTTTATCCAACAAATGCAACTTATTCGACGGTTTTAAGACTCACGACAGAACATGAACCACACATTCATCCTGCCCTTGAACACTTATATAACATATTTTTTCTATGGTTTGTCTGCTGAATAAATCCCGAAAGATGTTCGACAAACACGAGTTCAGACAAGGATAACATAAATGTAGCAAAGGCTATTCCCGGGGGGGGGGGGGGGTACTCCCTATAATGGCCTATACGGGGAGGCTCGGCCCGAAAGGGGTACATTTTTCAGGCTTCAGGTATATAAAAGGGTAGGGATTTTACAAGTTTAGGTATACGAAAGGGTATGTAAATCTGTCATTTAGGTTTTTGAAAGGGTCTTTAATTAAAATACTTTGAACAGATGCAATTTATGGCTGTATTATTTCAATTTATTAAGCGCTTTTTGAAAATGACAAGAAAACGTCATGTTTTAGGTCTATACCATGACTTTCAGGTATATGAAAGGGGTACCTTTTTTCAATAAAAAGTATACGAAAGGGGTACAATTTCTGTCAAAATGGTATATAAATGGGTAAGGGGTCAGAGCTCGGGGCGGAGCCTCCCCGTACAAAACTTTTTGAGTCCCCCCCTCCCGGGAGGCTATTAAGTTTTTATTGCGTTACTTACGTCATAGTTCAACGCCTCTTTGTTTCCGAGTATGTTAATCCTGTAACTTACAAGCTGTTGATGTTAGTTTTTATTCGATAAGACTTGTGTTAGTGACGTGAAGACGTGAAGAGCAAGATAGGTAGATCGTTGAGTACTAGAAGAATTTAAGCAGAGTAAGAGGTATGTTTGTATCATTTGTCAATTCCTCAAATGTAGTCCATATTGTGAATTGTGTTTTCCTTAAGACATTCACTCACTCACTCATCCTCATCGAGCCCATGAGGACTCTTGAGGCCGGTTCCTTAAGACATTAGTGAAATTTAAATTCGCCGTTATGCACGCGCAATGAGCTCGAATTATTTCCCCCCGGGCATATCCCCAGGCATTTGACTAGTCGAGGAGCCCAGGCCGGGAATTTGCTATTTGAATTGAGTGGAAAATTTGGCACCATTCGGGTGCGGTGGGTGGGGGGGGGGGGGGGGGCATTTACACATAATTAAACCGAAATGTGTAGTGATTGAGTCTTGCGTCTGTGCGTTTTAACGACAGATGCAAGCCACATCAGAGGTTGTATACAGTACATTTCAGCCGGAACCGTATTTTATTATTGGTGTATACCAATATTCAGTAGGCTATGGCTTCAAACAAGTTTATTTCGCTGGTGCAGATGGCAGAAGCGTGGCGAATCGTTGTTGACAATATACAGCAGAAACTATGAGCAATCAGTACAGTAAAGTACAATGTAGTTTGAAATCTGCAAAGTATTTACAAAACTGTCAATTTATGACCTTCAAATAACAAATTGAAAGAAACATGAAGGAATATTTACCTGGTAGCCTTCAGATATCGTCTTATCACAGTTGTTTCAGTTGTGTCAGTAATTAATGTTGTTTATAATACGCGCGTAATTATGATCAATGATGATACACGTAGTTTCTCATTGGAAATTTTCCGGCGTCGTTTTTAACCTGGCCTGGTGAACCCGGCGTTTATTAAAAGCCGGCATTTACTGAATCAGGATGCTGTCATTTTTTTCAGGTTTATATATTATTACCCACCCTCCGAGACCCCGGGGCAGTTAGTCAAGCCGGGACAATTATTCCCTTCGTTGCGACCCGACAAACTGTCCCTGGGTCTCCGAGGATGATTATTACCAAACGTTACAGTATGACATAGGGTGCGTGTGTGCTTCAATCAAGATTCGCCACAGAACATAAACAAAAGTATTTTAGCACGATCAGTAAGGAGAGATTGTAATGTATGTTTCTAAATAAAATTTTAATTGCAAAAATAAATAAATAAATAAATAAAATAAACAGTATATGAACAATATAGGAGCAAGTAAATATTATAGTTCAGAAACGGCAACTTCGCGGTAACAGCGAATGCTTTCTACAGAAGGTGTGATCGACCGAATAGAAGCCATCATCACTGCCTTAAAACTTAAAACAGCATAAATTTATAATTTATTGAATATTTTTATTTTTTTTTTTCGACGCTTTGAGCTTTCTTTAAGTCAAATTAAATTTCTGCGTACAATGCAATGCAAATAATTCTGTATTTTAACCGTTAACTCCCAAGTACGTTCATGAAAACTAAGATTATTTTTACAACCTGAAACTGTTTCGTTGTTGTCTTGTCTAGGTTTCTAGACGCACGTTGTTGCCGTAGAGAGTGAGTGACTTTTGTTGTCCAAGGGAGTAGACAGATTGGAGATGAATCACGTGATATCTTCTAGTACAACAGACAGCTGCATACATTCAGTACGGGTTTATAACAACAGTTTATGGCCTTTGGCCAACTACCACACTAGTTCCTCATTTGTTCAATATAAAGCTTTAAAAAGGGAATTCTTGTTTTTGTTTCAAAAACGTAGAGTTCAGCAAGAACACGGTTCAGTTAAAAAATCATGAAGACAGTTTGCACAACATACTTACAACACCAGGGGGGTGGGGAGGGCACATTCCTTTCATGAAAGAACGAATGAGTTTCAAGCTGTACTAAACAACGTACATGTAGGTATTACTTTTAAAAGAAAAGGAGTTATTAGTAAACTACTAACGGTCTTTTAAAATATATGCCTGTAAGAACAGCTTTAAAAACTGTCAGAGTTTCCATGGAAACCGTCTTGTCTCGATAGTTACACAAATACCTAGAAAGCATTCTATGAACTGATGAAAATTTTGAATCGGGGCAGCAGTGACAAAACAGGCAGATAAATAGGTGACTGACAGTTACTTGCAGTCAATTAACAGGAAACACGGCGGGTTTTGAATAGCATCCATTTGCGTTTGTAAGGTTTCCGAGTTTACGCGCAAGTAAGTGCCTGGCATGTATAAATTATCTAAGTAAATGTGAACATTAATTTTTCACAGGCTTATACATTTATTCTTTTCCAGAAAGAAGACTTTTCATTCGTCCTCGTGCCGAACAGAGTGCTTACATTCATATTACAATAAGCGGTGCCTTGAAGCTACGGTTAGTTTTTTAACGTTTAATATAATGACTGAAGCCTTTTTTAGGTAAACATTGCGTTTCTAGAATTCAATTTCAACATCATTACGCGTTGTGCCTTAATTTAAAAGAGGTGCTCTTTTTGATAGAGACTTTCCGTATTGGGTTTTATATTATTTTTCAGAACTACGATGTCATTTCTGAAATAAGAAATTGATTTATTTATTTACTTATTTTAACACGTAGTTATTTACTTATTTTAGCACGTAGTTGTAAGGAACGGTATTCCTAGAATCGAAAAACTCATTGACAGATTCCGCTTGGTCTGATTCTTCTCCAGCGACAAGAAAATAGTCGTTTCGCGACTTATTGCTCGATCAATTAGCGCTAAAGCTTGTACGTTGAAGAAAACGGAAAAACACCAATTAATGGTATCAAAGACAAAAACCTTTTTACTATGAACGCGTGCACTCTTTACCTTCAGATACGCGCTTTTCAACAGCTCGTGGTCGTTTCGCAGTTAAAACGCGATTTCAATCGAAGTTAGTCGAATTTAGTTGAATTGGATTGATTGTATTCTTTGAAGAAATGAATTTACCATGAACACTGAATTGGAGAAAGACGCTCGGAGAAAGACGCTCGCGGAGAGAGCTGCTTTTTTTGTCTTCGTCTCGGTACGGTGACATCACACATCGTTTTGTTTTTTACTAGTGTGAAAGCTTTCAGGCTTTTAACAAATCAATGGATTTTGTTTTTAAATGGCGGCGGCGGTATAGAAAAAGGAAGTAGCGAAAAAAAAGTACGACTTAAAAGGTCATTCATAAAAACAGGAGGTCATGACCCTCCTGAAAAACAAAATATTGAAGTTAAGGGTTACTGCCCGAAAGGTTTCTTGAAGCTTGCAAAAATAAAAATAGGTGGTAACCGTTACCATGGTGATGTAGTGACGACCTGACTTTGGTAAGTAAAAGTTTAAATACACAAAACAAACAATTTTTTCAGCTCATAAAATTTTATTTTTTTTTTCATTTCAACAAATGGCGAAAAAAACGCTTGCAAACTGTTCCATTGCCACTTTTTATACTACCGTCTACCGTGCATGCCCAACAGTCGAAATGGTTTATTGAGCCTAAAAAGTATTGAATAAGTTTTAAATAAACGAAAAAGCGAACTTTCCTTGAGTTTTGTCATTTTCCGTGGGGTCTTCGGTCTTTTTCTATTTTTTTTTTATAAAAAAGTGTTTCAAACTTTTAGGTTTGAGGGTTTTTTAAGTTTTTTTAAAATTTATTTATCGGTTTTTTTTTTTCTTAAATATTTATTTAAAGGTCTTTCATATTTTTTATCCAAACCCGCCAAATCCTGTGGAAGGCTACGACAGGTTGAATTTAATCGAACCCATTTTATTAATATGGCTTGTTTTCTTAATGTCGTTAAACTAAACTGAAACATTTATCATGGTAGTTAATTTTTATAATCAAACTCATGGAAAAATTCCCGCTCGATTACGGTTGATTACTGAGTTAAACTGAACTTATACAAAAAAAGATTAAACGCTGTTAACAGCTAGCCAATATTTTATAGGAAAAATTAACGAGAAGTAGAAAAATACCCGTGATAAGTAGAGATAGACTTACGGTGACCAAGCCTCTCCCGCTTTCTTTCAGCAGAAACGCCACAGAATCACAGCTGAGTAACAGATTGTACCTGTCTTACTTCACGCTATCTCAAGATGTCGACAAACACTGATCTAAATGGCAACTTTTCATACCCTTCAAACACAACGGCTGGACCAGCAGTTGAAGTGACCACGCACAAGTTGAAATCGAATTACCAAGTTCTTTATGAGGTTTTGCCTATCGCTGTTATAATCATTGCAGTGAACAGTATGGTGTTCTACCTGTTCGCCAAAAGCAAGCGGCTCCGCACCCCGACCAACTGCCTTCTGCTCAGCTTGGCTGTGTGCGACTTCATGACCGGGTTCATTTGCATCCCTTTGTTCATTATTGTTGTGGTACAAGTTATAAAGTCCCCAGAGCCGCATGCACATATTGGTCATTTTAACGTCATTTTCAACAATTGTATGGCCATATCAGCTGCTTACCACATTCTTGCTATCACGCTAGAGCGCTATTTCTGTATTAGTCGACCATTTGCCCATCGCCAGTTGACCAAGAAGTCGATGCTAAAACTGGCTTTGTTCGTTTGGTTTGTCGCCGCCGTCATTGGATTTATGCCTTATGCTTGGTTCTCATTACAGCTAACAGACATCGTCGCCTACAAAAAGACACAAGTTGGCTATGTGGTTTTCTGTTTAATTTTCGTGTTTCTGGTACCAAGCATCTTGATCGTTTTTTCTCAAACCGTCATGTTCAAAGCCATAGCCAAAAGTGGCGGACACAGGCTGACTGCTACAAAAACCGCCCAAAGGAAGGCGAAGAACGACAAGAAATGCCTCATCATTTTTGCCTTGATGGCGTTCATATACGTGGTTTGTTGGCTGCCATGGTTTGTACTCTACCTTTGTTTTTCCTTCTGGTTTCCACTCACTCCAGAAACCTTGGAAGGTCTGAGTAACCTGTCACAGGTGGTCGTCATTTTTCGATACCTAACCTCAATCGTTAATCCTTTGCTGTATACATTTTTCAAAAAAGACTTTCTTCAGGCTTTCAAGCTACTTGTCCTAAGGAAGAGATCGTCTTCTGATACTCGCGACTACACATTGACACTTGCGAGCCGCAGGGTTATCTCTGCAAATTCACAACAGAGGAAGTTGATTCATCGATCAGAGAGCATTGAAAGTATCGAACAGAAAGAGTTAATTACTGTTTTGTAAACAGGCGAGATACTTAACAAAACTATTCTTCTCAAGCTGAGCTCGGGTCTGCTGTATGGTATTTTTTATGACTAATCAAAAACTGACCATCATGGTTATTTTCTGCACGATCCTGTGATATCTGCGGGATTAACTTGGTTGACCTTCTTTTTTGTGTCAGGGGCGGATCCAGGGGGGGGGGGTGGATTGGGTGGCTAGCCACCCCCCTTGATCCACCAGAAAAATGAAAATAAACATATTGAAATAGAAAATAAAAGCAATGTCCATCTACCTTTCATAGTCAGGCGGCCGTTCAAAGTTAAAGGACGGCCATTTTTCCAAAATAAGAGATTTTCGACAGCCTGTTTTACGAACTGCTGGCTTAATGTACCAAAACGTGTGTATAATTTAAAAAAAAATAGATTCCTTTTAGCTTTCAAGAGTTGTTTTAGCCTTGCTAGAATGATTTTCTTCTCCATTTACATCTTTTTAGCGAGTTTTCTTACTGTTTTTCGCATCGAAGCGATTTGACAAGGAAGCAAAGTTGTCCACAGGCCACTTTGCAACCTTCTACTTTGCCAAGGGTTTAAAAATTTCCACGCACGTGGGTGAGCAAAAAAAAACACATATCTGTGTTTTCCTGTAAGTTCGTGGCCTGTCAACTTTAAATTTCAATCACTTTTCATTTCATAACTGAGAACTAGCCTTTTTTATTGAAGAAGGAATATTTTGCCAAATTATCAAGGAAAAACAGTGGTTTAATAACTTAATTGACAGCTGTATAAAGCTGCTCAGAATCGCGGAAATCACGTCTAAGAGGCTTCAGTTTTTCAAAATTTTCTGAGGGGGAATGCCCCCAGACCCCCCTAGCTGGATGGAGCCTAC
>NC_135767.1:10021310-10161310 GCF_052425735.1 Oculina patagonica | reverse complement strand
AACGAAAAAATGCAAAAATGGCTGCAATTATCACGAATATTTTTCGGCACTTTGAAAAAACATTGAGAAAGATAAATGACGCTGCATTGCCGATGCCTCCCGTTTATGAAGTAATTGATGATTTCGTTTTGATTGCTTTCACAAACCATGTCGTCAAATATGACAATTTTTTGGTTATCATCTGTCAGCTCTTCAAGCGGAAGAACGTCTTGTGAGGCTTCAATGACTTCATAACCTGTTTCTGGATTGACTCTTTTTTCAAAATCGTCAAGAATCAACTGGTACTTTTCTTGATGAAGGTTTTTTGCGCAAAGATAAATCTTGTCGTAAACCAAAAGCTCATAAAGCATGTGTAAAAGAATGTTTGTTTTTCCAGAGTTGCTTGGACCACAAATAAGCATGCGAAAGGTGTCTGATGGCATGCTTGGATGCTTTTGTTTGAAAGCACTTTGCGAATAAAACTCAGGATCGTAATTCGGAATCTTCATTTTTTAGTTGTTATATATATACGCAAAAAGATGTCGATGAAAAAATGGCAAACACTTGCTGAAAAAAAGGCCGCTGTTGAGCAGCAAAATGAAAAAATACTTACTGCAATGAAAAACAAAGCGATTGAAAAAGAATTCGGACAGCTTTCAGGTGAGGAGGTATTTAAACCGCTGACACGAAGGCTAGACCGCGCCTTTACCACGCAAATGAAAACTGATGCTGAAGAAGGCCCAAACTATAACCTGGATGAATTCGATCTTTACAACCCATTTGGTGAAGATTTCATGCCAGATGAAGAAACACCCCCGACAACTCCACCGCCGTTACCAGAAGTGCCTGACTATTCGATGGTTGAATCTGACCAAGATTTCGAAGAGGAAACTCCAACATCATCACCACCATTAACATCATCACCAGCCCCACCTCTTGCGGAAAAGGAAGATGATGATGATGATGATGATGATGCAGAAGGTGATGATGATGCAGAAGGGGGTGATGATGCAAAAAATGGAGATGCTACACCCTCGCAAGATTTGTCTCAGTCGGTTGAACGAGCCAAATGGGGAACACCACAAAAACCAGGAATTGAGGGATCAGAATCAACTGACCTGCAGGTGCTAAACACCATGTTAACGAAAAATAAAGAGAATCCCAGCTATGTTGTGAAAAGTCCGAAATCAAAATTTCGCGGTTACACGCTTGCAGACATAAAAAAAGCGCGAGACGAAATTTTAGAAAGAAGGGGAGAAAAGAAAGCAAAATCTTCTTTATTTTCTGAAAAAGAACCACCAGATCAAGAGGGGAGCGGTGTTGTTGATGTTAACGCCCTTGTTGACAGACTTCATATAAGCCTCGGTTCTATTAAGGCAGGAAACACTTCGAAAAAGTTGCGAAGGCAAATAATTTTATTGCTGCAAATGTTAACGAAACAGAAAGTGCTGTCAACAGAAGAAGCAAAAAAAATTTTTCATAAGTATATATACGATGAAACGTCTTGACCTTTTGCTCAACTCCTCGATTGCAAAAAAGAGTGATGCAAGAAATGAACCTCACGACTTTGAAATTCACTTTGATCCCCCGATCGTTTTGGACCGTTCAAAAAAGTACAAAGCGGCTTTGGAAGAGCTTGTAACAATGAGCTATTCTTGGTATAATGTTTCAGAAAAATATAACAACAACAAATTTAAATGGAAAAAGAAAAGTGATTCAGACTGGATCGATGTTACCATTCCTGATGGAATGTATGATTATAAAGACCTGAACGACGCTTTTCAAACTCAAACAGGAAAAACTGATGATTCAAAAAACATTTTTGAACTTTATTTTTATACCACGACATACAGGGTCACGATTTTGATTGACAGCGCTTACGAGCTTGATTTAAGCGAAGGTGATTTTTCAAAGCTTATTGGATTTGAAAAAAAAATCTTGAACGACACGAACAACGTCGGCGATCATGTGCCAAACTTGACGAGAGGGGTAGACTGGATTTATATTCATTGCGACCTTATTTCAAGAGCTGTTGACAATATTGCAGACGATGTTTTGTACACGTTGTCAACATCGACTCTCGAAATCTCTTACCCATTCTCGAAAGAGCCTCGCCGACTAAAGTGGCATCCGGTTAACAAAAACCGAATCAACTCGATAAGAGTCAAAATCAGTGATGGGCAAGGAAATGACCTTTTTTTGAACGACCAACCCGTCACTTTGAGCATCTTCATTGAAGAATACGAATGATTTTTTTGACAAAGTATAGGATGAATCACCCAAGCGAGTGGACGAGAGTTTACGACAGAGGTCGATACAGATATCAGCACAAAGGAACGGGGGTCATAAGAGATACTCTAATGGCAATCGGAAAACGATTTGCGAAAAAGGGGAAAAAAAAGGCAGAAAAGGTGGCCAAACAAGCCGCTGAAAAAGCCGTGGGAAAAGCGGTTGAAAAAACGGCAGAAACTACCAAAAAGATTTCAGAGCGCGGCGCAGAAAAAATTCAGCAAGTTTTAAAAAGAAAAGAAAGTTTTTCACCTGATTCACGAAAAAAGCTTGAAAACTTGGTGAAAGAAAAAGGACTTAACCCAACGAAAAAGCTTAACCCAACATCAAGAAAAAAGCTTGAAAATATTTTAAGAAAAAAAGAAGAGCTTAACCCAACATCGAGAAAAAAGCTTGAAAATATAAGAAGAGAAGCAATGTTGAAGGTGAACCAAATGATCGCAGAAAATTAAATTTTTTTTGCAGAATATATATACCCGGCTTCGAGAGCGATGTTTAGAAGCGCCAAGTTTTTGGAAAAAACTGAGTTTGTGCGTTTTGGGTTAGACAAGCCCATTTCCATTCCTGGAAACACTCAGCTCCAGGAAAAAGGTGGCTACAAATTTTTCGTGACTGACAGGGACAACTGGTACGACTGGTACAACGCTTACTTCCGAGCAGATTTTACATTCGAAGCGGCCGCAGATGGAGCGGCAATTGCAGCAAACACCGAGGCGGCCCCAATTAACGGCTCTTTTTCTTTGTTGAACAAACTTGTGGTTAAATCTGCTGGCAAACCACTTTATGAGGTTAACGACATTCACAAGCTGATATTTATCAATAACTTGTTAGATTATTCTGATGACTACGCCAGAAGCACCGCAAAAAGCCAGTTTTGGTATCCAGATACAACTGCTCAGCGTATAACAACAGCGGCATCAACAAACCTTGGAAGTAAAGAAAGGGGGGCTTTGTCAAACCAGGGAAAAACGGTAAACACAATTATTCCTCTTAACAGGTACTCTTTTTTTGAAGGGCTCAGTGACAAGCTTTTACCGCCAATGCAGCTTGAGTTTGAAATAAAACTGCAGTCTGACGCAGAATTGATTTGGCAGGAAGGCGCTACAGCAAGGCGAATTGTTGTGAGAAACTTTGAGCTTTGGGTTCCGATGCTAAGGTTCACGAGCGAAGGGCAAGTGCTTGTGAACGAAGACTTTTTAAAACCAAGAAAGTGGACTTACATGAATGAAATGATGCAGCCCAGCAGCCGCCGGCGTGATGCTTTTGGTGCTTGGCAAATAAATCCCGGAATCAAAGACGCAAAGCACGTCTTCATCTTCATTCAGCGATCCGCAAAAGTAAACGCTCTTTCCCAGAACCCGTACATTTTTGACACTTTCAATATTGATGATGACAACTCAGCAAAGCTCGCCACTTGCAGGCTGCAGTACGGTTCTTCTCAGTATTATCCTGAGCTGGAGTACGACGAAAATTTTAAGCTGCGAATCCTCAACGACGCGATGAATTACCGTTACCGAAAAAATGATTACAATACGGGAGTTCAGCTGCATACAAGCAACTTCGAAACACTTTACCCTTTTCTTTACTTCGGCCTTCGAGAAAACAAAGACAACTTGACAAATGATCCAAAGCAGATGGTTTTTCACTACCGGCTTAACGAAGCGGCAGATGAGGATTACATAGTTTACGCAGCTATTTTGTATGAAACCGAAATGGTTTTGAGGGCGGTGGGTAACGAACTGGTTGTAGTATGAATTTTTTTCACAAAAGATATACGAGATGACTTCTTACTACCCACATAAGGTCGCGCTTTCTGATGGACAAAAAGAAAGCCTTGCCAAGGCGTTTTCAAACAAAACACCAATCACACTAAGGCTAAAGTACGAAGACATTGCAAAAGGAGATGGAAAGCTTTTACATTTGACCGCCAGTCAAATCAAAAAAATCAAGCAAGCAGTCAGCGAAAAAAGAGGAGTTGATCTGAAAATGAGCAAAACGCAGATCAAGAACTCACTCAAAATTGTTAAGGCCGCAGTTCTCGGAAAAGGGTTGCAGGTAAAATCAAAAGGTGGCAATGGTATGAGAGTTATGCCTGCACACGTGATGCAACGCCCGCCTCCATTCCTTGGAACTTGGGGAGAAAAAAAATGAATTTTAAGGACGTTCCTTTAACTGATTTTGACCTGTTTGCGTGGTGTGATCAACTCAAAATCCCGATAAAAGGTGTTTTTTCAAGAAACGAATTTTTGCCAAAAAATCACTCTCCCTGCATAATCAACATGGACGACTTGGGCGGCCTTGGCACCCATTGGGTTTGTTGCTTTCAAAAAAGCGAAAAAGAAAGCTATGAGTACTTTGACTCTTTCGGTTTGCCTCCACCCGCAGAATGGGAAAATGAGCTTGTTCTAGAAGGAAAAAAGAGCTTTTTGCGAAACGACAACCAGCTTCAGTGGGAAAAAAGCGTGCGGTGCGGTTACTACTGTTTGCTTTTTTTGAACGAACGAAACAAAGGGCGGTCGTTTAAAAAAATTCTTGAAATGTTTTCTGACGATTTGATGAAAAACGAGGATGTGGTTAAAAGGTATTTTTTAAGACAAGTATAGAATGGAGGTGTATTGCGTGAAAGAGCGACGATTTACGCCCAACTTGCTCGGCAGTGAAAAGGTGGTGATCACGAAAAACGGACGAAACATGCTGAAAGTCAAATGCGCAAGTTGCGGAATTACAAAGACAAAGTTTCTTCCAAAAAGCCAGAGCCAAGGCGGAGCTTTGGCAAAGTACAAGCCACGCACAGTCGACAAAATCGCCGAGGGAGAAAAAATTCCTGGTTTTCAGCAGGCGCAAGATCTTGCTATGATGATTACAGGAGCCGTTGGCGGAGATAAAAAGCTTCTTGAAAAATATTGGTCGGGAGACATAGCCAAGGGCGCTTTTAACACCAAAACAGGTTTGTTCAGCAAAAAGTTTTGGACTCACCCTTCAGAAAACCAAGACCCTTCTTGCTCAGCCACAGTTTATAACAAAAAAACAGGAAAATGGGTTAACCATTATTGCGATTAAATCTGAAAATTTTTGCCCTCAAGTATAATGGCCACCGCTACCCAATACAGACGAGCCGAAATCAAGGCAATGAAACTGACCTTGGAAAATCAGCAGGCCCACTACGAAAAGACTTCCGCCAAATTCAAGCGCTGGCCTGCTTTACAGAAAGAATCTCAAAATTCAACAAGTGAATACCTCTACTCGTAATTCATTTGAATTTATGGAACTATTATTTCACTCTAGCTCATCTGCTATACGTATTGTTATTGTTTATCGACCACCTGTATCATCTAAGAATGGCCTTACACATGCTCAATTCTTCGACGAATTCACCTCATTACTGGAACTCTTGGTATCTTCCTCTGGTAAACTTCTCCTGGCTGGCGACTTTAATTTTCATGTTAACGATCGATCGAACGGCCCAGCTTGTCAATTTCTGGATCTGTTAAACTGCTTCAATCTGAATGCCATGGATGCCAATATCCCAACCCATAAAAGTCATAATGTCTTGGATCTCATAATTACCAGGTTAGATGAAACAACGACCTCAAATTTGTCAATCCATGACCCTGCTATCTCCGATCACTTTGCTGTCCATTGTAACTTGGCTATTGAAAGACCACCTAATCTGAAACAAGTCCTTACGTCACGAAAGCTTTGCAATGTCAATCTACATAAGCTATGCCAAGATATCAACTCATCTTCTTTGGTCAAATCACCTTCGTCAGATATTACGGAGCTTTGCGATCAGTATGATTCTGTTTTATCCTCGATTCTGGATAAACATGCACCCTTGCGCACAAGGACTATCACCCTAAGACCTCATGCTCCTTGGTATAATAATGAAATCAGGGAGCAGAAAACCATTTGTCGCAAACGTGAACGGTGCTGGCGTCGTTCCGGTCTTGCGTCTGATTACCAATCCTACGTCGAACAGTGCCTTGTTGTAAAAAACACTATCTTCAAATCAAAAATGGATTATTACTCCAATCTTATCGACGAGGCTGGAAGCAATAACAAGTCCCTTTTTCGCACCATCGACCGCCTTCTCCACAGGAAGCCCGAGAAGTGTCTTCCGACCTGTTCCTCGGCTACAGAACTAGCCAATAATTTTGTTACTTTCTTCGAAAATAAAATTATCAATATTAGAAGTAAACTCGAAGTTAACGTAACGTCTGATCTCTTCTGCACCTTAGATAAATCGACGCTTGACTGTCAGCTGAACGCCTTTTCACCTACTTCAATCATTGAACTTTCGAAGGTTGCACGTACTGTTGCGTCTAAGTCTTGTAGCCTGGACCCTCTGCCTGCTGTTTTGTTAAAAGAAAACTTTGACATGCTTCTACCAACACTATGTAGGATTGTAAACTTGTCCCTGGAATCTGGATATGTGCCTATTTCTCTCAAAACTGCCGTCTTATTGCCACTACTCAAGAAACCATCACTGGATCACGAAATTCTCAGTAATTATAGGCCTATCTCAAATCTCAAGGTCATTTCAAAAATGATCGAAAAAGTTGTTGCAGTACGTCTTCAGGACTACCTGGAAACCAACCAACTTAATGAACCGCTACAATCAGCCTATAAGCGACTTCATAGCTGTGAAACTGCTCTTGTACGTGTACACAATGATATTTTGCGTGACATTGACGATCGTCACTGTGTTATACTCCTGCTACTGGATTTATCTGCTGCTTTTGACACTGTCGATCACGACATTCTACTAGGAAGATTGAACTCCAAGTTTTCAATCTGTGGCACTGCTCTTGAATGGTTTCGTTCATATCTTACCAACCGTACACAATTTACCTTAATCGATGGAACTAAATCGCAGTCTCATGAGCTCAAATGTGGAGTCCCCCAGGGCTCGGTCTTAGGGCCTATCCTGTACTTACTTTATACTGCACCACTGGCTGACATTCTACGACATCACGAAATGCAATTTCACTTCTACGCTGACGATACTCAGCTATATATCTCTTTTTCAACAAACAACGATGTCGAATTAACCAATACAATCGGAAAAATCGAGGAATGTTTGTCTGATCTTGACAAGTGGATGTCTATTAACAAGCTAAAACTGAATAAGGACAAAACTGAACTTCTCTACCTTTACTCGAAGCACAATCCGCAGCAGTCTCTACCTCCAATCCGTTTTGGTCAAGATATAATTCAGCCATCTCAATTTGCCAGAAACATCGGTGTGATATTTGACAGAACCATGACTATGCTTCCACATATCAGTTCTATTTGTAAATCTGCCTCTTATCATCTTCGCAACATCTCCCGTATAAGGAAATACTTATCCACGAAAACAACCGAGATCTTGGTCCATGCTTTTGTATCGTCCAAACTCGACCACTGCAACTCTCTCTTGTATAATGTGCCGAAGTACGCTTTAAAAAAGCTCCAGTCTGTTCAGAACGCCGCTGCTCGACTTATCACTTGTTCCCGAAAATACGACCACATCACTCCAATACTGAAAGAACTACACTGGCTTCCTGTTTCTGAACGCATTAAATTCAAGATTCTGCTACTTACCTTCAAAGCTCTCCATCAACAATCTCCTATCTACATTCAAGATTTGCTAACGTACTACCAACCTTCAAGAACCCTCCGATCATCACACTCTTCACGTCTCAACCCTGTCAAATTCCACCTCAAGTCCTATGGGTCTCGAGCTTTTTCTGTTTCCTCGCCTGAACTTTGGAACAGTTTGCCTGTTTTTATCCGCTCGTGTGACAATTTAAGTTCTTTTAAATCAAAACTCAAAACGTTTCTTTTTAAAACTTATTACTCTTAACGATTTTTACTTTTTATTACTTTTAATGCAAATTTTTAATTTTAAGATTTATTCAGCTAATTTTAACAAAATTTTTATTGATTTTATTATATATATATATATTTTTTTTTTAAACATTTGTAAAGCGCCTAGAGCAGGCCTGGATAGGCGCTATAAAAATATATTTATTATTATTATTATTATTATTATTATTATTATTATTATTATTACTCGCTGTCAGACAGCTTGCGCTTTAACGGGCGGTGCCGCGACGATTCTTACCGGCTCAGGTCTCGCAGCTTCGCTTTCCGCTGTCGGCATTGTCGTTGGAGGGCCTTTGATTGCGACAGCGACCGTTCTTTCTCTCGCGGCAACCTCTATGAGCGTCACTGTCAAGTTTTTCTTGCGAAAAGCAAAAAAACACAAAAAAATACTTTCGATCGCTGAAGAAACTCTCTTGGCGATCAACTCTCTCACGTCTGCTGCCTTGGAAGACGGCAAAATTTCTGACAACGAATACCAAGAAATCGTCAAAAAGTACAGTGCCTTCTCTTCGAAAAAAACGAAACTGCGTTACTCAAATCACACTGACGGTGCGCGCTCCCACAAATCTTGAAAACTTTTCTCGGCAGTTTTTTCGTTTTTTTACTTTTCGTCAGGTTTTTTGCCAGCTTTTCGATTATTTCTTCTTTTTTTGGCCAAGAATCGGGTAGCTTTTTGAAATAAAAATACAAAAAACAGACGTAGTTAACGTTTTTTGCATGCCTTTTGTATTCTTTTAACACATTTACCAAAAAACGCAGCCTTGCCGGCTCAAAATCCTGCCAAGAAATGCCGTTTTTTTTTCAAAACTGTTTTCAAATATGACAAGTTCGCCACCGGCGGAATCGATCTTCTTTCTGTCTCTTCCTGTTCTTCGAAATCTTGGCATTCTTGAAAAACAATTGGTTCGAAAGGTCTTTTTTCCGCAACAAAAAAGAAATTTTGGATATCTTTTTTTGTTAATTTAACGCCCAGACCATAAGGGTCATCGCCAAATTTTTTTTTGTCTTTTAGCCCCTTGAGTCTTAAAGATTCAACAAAGTTATAATAAATCGTAATCATATTATTACTAAAGCCTGCAAGGAAACAAGTGTCATCGCCAAAATATTTTTTTTCTTCCATGTTATATTAAGTCTTTTAAGTTCAAATGGAAAATAATAAATTGGAGTCACGTTACTACAGCCCGCAAGGATACTGGAAAGGAATTTCTGCAATAAAAAAATTAGCCAAAGCCGCAAAGGTTTCCGAAGATACTGCAAAAAGGTGGCTCGGAAAACAAGCTTTTTGGCAAATCTACCTTCCCGCACCACGATACGTTCCTCGTCCAAAGTTTGATGTATCTTCTCCTAACGCGGTCCACCAGGCGGACCTTCTTTTTCTTCCTCATGACAGATTGCCGCGAGGGCGAAAAGTTTACAAATACGCGTTGACTGTTGTTGACGTTGCCAGCCGTTACAAAGAGGCCGAGCCTTTGACCTCAAAAGATTCAACTGAGGTTGCAAAAGGTTTTCGGGCAATTTACAGGCGTAGTGCACTGAAATGGCCACAAATGCTGCAAGTTGACCCCGGGCGCGAATTCATGGGCACTGTTACCAAAGAAATGAAAAATCAAAAAACAGCTATTCGCCGCGGGCGTGTTAACATTCACAGAGATCAGGCCATTGTTGAACGTTTCAACCGCACACTGGCAGAGCGCCTGTTTGGTTATCAGTACAGTGTCGAGTTGACCCTGCCATCTGGCCAGCGGTCGACAGCGTGGGTTAAGAGGCTACCCGAAGTTATTGCCGCTCTTAACAACGAAGTTACACGGCTGACGGGCAAAAAACCCTCAGAAGCTATTAAAGTAAAAGCCGTTGCTGCCAAGCCGTCGACTCCTTATTTGAGGCCTGTTGGTAAGAGCGAAAAAAAGCTCCTTTCCTCCGTGAATGTTAGATATTTGTACCAGCCGGGTGAGTTAGAAGGTGGTGGAAAACGCGCCACCGATCCAATCTGGTCTTTGAAAGTCTTTTCGCTTGAAAGAGCTGTAATGAAACCGAACGAACCTGTTTTGTATTACTTGCACGATGGCCCCAAGCGCGGCTTTGTGCGCGAGGAGCTGCTCGTCGTACCTCCTGATACCGCCCTTCCACCAGTTAATGCCAGCTAAAGGTGATATTCAATCGGTTCGGTATGTATTCCATCTTCAAGCACCCAACGTTTGTCGTAATAGGCGCTCAAACCCAGTTTTTCCTGCTCGTAAGTTACCATTTTTCCTTCCTTCATACGGAAGCCTCTGTTATTCGCTTTATCAACGCTGCCTTCAAGAGCTGCCTTGAAACGCTGCCAAGTTACTTCGTTTTGCGTCTTTGACATACCCTTGGTGCTAAACTTATCTTTGTAACAAAAGCTTCATGGTACCTTGTAAAGACGATGCTGGGTCCACCCACAACCGCACCTTTCAGCATTTCGTACGCTTCTTCGCAAGGGGAAAAAAGTTCAGCCCCTCTTTCAACAGATCCTCTGAGCAGGTAATGTAAGCTAACCCCGGGAATACTGACTGCGTCTTTAAGAATGTCGATCCTCTTTTCAGTGTAAAAAGCTTTCATCTTTTCAAGAGCTTCCAGGCCAGGAGACACGTCGAGATTGTTGTAATAGCGCAGCCAGTCTGCAAAGGTGTGCATGCCCTTTTCCGCAAATGTGCGCTTACACCCCTCCCACTCCTCCCTTGTGAGCACGAATTGCCCTTTCAACTTCGAAAACCACGCTGGGTAGTCAGGAAGCCCAGGGTAGTCAAGCTTTTCGGGGGAGTCAAACCACTCGTAAGGAAACCACGATTTCTTTGCCTCGCATTCATAAGCCTTAACCCACTTTTCATAGCTTGTTCCCGGCCCAAGGTAGTTGATAATGTCAAGGAAACGGAAGCCCTGAGTGAGCAAGAACATGATTTTGTTACAGTTTTTTGCCACTCTGACTTTGCCGGTTGTGTCAGCAAGACATTCAGCAAAGTTATTTTTGATCAGATTTAGATCGTAACTGCCAGAGTTGAACCCAACGACAGGTACCTGGTTGCACCATTCCTCAATTTTTTTACGCTGCGATTTTGGAAGCAGGCCTACGTCTTCTGGCATAAATTCCGCTCTTACTTGAGCCCGGATGTTTTTTCCGCGTCTCTCTAGCTTTTCCATAAACTTGCGGACCAGCTCCGTGGGGTCTCTTTCACAGATGTGGGTGGGCTCTCTTTCAAGAGTGTCACCGATGCTTACCGAGATTGGCACGTGCGCGTTTTCGATCGTGAGTGTTGGCGTCGGTTCCTTTCGCTGATTATTGTCGCCATACGCCTCGAAATCGTACAAGATCGCGTGCGGGTAGCTTTTTGTTTGCGCCCGCGGTGGATCAACAACGATTTCCCTTACTTCGCACGCCCAAGCCTCGATCACGTGGTAGCCGGCCCTTTGAAGCAATCTTGTACGTTTCATTGTGGCTTTGAACCTGTCTTCGCGTGTTTGGTCGTTGCGGTCAATGATTTTGTTACGATCTTGCGGGTAACATTTTCGACACCCGTGCCAGTGGCACCCGTGGTATTGAAATACAGTTTTTGAAATAGGGTCGTACCCGTCGACAGGTGCGCGCTCAACCCAACGCTCGCCACCATGCCCACACATTGCGTGGTGAATGTGAATTTTCCGCCGCTTGGCTTCTTGGTCAAGCCACCGAAGCGATTCTTTGGAAGCTTGATGGCTTGGATAGAAAGCCTTCTCAAAGCTTGTCTGCGGTTCCTCAACCTTTTTGCCCGGGCAATCGATTATTGTTTTTCCTTGGCTGCAAGTTTGGGTATGCCGTTTAAGGTTACAAACTTTTGTAAATCTCGCGTTGCAATGGGCGCATGCATACGTCTTGGCTAACCTTTCAATATCTTTAATAACAAAGGCGTGCCCTTCCCAAATGCCGATCGTCAAAATGTTCTTTAGCATAGCTGAAGGGTTTCTTGTAAGGTTCCATACGACTTCCTCATCTTTTTCTCGCACAGGCTCATAAACTCGAATGCCGAGCCAATCAGAGAAAGCAGCCCCCTGATTCAAATGCCTTTCAACTTTATCTAATTCATCAAGAGATGTTTTT
This sequence comes from Oculina patagonica, assembly GCF_052425735.1. Classification (NCBI taxonomy): domain Eukaryota; kingdom Metazoa; phylum Cnidaria; class Anthozoa; order Scleractinia; family Oculinidae; genus Oculina; species Oculina patagonica. The sequence goes on along the minus strand of NC_135767.1, from coordinate 10,149,078 downwards.
GGACAGTCGGTCGGCTCAGTTGCGAGTTTAAAAAAACTCTTTGCGAGACCACGAGCTGCTGCTGTGCTTCGATGTGAGAGTGCTCCTTGATGCACAGCAATGCAACGCCATAGACACAAATTATCTTGATAGGTATCTAGCGCAACCATTGGACCCGCACGCCCACGCGCAAGATTGCGCAGCCAGTCTGGTAAGGGGCCCGTGCCTAACAGCGGTTGACGGTCAAGCACAACCTTTACATCAACATTAAAAAAGCTTTCAAACTTCCACTTTGTAAAAGGTCTTTTAATATTGTCAGGGGCCAGGTGTTTTGTCTCCTGTTCGGTCAACCATTTTTCCGCTGCAGAAAGCTTATTAATCCAAGGTGAGCCTTTGTTAATGTAGTAAACAATGACCGTATCATCATCAATGTTGCGCAACCGATACGAGTAAGCATGCCTGATATAAAACGCTGTGTTTACATTTTCTCGAATTTTTTCCATAAAGTTTGGTGTAAGGTCTTTTTCCAAACCTCTGATAAAGCGCCATCGAATAAAACGCCGGCCACTATTTTCCTCCCCCTCGTATTCCGCGACATCAAGAAGGTTTAAAATCTCATTCTGATAATTTGTTGTCTTTGTTACCACCCGATTTTCGTGTGGTACAAAAGGATCAAATTCATTTTGAATGCTCTTCCTTTTTTGCTCCTTCTTTTCCTTGCGACGAAGTCGCTGAGGGGGTTTTGGGTGATACTTTTGTGAAAGCAACGGTTTTAGCAAACGCTCTTGCACTTCAAGAGGGATCGGCTCATCCAGTATATTACGGACAACTTCACGAAGTGGGCCCGACATTTGAGGCATTCGCTCAATTTGTTGCTCAACAAACTCGTCAAATTGACTTGCTTTGTTCGCGGTCAACAAGGTCTTGCTGAAAGCCATGTAACTAAAAAGCACAAATGTTCAATTGACATGAAGCCGCGAGCGGCATGCAAATTTGTGCGTGGGTGTCGGGGGTTTACCCGAATAATATTTTTAGACGTTGTAATATCATGACTCATCGCCAATAACAAAACATCGGCTGTGAAAAAAGCGTCGCGTGACGTGACAGTCAAGGGCTTGTTTGAACATGTCAAGGGCTTGCCTGAACATGGTATGCAAATTTTGTTTTTTTCCGCGTGGGTAAACAAAGTCGGGGAATTTACCGTGACTCATTAAAACTTGCCAAAAAACGAACTCCAGCCGCGATAAAAGCGGTTAATTCAGAGGTGTTATTCATTTGACTCACCTATTACTACTAGGTGCATTACGAGAAAACAAAAGTGCTATGGGTGGATTCAGCAAAAGAACGAGAACACAGCAATGCAACGCCATAGACACAAATTATCTTGATAGGTATCTGGTTTGCACTTGGAATTTGGTTTGCAACAGACAGGAAGACAATGCTCCGCTGCAATTACGAGGAAAGGATCAAAAAGATAGAAAGTGTAATTGAATCATGGTAGTTTAGGAGGCTCAGTTTAATCGGAAAAATTACCATCATTAAAAGTCTCCTGGTTTCCCAACTGGTCTATATTTTAACGCTGCTAACCACCTCCCTAGAAGCATTACAAAAAGTCAATAAAATGTTGTTCGATTTTCTCTGGGATGGTAAAGGAGATAAGGTTAAAAGGATAATTATAACCAAAGATTACAAGGAGGGCGGCCTAAAAATTCAATCAATCTCTCAAAGTCTCCTGGATCCAAAAATACCTGGATCCGACAAATGATGGGAAATGGAAATTTGGGAAATGGAAAGGGATATTTTCACCTGCAATCTTCACAAAGACGACATCCGCACGTTAGGGGTCTGTAACTCCTTCGTCCAAGAGGTACTGGAAGCCTGGGCAGAGATACATTTTACGGATGTCACTGACATCACTGATGTAAATGTTGGTGACCAGATCATCTGGTACAATTCTCTTATTCGAAAAAACGACCGAGCTGTTTTCCATAAACATTGGTTGAACCACGGAATTTGCAAAATTTCCCACTTATTGGACGAGAATGGCACCCTGCTTAGGTACGACGAGCTGAGGATTAAGTTCCCCGAGCTAAAATGGTTTGAATCATTTGCCGTTCTTTCAGCTATAAGGTCCTTTATAAGGAAGCTACATAATCCTCAGACGCCAGACACGAACATTATGAAAGGAGTATCTTTAGCTGATCTTACCTCTAAGAGTAAGATCAATCATTTTGTGTATACCTCTCTTTTAAAGAGAAAAAAAAATCCCACTCATTGAAAGCCAAGTAAAATGGCTGAGAGACCTCTATTATGTTCAGAACGACTGTGAGGTAGACTGGAAAGTAGCATACACAATTGCTTTTAATTGTACGGCGTCCACCAAATTAAGAATCTTCCATTTTAAATTCTTACATCGGAGGATTGCCACGAATGATTTTCTGCAGAGAATCAATCTTATACCTTCAAATAAATGTTGCTTCTGTGCAAAAGAAACAGAAACTATCATCCATCTTTTCTTGAACTGTCCCATAACGCAATGTTTTTGGGAAGATATTAAACAATTTCTCTTTCAAAAGGGCTTTGGGACTGAGTTTGTTCTCACAGATCTCCATTTGATGGGGCTGTTAAGAATCCCGACTAACACAGCCGTTGATCTTTTGCTTCTAATTGTGAGATATCATCTTTACTCCCGGAAATTAGGCGGAGCGCCTCCTTGTTTGTCTGTTTTCTTGAGTAAGTTGAATTCTATTATTCAAATTGAAAAACAAATAGCTTTGCATAGTAATCGTTTGACCGCCTTCACGAACAAGTGGAAGATGTTTCTCTGTTAATCTCCTCTACACATTTTTCCCTATAAATGATCTCCATGTTTTCCGTTTGAATTATCCACCAATCTAGTTTCTGTAAACCAAGTGTTGGTTTAGTTTTTTTCAAATGTGAAATTTATTTATAGATCAATCTAGCCATTATATGTTTTTTTTTTTGTAAAATTTAATCTAGTCGACTGTTTCCTTTACTAAGTAGTTGCTGTAGCGTCATTGTTATTTGTATACATGCATAGTTTTTCTGCTGTATTTTGTTTTTCCTTTTTTGCACTGTAATTGTGGCATGAGGCATTGTTAGCATCACTGAAAGCCGCATAGTAAAAAAAAAAGAAAAAAGAGAGAAATATATATAGATTTAAATAAGTAATAAGCAAAGATAGTATTGTAAATTAGGTTAGTATTGTAAGTTATGTAATGTTAATATGGTAGGTAACACCAGTATTTTATTAGGATATAATTATAAGGTATTGTCAGTATTGTTAACAATGTATTATTGTACTGTTAATAACTGTAATTATCATATGACCCGTACGGACCCGCGCGCAATTTCCTTGGAAAACCATATGAAAAAAAGTCCCGTATGAGGGCCGTACGCCTCGCTCTAGCAGGGCCGAAAAAAGCCGTACGGCCCCACTAGAAAAGCGTACGGCCCCGCTACTGCCGCGAGATGCCTGAATTGGAACCAGTTGATTCCACAGCTTTGAATTCAGATGAGCGATAGTTAAGATTTTTCTAAAGAGCAAAGAATGTCCAACATGTTTATTAAAACTTTACCATCAAAAAAACGATGTAGTTTGCAGGCGCAAAAATTAAAACAAAACGTGTTTAAACTCGGCAAATGATGAAGAAATACTCCTGACAACAACAATAAAATCGAAATGAAAGCCGTCAAAACAAAACCAACATAATCGGACAAAGACGTATCCTGGTTTGTAGTCATGATAAACATTGAAGAAAAATGCAAATGCGAAGTAAACTCAATTTTTTTTTCCTGCTGGGTAATTTTTAAATCACAACAAACAAAATGCGAGCACATGTTTACGACTAACCTGATCAATGACACAGTGTCCCGCTTGTTTTCACGAAGCAATTTAAGCACAATTTGGACATCAACTGTAATGCAGAGCTCAACATCGTCAAGGAACTAACGAATTCAAGGACTAAGCAGCAACAACACACGTTCATAAATACTACGATCCGTGGTAAACATAAAACCTTGAAGCCGAAGGGAAACGAAGCGAAGCAAAATCCTGAACTGCCAGTATAATCCGTACAATTCCTTTCCAAGTCTTTGTGTAGTTTCATAGATTAAGATCTAATGTTGTTTTTTACATCCAAAGTCCTTCTTGTTGGAAAATTAATTAATGCTCTCGTTCAAACCAATTGTGAATTTCGGGTCAGAAGAGACGTCGCTAAGTTGTTCAATCAGGCAGGATAAATTCAGTCTTCGCTGAGATGAGCACTCCTAGCCGAAACGCCGTGCAAATTCTTCGTTGTAGTCCTTCATAAACGTTTCTTTTGAAATTTCTACTAACTGCAATCATGTACGAGGAATTTAGTCGGATTTAAATCTTCTTGGAATGGAGCTTAAACTCGGCGATTTGGTTGACAATTTTAACAGAAGTGTGTGTTCGCACATCGCAGTTCAAATGCGAGCTACTATTGGCTTTTCAAAATGCGCGCGAAACGGGCCGCCGCGTCTGCATCCACGAAAGAAAAACAAAACAAAAAATTATTGGTCATATGATAAAATGCTTATTGACTGAGTTAGGTCGGGCCGGACGGGAAAATATTTGGCTCTCGGTCAGGACGCACGGACCTCGCTGCGCTCGGTCCGTACGTCCTGACCTCGAGCCAAATTTTTATTTTTTCCCGTCCGGCCCTCCCACTCAGTCAATAAATTACATAGTAATGTAGTTAATGTTAGTATTGTAAGTAATGTTAGTATTGTAAGAAAATTTGTTGTTCTCAATAAAAAAAAAGTTCAAGGACAACTTCATTGGCAAATTCGTACACTCACACGAGCGACATACAAATGCTCCGCACACTTAAAATGTTTTCATTTTTTACTTCCTTGTACTTTCGATATTTCTTTAATGTTATAATGACACCCACATATCGGTGTACCTACAGTAACCAGACATCGTGGTGTGATACGCGACCTCCATGGAAAGCTTAGAACGTTCCAGTAGCTTAATATAGCACACAGTCGAATCAACATGTAATTAATACCGAATTACGGCTCACGGAATACCACGGGATTTAGAACGCTCGCAGTTAAGAACAGCCGACATATGCCATTGGCGAAGATTTTCTACTGACGAGAACAAATGTAACTCTTAATTTGTCTTTACGATCAAGATCAACAACACACTAACTTAAATCCATGGCGACAGCAAACTCTTCGACGACTTCCGCCGACGCAAGCCACAGTGTTATAGCTCAACTTCTACCGATTGCCGTCTTGATTGTCGTTGTGAACAGTGTCGTGTTTCTTTTATTCGCCAAAGAAAAACGCCTGAGGACACCGACGAATTATTTGTTGTTCAGTTTAGCTGTGTGCGACTTCATGACGGGGTTCATCAATATTCCTTTGACCATAATTGTGTCAATGAAAGTCATCTCTCCACCGCCTGGTGTTGTATTGGGATTTTTCTTAGTTATTCTACATAACTTGGTGGTTGTTCTAGTGGTATACCACATCTTTGCCATCACAGCGGAAAGATATTTCTCAATAGTTCGTCCGCTTCGTCACCGTTTGCTGATGACAAAGAAATCCTCTGTGAAGATTGTTGGTGCTATTTGGATGGCTGCTATCATAATAGCCTTCTTGCCTGTCACGTGGTTTAGAAGATTCCTAGACTCGCCTGAGAACGGCATTTTAACTGTGACACTCCAAATTCAAACGGGTCACATTATTTTCTGCATTGTTTTCGTGTTTCTCTTGCCGTATGCTTTCATTGTTTATTCTCAAGTCGATATGTTCAGAAAGATTAAAAGAGGAACGCTAAACTTTGGCCGGGCGGGCGAAAGGCGAGACTCTTCTGTCTACCGGAAAGCTAAAGATAGCAAAAGATGTCTGATAATTTTCGCGCTCATGGCATTTGTCTATGCTATCTGTTGGCTTCCTTGGTACGTAATTAGTCTTTTCCACAATCTTTGGTTTCCCATCAGTGAAAAAACTAACATAATTTTGCCAGAATTTTCGCATGCATTTCTCATCGTAAGATATCTGACCTCAATCGTTAATCCTGCACTTTATACGTTTCTTAAAACGGATTTCGACAAAGCTTTCAAGGCTGTCATTTTAAGACGAAGAATTCAGCGGGAGAAGAGTCAAGCAACAAGTCTGAAACTTAAATGTCCGTATGGTGCGCGGGAACTAGCAATGAAAGAGAAAAAACCACAGTACATGTATTTAACAGCAGTGTAGGGTAATGAACGCCAAATGTAAATCTCCTTATTTAGGACTAGATTGTTCAACCTACAATCCCAGACATAACCTCTTGGGAAGGTTGCACATATACACCGCAATTTCAAAAACTTCGACATAAATGTAGTCTCTAGGTACCTACACAAGATGTTTGCCCCCCCCCCCACCCCACCCCACCCCCCTCTCCCCCATATCAATGTTGAAGTATTTCTGAACATTATGATAGACAATATGCTGTGATTGAGGTCTGTAGGTAGACTTCAACATTGAATGAGGGGGGAGGGGAGCGAAAACTTGACGGCCTTCCCAAGGGTATTGACGGGGATTGTAGTAGCACCTATTAGGTTACTAAGTAAGCATGAACAACACCCTTATTTTTAGTCCTGTGCGGTTTTCGTTGTTTTCTTTTTTTTAAAAGTCTGACACACGTGGTCGTGTGACTTGCCGTGGAGCGAGAAGATCAATTTTTAATCTATATAGAGTATTTGTCCGTTGATTTACGGTGTCTACAGCTGACACAACAATGCTTCTTAATCGTTCAGTTGCAGATGTCACTTGTATTTGAAGAAATTTTTCTTCATTAGCATCTACTGCAAGCCACGTTAGTTCTAGTTCAACTACCTTCCTCGGTGACCATGGTCAACCGCACACTGGGAGCCGCTGGGTCTTTGGGGCCTTACCAATGACAACTTCTAAACCATCTCACTCCACTTTAATGCGAAATCTGGTTTGCATTGTTATATAAAATTGAAAAGTCGACTATTAAAAATAAACTTGTGTAAAGGTTATGTTTCATGAGACGATTTATAACGGCGAATTTAATCCACGTTAGAGTGGAACATGTAGCACGAGAAAGCTCGAGACTATTTTAAACGCGGCATTAAAATGCGTAAAAAAAATGCTGTAGCTTTCTGAGGCAGTTCAATCCCTGCACATGTTGCCGCAACAAAACTCTGCATTGAAAATGGTCCAGCGCGCCATATTACACAATGTTGGCATTTTTAACACACAGAGATGTCGTGTAGGAAATCTTCTTTAGAAATAGTTCCGTGTAACATCACCTTTAAATATTGTAAAAATGACAGGTATTGATCAACAACTTGTTATACTCCTACGACCGAATATTAGGTAAAGTTTGTGGTTTTAGATAAATATGACATGGAAGCCCGGGCATGGAAGTCTATGATTCGTGATACTACAGTATGGTGGCCTAAGATTGCCATAGTCAAATTGGTATTGAATTGTAAAAAAAAGTTCAAAAATAAAAATAAATTAATAGAAAATAAAAATAGTTTTACTTTCTTTTGTTTTTTAATTTTTTTTTTATAAAATTATTGAAAAAAAAAATAAATTAAAAAAAATAAAATGAAAAGCAAAAGAAAGTAAAATGAAATCAAAAATCCGCATGGCCTATCGTTGCCATAGACCAGAATCACTTGCGGTCGTATCACAACAAACATGGCTGCTCGAATTCGGAATGACTCGTGGATTGAAGATAGAAAACTCAAGGGGGGAATGAAGTAAAAAGCAGGTGACAGGCCTACACAGACTACTACATCGTGACATTTGTACATAGTAAGCCGTTCTGTAAAATTGGATTGGGTCGTCCAATTTGTCAGTCCAATCTGTCAGCTGTATTTATTAGGAGGCGTTTTAGCATGTTTTAGGCTAAGTAGAGTCAAAAGACTGCCGCTCAGCAGATGTGTAGAGGTCATAGGTCTGCACGGTTTCCCGTTGGTACATTTTGACAGCTCTGTATTAATTTTTGTATTTATTGCTATTGCAATTAGTCTTGGCTCATTCATATTTGCAAGATATGTTTTAAAAATGTTCGCTCTGGAATGACACGTCTTAAATTTTCCGTGAACATGTTGATTATATACTTGCATTCTATATTTGTAACGCCGGGCCCGGCTGTTTATAGTGTTGCAAGGTGTGTTGCTTTTCATCACGGATGACATATTTATTTTTTGTCCAGTTTAGATCTTGTTATTTGTCACAACATACCACCCATCGGTGCGTAACCTTAAAAATATACTTATGCTTAACTGGGATTTAATACAAAATCAGCCTTTGCTGAACTCCATCTTCAAAGATCCTCCCATTATATCTAAGAAAAAAAGGCAAATATCTTAAAGACATGCTCGTTAGCGCTAAAAAATGAAGGTAATGTACAGTTACACTACATCATGTGGGAGTCCGTGCCGGCCTGTCACACGATCACATGTTTGAAGCAAAATAAATTGGACGACCCAATCCAATTTTATATAACGGCTTATTATGTACAAATGTCACGATGTAGTTGTCTGTGTAGGCCTGTCACCTCCTTTTTACTTCATTTCCCCCTTGAGTTTTCTATCTTTAATCCACGAGTCGGCATATAATCCATGCTATGCTCCATATAGTCACCCAGCTATCCTATAATACTCTATGAATATCCCTGTAAACCCCGGTATGCCCTTGTATACCCCTGTAAACCCCTGTATACCCTTGTATACTTCTGTAAACCCCGGTATACCCTTGTATACTTATGTAAACCTCTGTACACCCTTGTATACTCCTGTAAACCCCTGTATACTCCTGTAAACTCCGGTAAACCCCTGTATACTCCTGTAAACCCCGGTAAACCCCTGTATACTCCTGTAAACCCCGGTAAACCCCTGTATACTTATGTAAACCTCTGTATACCCTTGTATACTTCTGTAAACCCCTGTGTACTCCTGTATACTTATGTAAACCTCTGTATACTCCTGTAAACTCCTGTATACTTATGTAAACCTCTGTATACCCCTGTATACTCCTGTAAACCCCTGTATACTCCTGTAAACTCTGGTAAACCCCTGTATACTCCTGTAAACCCCGGTAAACCCCTGTACACTTATGTAAACCTCTGTATACCCTTGTATACTCCTGTAAACCCCTGTATACTCCTGTAAACCCCGGTAAACCCCTATATACTCCTGTAAACTTCGGTAAACCCTTGTATACTCCTGTAAACCCCTGTATACTCTTGTATACTTCTGTAAACCCCTGTGTACTCCTGTAAACCCCTGTACACTTATGTAAACCTCTGTATACCCTTGTATACTTCTGTAAACCCCGGTATACCCTTGTATACTCCTGTAAACCCCTGTATACCCTTGTATACTCCTGTAAACCCCGGTATACCCTTGTATACTCCTGTAAACCCCTGTATACCCTTGTATACTCCTGTAAACCCCTGTATACCCTTGTATACTCCTGTAAACCCCGGTATACCCTTGTATACTCCTGTAAACCCCTGTATACCCTTGTATACTCCTGTAAACCCCTGTATACCCCTGTATACTCCTGTAAACCTCTGTGTACTCCTGTAAACCCCTGTATACCCTTGTATACTTATGTAAACCCCTGTATACCCTTGTATACTTATGTAAACCTCTGTATACCCCTGTATACTTATGTAAACCCCTGTATACCCCTGTATACTTATGTAAACCTCTGTATACCCTTGTATACTTATGTAAACCTAACCCTTGTATACTTATGTAAACCTCTGTATACCCTTGTATACTCCTGTAAACCCCTGTATACTTATGTAAACCCCTGTATACCCTTGTATACTTATGTAAACCCCTGTATACCCCTCTATACTCCTGTATACTCCTGTAAACCTCTGTATACTCTTATAAACCTCTGTATACCCTTGTATACTCCTGTATACCCCTGTATACTCCTGTATACCCTTGTATACTTATGTAAACCTCTGTATATCCTGGTATACTTCTGTAAACCACTGTATACTCCTGTATACCCCTGTATACTCCTGTAAACCTCTGTATACCCCTGTATACTCCTGTAAACCTCTGTATACTCCTGCAAACCCCTGTATACTCCTGTTTACTCCTTTAAACCCCTGTATACCCCTGTATACTCCTGTAAACCTCTGTATACTCTTATAAACCTCTGTATACCCTTGTATACTTATGTAAACCTCTGTATACCCCTGTATACTCCTGTAAACCCCTGTATACCTCTGTATACTCCTGTTAACCCTTGTATACCCCTGTATACTCCTGTTAACCCCTGTATACCCCTGTATACTCCTGTTAACCCCTGTATACCCTTGTATACTCATGTAAACCTCTGTATACCCGTGACTACTGTATACTCTTGTAAACCTCTGTGTTCCCCTGATTACCTCTCGAAAACACGTATTTTCACGCGTGTACTCCTTGTACATGTATACCTTGTTACCTGTCGTATAACAGGTATAACCTTATATTTACCTTATTTTCCCCTGTTTTCCCTTGTAAATTATAGAATGTTCTGCGAATAATTAACCCCTGTATTTTGTACCCCGGTAACCTTTCCAATTGTTAAATCTGTATCAGAAAACCCATAAGGGTTGTTATGGGTTTCTGCCTGTATTTCATGACATTGTAATACGAATTAGAGATTATAATACCATTCAATTGCACAATCCCGAATTCCCCACGGTCGGGTTTTTTTTGTTGAATGGATACCGTGCGACATTATTTTCCGCATGTTATTTACATATTAAGGTGTGAAATTTTTTCACCATCAGCCGTGTTATGTTTTTTTTATACACGAGTAAATCTGTTTGCATTGGTCGTTTCCTCCGCTTTTTTGAGGAATGTAACAAGTTGAAGTCTTCATAGAGAGTGAGCTATCGTCTAAATCATATCTCGTCATCTTAAGGACACAAAGTAGGTTTATTGAGTACATCAGAAAAACTCTCTGACTGAGGATTTTGTGGCTTACTTGCATCGATTTGTTTTGCTCACTGTAACACAGGTTTTATAATTGATAGTAATCTTGTTTTGTCGTTTTCTTTCTTGTAGAAACTGATCTTACTGGCAAAACCTGTGGCTGCTCTTCAATGAGTCTTGAGTATGAACATGTTAAGTAAGTTTAATTTTTTAGTTTATTGTTTTTTATAGAAACGATGTTACAAGTCTGCACGTGGACGTCTCCTTGCGCTATACAAAACGAATGTAGCCTGATTTTGAGCTATTATATTATACTTTTCAAGAATAGTCCGGCTCCACTTCGCGCTCAGAATGTGTCATGTTGGAAGTTCCTCTTGATTTCTTTTCACGGCGATCTCATCCTCGCTTTTTGTTTTCGAATTTGTATTACCTGGTACTATCCGTTTGGCTAGATTGCGGAATGCCCTGCCACTTGTTTGCATCTCATTGAATAACAAGAATGCCTATTATGTTATACCTCCGACACATGTAAATGAAGTGGCGAATGAAGCTTGTTAATGAAGCATGCATTTTTTCTCATTAAGTTTTATAAATATGGAAAAAGTTTCCACTCAAAGCAAAAAGTATTTGGAGTTTGTTGTGCGAGCATTTCACACACATTTCACACACATAATTACATGTTTTCATGTAGACGTGTAGCGGTCTAGCAGTTAGAGAGCTTCTGAGGACTAGTCAGTTAAATATCAAGTATATGCAATTTAAAGGCGTGAAGTGCTCACACATCGACACACATCAAATTTACATGTTCGTTTTATTCGCTTGTTTGTCGCTTGTTGCATGAAGTGTAGTCCTCTGTTAAGACTTCTGCGAAATCGTGAGTAAAGCGTCGGAATAGTATCGGCATGAAATCGCTGCGTGCTACGAGAGTATAAAATCAGCAAAAGCTTTTTAATTACGCGATCGCTTTGGAGTTTCGAACCCATTCGAGACTCGATGGCAAATTGATACAACTTGGTGCAATAAAATTTTTAGCAGTTTCTGTAAACAATTTAATTTGCAGCAGAAGAGAAACCATGGGTTTCCCTCAAGTCCGGTCAAAGAGGAAACAATAGTAACTCTTGATGAATATTCTATCGCATGCCTAACTTTCGCAAAACAATTCATTAGATTTAAAGTGAACCCCGATATAACGATATGCAGTAAAATAATATCGTTATATCGAGGGGTCGTTATATCGAAACTCCCGATATTACGACATGACCGTAAAATAACCGAAAATATCTTTATATCGGGCCAAACCTAAACATATACTTTTTTCTTTGACAAAGAGGCTTAGATTACAGTATCACTTTTGTATATAATCTTACAAAACTGTTGTCAGAAACGTTTTAGATTACTCGATTACTGTTATGTTATTGGATTAAATTCAATGTCTTGCTAACTGATTGTGACTGAGTACTGATAACATCGAGAGGATTTTACGTTTGGTCCCCTAAATTCTCATCGTTATATCGGGAATATCGTTATATCGAAGATCGTTGTATCTGGGTTCCGCTCCATACATTTTACTGTAACTTTTGCCTGGACATAAAATATTCATTGTCGGGAAGAACTTTATATCGAGATCTGTACTTGATTTCGTCTTGGTCCATAAACAGGAGATAAAACTTCGCCAGTATCCACCATCTTTAATTCACGCTTGGTGATACTTTGGCGCCATAGTTTGCCTTGTAAAGGTGAATGAACCAATCTTAACATCTTATCGCTCAAAATTTTCGCGACATGTTATTTTCGCCAATTTTGCGATTTCGAAAAATTGGAAAGTTTAAGTGACGCATACAATAAGGGCCTTTTTATATAGACACTAATATAGAGGAGAGTTGTCCCTGGTAGGGGGAGTTCCCCTCACAAGTTATCTTTTATTGATTACGAGTTATCTTTTGCCAAACGTTTATACATGTATTAGAAAGTTGTCTCTGTTGACCGTGCCAAAACTTGGCCCCCTCAGTTCAAAAGACTAGCGAGAGTTTTTTTAAAAAAACATCTAATACGATGACCTTTTATAAAAACAGAAAATCTGAAACCAATTTATCATGTTTTTTGTTTTGGCCGATTGTAGCGCGCGTGCATGCTCCTAGTCCAGTCCCTAAACTCTCTCTTCCGCGCGCCTTTTATAGGGGCTGAACCCATAAAGGGCGCGTGGAAGAGAGAGTTCAGAGACTGGACTAGCATGCTCCCTGGTAGGCTCCCGAGCGGTTCGCAATTGTCGCGCTGCCCATATATTGTCAAAATGTTAACGTTATCTGCCATCCGTACATAACAAATATCTTGCGATATACGTAGGTTGCGAAGATTCGTCCGATCTCTTGTAAAGCGCTGCATAAATACAGTTTTGCTATCTGCAAAATGTGTTTCGTTCACAATTTGTTGAATAATAAAACAATTATCCTGCTCAATCTTGCGGAATATCGTCTGATTTTAGCCAACTCGGCCTACGGCCTCGTCGGCTAAGTATCAGGCGAAATTCCGCTCGATTTCGCAGGATAATTGATAAAGAAACGTATGAAAAGCCCTCTTGCCCGGGTTGCCTCGGTATGGAGGGTAACCCTTCTACCAGGGACAACTCTCCTCCATATATATATAAACAGGCCCTTAGTGTCGCAAACATACCATAACGCAAAAAGACTCACTGTGTCAATAATCAAGAAAGAATTAGTTAGTACGACTGTAGAAAGCAATTTTGGGGGGGAATTGACAAGAGCAGTAATTCACGTTCAAGCATGACCTGTTCGTGGACTTTGTTGAGAACTGCTATGTTGTCAAGATATTTGTCCAGCCCTTGCGTTTTATTAAATTTTGACGCAACTGTTCCTTTAGATATTAAATAATATTGGCAAGGAAATGTCAATTGTGTCTTACCAAAAACGAGAAACTAAATTGTTTTAAATAATGACAAAATTGTCACAAAATCGCGAAATTCAAGCGTCGCGAAATATTACCTTGCGTTGCAGCCGGACGTGTCTCAAAATCCTTGGTATATATTGGAAAGCACATTCTTTTCGACATTCAATTTTGTTGTAATAATTTATTTCTTGCGCATTTCATAAAAATTTTAATGGTCTTGGAGTAATAAGCTACACAATTAAAGGAAACACGATAATAAAAATTAAGTAGATAATTAAGATATTATTGTGTCATGAGGAGTTGTGCCATTCCTTTCTGATGGCTTGCCTCCTTGCATTTTTCTGCTTTTGATTAGGCCACTTTCAACAACACCATGTTAAGTCTGTCACTTGTATTTGCTGCCGATCTTTGTGTTTTTCTCTTTGTCCAAGTCTTGTTTGGTTAAGAGTTCAGTGCTGTTATAGGCAGGCTTACCAAGATACTTCTGGACAATTCCATATATTTCTTTTTTTATCCTGCGAATTTTAGGTCCCAAGGTTCATCTTGTAGCTGGTGTTATCTTCATCATCACTCTCCTTACTTTGACTCGTACCTTGTTTGCGATCACCTTGTCGAATGGAAACGCACAGAAGTATGTTGATGACATTATCAAAGAATTTGAAAAAGATTCTCAACGTTTCAAGCACTGCCCTATCATCCACCCTCCCTTACCGCCTCCTAACTCGCCAAAAGAAGATTATTTCCTGCCAAAGTTGATACTTTGGAGCCCCCAAGAGCAATTTAAAATTGTTATGAGGTGTCCGGTGCATGGACGGGAACTGCTACCCGACAGCTGGACAAGTGATGTGTCTGGAAAGGGAGGTGGCGAAATGGCTCGACTAGTTTATGACATAATGGGGAACGTCATTCTTATCCAGAGAATATACCTCTGTCCTAATGGCAGACGACGTCACGTGATGAGGGCAACCACGCCAGATGTTCATAATACCCTGCCCAGTTACATTCAAGAATATTTTCCTGTCGTAGTTTTCCAACGATGCAGCGTTACCAAGACAGTGATTCACTTTATTGACACTGAGATTGTAAAGGGTGTTAATTTTTTGAAAATAAGCGAGGGTTTGGCGTCATTAAATTACCGTGAATATCTCCGAAGAAGACGGCTCTACTCGAGTACTTGTGACGTTTTTGCTAATACGTTCGACTATTCATATTTCCACAGCAATATTCTCTATTCCTTTCCAAGCAATGATCAGATCATGAGAATCTTTCTTCACAATTTCGAACAGAATAGGGCGATTTATGTCAATGAGATGAACAGTTTATCGGTTTCTTCCTTGTCTTGCGACCACACGTTCAAGATCAGTCGCAATATTGGCTTGGTCAGGGAAACGGACAACGCATTTGTGACACAGTTTCAGCAGTTGTTTATTTGCTTAAACGAGCTGGGGGAAGTTGTTGCCTGGAGGTTGACAAAGTCTACAACGTTTAGTGAGATTGAAGACATTCTTGTTGAGCTACAGGAAAGAAATTCGCTAAAGGGAACTACAGTAGAGCTGGTGTGCGTCGATGACTGTTGCCGTGTCCGTAATAAATACAATAAAGTTTTTCCCAATGTAGCCGTTAAATTGGACCTGTTCCATGCTTGTCAAAGAATTACGAAAACATTTTCGCGCAATAATGCATTATATCATGATGTCACCAAGGATTTTGTTCAAATATTCAGAGATGACAGTGACCAAGGACAAACGCGTTTGAAAAACACTCCTTCAAAGGAAAAGATTGAAAGGAATTTGAACTCGTTCATGGATCGCTGGAGCAACATCCCACAGAGTCCACTCACAAATGCAACATTTACCGAGGTCACTAATCTGCGTCAGCATATACAGAAAGGCTGTTTATCTGACATTCCTCCCGGGTGTGGCACGGAGCGAAATGAAGGTCTTCACCGCCTTTTGAACAGATCTCTTATTACAGGGG
Source organism: Oculina patagonica (assembly GCF_052425735.1). Lineage (NCBI taxonomy): Eukaryota > Metazoa > Cnidaria > Anthozoa > Scleractinia > Oculinidae > Oculina > Oculina patagonica. Next base: position 10,133,248 of record NC_135767.1, on the reverse strand, counting down.
CAACTCGAATTTCCGTGGAATTGGCCATTGCACTATTGACAATTTTATTTTATCACCATAATAGAAAAATTTCTGAGGAAAAACACACGTGCAGTACAAGAGTCACGCCCGTGGCCCCAGTTGACATCAGTAATGACAATGGTTGTTCATCAGCAATGACCAAAAATGTACCATCCCCTAAAGAAATATCGGCGTTGTTGGAAACAGATTCCACGCAGTCGTCCATTGGCGCGAAAGTGAATGCAAGTCAGTGTCCGGATCCTGTCATCCTAATGGCCGAAAGCGTAGAAGATCTTTGCAAAGAACCTGTTGCTGCTGCTATAATTTCAGAAATGCTCAATTTACAAGAGATGATAGAAAGTGTTGGCAAAAAGAGTTGTGATCGTTCATTTAACGCTCTTGACATCCTACATCTCAACAAAATGACAAAACTTCTTAATGTCGAGGATACTATTGACACCGAAGACCCAACAGTTAATTCCAATGACCAGACATTACAGCGACATTTGGCAAAGTTTAACTTGCAACTGGATAAAGTGAGAGCAGATGGGGACTGTGCTTTCAGATCTATCGTGAGGCAGGTCACCAAACGAGCACGCGATGACCAAGGCCAGATATTAACTCATCTAAAATCGTTAGGTCTATTCATAAATGAAGAAGAGGACACCTACAAATTGAGACAGCTTTTCGTCGAAGCAGTGCTGTCGGACGAGTACAATACATCAAGCTTCATTGAAGGGTCCTTAGAAGAAGTAGTGATGAAAGCGCGCGAGTTTCGCACAAAGGGGATCTTCGATCGGGAAATTGGGGATGTCGTGCTACGAGTATGCTGTAACATTTTACAGATTCCAATCCTGTTGATAACTTCCAACCACACAATTCCTACACTTTCATTTAAAGGTGATCATTCCCTGACGAACGAGCCAATCTACCTTGCGTTCCACTACTATGGAGCTGGACATTATGATGCCACAGAAAGCCTAGCTTCAGGTAAGGGTTACATAGAGATAACAATTGTTATTTGTATTACAATACGAAAACTTTAGAGTAGAACTACTATTTTCGGAATACATCGTTGAATATTACAAAAATAAAGCTATGCATCGTTTACAGACATTTTGTTTTAATTGACTATCAAGCCGTGCTGTGGACAATTTAGGTGAAACTCGCGATCAGCAAACTCGAAAAGGAAGACTGATATCCGGTACGAAGGGCGTAAAGAGCGCTCCTGCCAGTCATTCTTCTCATCGCAAGTGGTAAATCAAAATGTTTCGTTAAAAATGTTCGCATAAGATTGTTTAACTCCAGTCGTTTCGAGGTTCTCCTTTTCATTAAGTGTTCAATTGCCTGATTTAGAGCAACCGACAAGAGCGTGAGCGTCGTAATAACCTTTGATAAAAAGACCACATAGTCACAAATGCATGCCTGTTTGCTATAGACATTAACACGATGTAGTAGAGGACGCGTTGGTGTGCACACAGGTATCAGTATTTTATCGCCACCGGCGACGTAACGCGTTCTCTTCTAGCATACTTACTTACTCGTGAGACACGCCGTATTTATATCACGGCGATACGCACATAAGATGCGCAAGGGTTGAAAAATTGCTTGTGTCCTGGCGATGTTTTTGACCAGCGTGTTTGTGTGGTGATATTGTAGTTTGTTCAACAGCGGTGCTCCCTTGTTCTGGAATAAATTGTTGATTTTTTAGGTGTTCCTAGTAAACGTACATCTTTGTTTTAGTTCTGTGGTTTGGGTTGGGACTTTTGTCCGCTATTTTTTCGAGTGTATGATCTTCACAGGCACAATATCTGGTCTTACACCTTTTGAGCGTACATCTATTTGATCGCAAGGGGTTTAATTTTAACTAACAATTAACATTTGCAAATGAGCTAGTTTTGATATAGTTTTTTTCTTTTTGTTGTTTAGATCCACTTGAACTAAATTTAGAAGAATCGGATGAAACTTCTCCAGCTGTTTGTACTTGTGGACGGAAAGCAAAATCAAGGAGTCAGCGGTTTTGTGTACCAAACAAAGCAAAGTCCCGTTGTCCTTGTGTTTTAAACAAAAGGAAGTGCCAAGCCAAATGCAGGTGCCTCAATTGTGATAACCGAGAGAATAAACCTGAGAAAATCTCATGCCGTTGTGGCGAATCCCAGCCAATATCCGTACTAAAAAGCTCTGGTAAAAAAATTTGCACTAATGGGGCCAATCAGAGGCAGACTAAATGTGGCTGCTATAAGAACGGTCAGCCTTGTACCAGTCTCTGTGCTTGTTATGAATGTGCAAATGAATACGGAAAAAGAGAAGCTCGCCCTGATACAAGGTCTTTCACCCCCAGAAGAAGAAGGATGACATCTAGTCCACCATCTTTGAAGCGGACACGCACGACAACGTTTTTAAAAAATAGTGGGATCGAAGTCCAATCCGGACAATGGACGACGGAAGAAACTTGCCTGTTGGACACTGTTGAGTCGTTCCTTTATGCAGCAAGCATGCTGGCAACATCCAAAAACATTGCAACTTTATTTAATTTTGTCATAAACAGCCAGTGCGCCAACAATTTGAACATAACAGCAAACGAGAAGACAGTTAAACAAATTCAAGGAAAGCTGGATTTTGAGCACAAGAGGCAAGCTGCATTAGAGAACCTGTTTTATGGAATTTCAAACCTTAATAATTAAGAATGGACACTGTTATAGTGCGCTTAAATCTCACACCGTAATGTTTGGGACATACAAAAGTGCAGAAATTCGATACACTTTGCAACACCGCTTTTGGAAATGTCACTTTACTGTTCTGTTCAAAGTCGGGAATTATGTCTCGGATTGTAGGTAGTGTTCCTTTAAACAATCTAATGTGGGTTGTGATCGAGGATTTCTCTCTCTTTCCATTTTATTGACTAACCAGTCCTGCAAGGCAATTTGTACAATTCTCCTTCAATGGTAGATGGATTTCGGATTACCGGTTGTTTTGAAAAAAGTTCTAGTGTCTTATCGTTGTCGTTTTGTTTCGAGAAAAAGGACTCGATTACCCATCTCGCACAGTAATAGGCCAATTCCGATATATTAATATTTTAACTTGAATGCGAGGCTTGGGGCAATAAAACAAAAGAAATGATTTATTTATTCCTGAACCTCGGCGTGATATCTTTTGTTTTATTCCCCCAAGCCTCGGGGCCAAGTTAGAATTTTAATATATCGGAAATGGCCTATTGTTTATAGCGAAAGTTTATGTTTAAAATCCCGAACTAAATGGTATTTTCCAGTGAGCCTCAGACTCTTTAGACTATTTATAGTTGATTGTATTTTTGAATGCTATTACGTTTTATTTTCCTCTGTGATATAGAAGTAACTTTACCGCTATCGCCACACAAAAGTTCGTAAGTTGTTGTCACACTTTTGGGTAATAATTGTACATGGAGTATTTTGATAAACAAATGACTGAGTAATGGTTATAGCCATATTTGACATAAGAAAATTGTCACTAAATTGTATAAATTATACACTTTGGATAACTTGCTTTACAATAATTGTTAGTAGGGGAGTGCGTTCGGTGGGGGGGGAGGTCATAAGAGAGTGAGGAAGAGGAGGGAAGGCTGGTGCAGGGGGTGAGAAGTATTTGGTTTGCCGTTTGTCGACAGACAAACACATTTTTTAGAACACTAGCACTTCGACAGTATTCTTCAAAATTCCCAAGTGTTTATATCAATGAAGAATGCACGAGGAGAAAATTTTTCATGTCTTTCTTTACGGTTAAAAAATTACGTGCGCTCAAACTCGTGACGTAGGCCGCGTGCATTATATTTCGTCCTTTTTGGAGCTTTATAATAAAAGTGAGGTGTTTTTTTAGATTTCGACCACCGAGAAAAACAGTATCTCAACTTGTGTAGAGCTACGGTAATTGTTTACGTGTGTTTAATATCACCAATCATGTGCTGACCAGTTTGCCATGTTTCAATGGTTGATGGGCCATGCACGTTTCTCCATCAGCAATCTTCGATTACCTTCGGCAATCTTCGTAAACTTTCGGAAAGGTTCGGTAAGTGGTCGAAAACGCTCGTCTGACCTTTTATCAATAGGACATGACAACATTTTGAAAATCTTCGGAAAATGGTCGGAAATCTTCGGAAAATCGATAAAAACCTCGGTATTAATGGGTTTATAAAATAAACAAAATTATACATGATTACTTGAAGATATGAACTTTACCTTCAGTGTTCCAATAGGTATCCAACTCGTTCTTTTCGCTCACTCGTGAGATATCGAGTTAAACACTCGAAGATAAATTTCATTTCTCCGCAAAACCATATATTATTCTCTATAGAATTTCCAAGGAATTAAGCGCGCTATGATTTGTCATTTCAAATTGATTGTAGCTCCATAACGCACGCATAGCATTTTTTTCTTCAATTTGCAAGACATCGAGGGAGAGAAAAAAACATTGCAAGTCGCAGATGTCACATGTGTGCAAACTTGGTTCGCAATTTGTAACGCGCCCGCTGAATGATTTAAATTTTAGCGGTGAACACTTCCTTAAACGCGCTCTGATTGACTGATTCCAACACAATTTCATTGCAGGTTGCGCTAGATGTATTACACGCAGTTGTTTAAAGTACACAGTTCAACATATTCTGCAACTTGCAAAGGTTGCATTATAAGTTGCGAAAATGGGGTGCCATGCGTGCAAAACATGGCCCGAGACTGCAAAAGTTTCATTTTCGCCGTTTGCCTTGAGCGTCATGCTTAACCTCTCTTTTGTCTATTACGCTATGCAACGAACGGACTTTTTCTGGGAAAGAAAAGGAACGAGGCACCGACAGAGTAGCCCCCAATGATAAGGCGGGGTTTCGAGTGAGCGGTTGGTGCTTGGACGGTTAATATGGAAACTTACTCCAAAGGGAGACCATTTGTGTGAGAAAAACTGAAAAAAATAAGGGGAATAAAGGACTGGGCGAGCGCGCATACAGCGAATGCCCATGTCATTAAGGCGGGAAATAGTTCGCGAGGGTGAGATAGCGCCAGATCAAACCCATGCATTTTATGCGCAGTGGGAAGGCGCCTAAACAAGTTAACGTAGGGTCACTGACTTTGTTTGTAGAAAACTAACCTGATTTTATATAATTTGCGCTTGTAAAACAGCAAGGCTTGCAGGATATTTTGTGCGACAAACCGTCTATCGATACGATGCCAAAACGTAGAAACTTGTTTAAGTGTTACTATGATGAGTTTCGCATATTTTCTTTCAAAGCCGTTTTATAAATAATTACAAGTACTCAGTATTAAAAGAAAACTTCCTTTAATTTTTCCAAATATCTATGTTTTAGAGATATTTAAGCTTAAATACACATCGGAATTGAAATTGATATTTGAAAATGGAAAACGCTATTTTAGATTTTAAGCTAAACAATCTTCGAAACGTTTAAAATTGAAAGTAGTGAACACTTGACAGTAATAGTCCTGCACTAAATTAAAGAAAAGCTACGCGACACTGGAAACAAATCGAATCTTGTTTTAACTTTTACAAAATTCAGTAATTACTTGTAGTTGAACAAAATTTTCTCCATCATCATTACTAAGTTAAAAAAATTAACGAAAAGGCAAATAACAAGCGAAATTTCACAATAACGAAAAGGCAAATAACAAGCGAAATTTCACAATACAAAGAAGTTAAAACCATGAAAGGTGCAAAAGTAGAGTCTGAACAAGGTATCTTGTTATCTACTTCTTGTTCACTGCTCTTGTTCTTTTTCCTGTGAAGTGAACACATTAAGGGATTAAAAAAATGTTTTGGGGACAAAAATAAGAAGAGACTGGAAACTACTGTTTCCCAAACCCTTAATTTTTAACGCAGACATATTAACATTCTTCTTTGAATACGAAAATTATCTCCAGATCAACTGAAAATAAGGCCATACTTCTGTCTTTAAGTGATCAGAGTCAAATTGATGCAATTCAATTTTCTGCCGTTAAAGATTGCCGGTGGTTAAGAAAAGTTGGAGCACTGGAGCTGCCAACAATAAACCGAACAAACTTTAGGTTTACCTTTTGACCTCATTTCCGTACTTATTTATCTCTCTATAACCAGCGAAAAAATACTAAAAACAACCACTTCTCACCTTCTAATATTCCTGGATGGATGTCATCAATAAGGTTTTGGCCTTTCTTCTTGCCTCCTGCAACAAAAATCATTAAAATTCAACATAGGAGTATAGCTTTATTGCTGGTACTTTATGCATTTTGGGTAGTTATCTGTTTTGTGTTTACATCATCACTTATTGGATCGTGAAATTTTGTGTTTAAATCTTGGATTGTGAATAACATGATCCCTTCAAATGGACAGGCACTGTATTCAGCTTATTGCTAATGATATGTAAGTACTTAATCGACAATATTTAATGAAAAGAAGGTTCTTACCGGTATTTAGGGTTGAATCTGGTGGGCAGTATAAGGAATTGACGTTTTTAGGAATTGGTGTTTGCGAACTGGCAGTTTCTTTTTTTAAATTATCTTATACCTGTTCCAAAAACTGAAAAACATGCATGTAGACATATAAGTTACCTTTTTTCCTCTTTTTTTTGGCAGGTTCATGGTCCACGTCACCTCTGGCTTCTTTGGCTTCTATAAAAAAAACAGCATTTCTCGATGAAACAAATGTATATAAAGTAAAAAGTACTAAAAAACAATAATTATTATTGGTAATATTAAAAAAACATCGAATAACACCTTACTACTACATATGGATTTATTACTATTCAACATTTCCCAGTTTTTCAACATTTATATAAATAAACGACTTTCTGCTTTTATTTGCTGAATCAGAAATGGAATGATCTGCCTCTTTTGACCAATGCAATTGCATTGTTCTCGATCTTTATGCAAATTTGTTTCATTCCTGGGCGAACAACTTTTTAGCACGAACCATCGAATTAAAAATTAGAATTATCAGAACTAGATCCTTTTATTTAATCATGGGGTGAAGTCATGAAAATCTAATTCAATAATATTTGTAATGAATATTCATGCCTAATTAATGTGGAAAAGTGTTCATGCGTGTAACAAACAACTTTTCACTCTAACTCATATTCTAATTCAAAATTCTAACTGAAATCCATGAATTAAAAAAAAATGCACAGTGCATTTTCAATATAAAGCACAAGTTTTACCCAAGGCTGCCGATCGTTTATAAAACTCCATATCCAGCTCCTGAAAAGACAGAAATAAAAACAATTAAAATCTAACAGATAAATGAACTTCATTCCTGAACCAGTATATTGCAACATGCAAAGATTTGAAATTCAAAAGGCAAGACTCCTTAACAGTGCCTGGTGCGTGATCAAATTTTACCAGTATGAATAACTGAATTACAAACTAAAATTACCATTTTCTCAATGTCTTCTTCATCCATCCCCGCATAAGGGTCTAATAAATGAAAATAAAGCAATACTTAATTTTACTTTAAATCAACCATTATTTTATTCTGATCACGTAGCTGACTCTAAGAGTGATTGAGTGTTGGGAGAGTCTCAAACTTTTAAGCAATCAATGAACTGACTCCACCACATGAAGGGGTATGTAAGTATATAACCAAAATAATTACAGGTAATTGTAGATGGAACTAGTGGGGGGGGGGGGTGGCATAATAAATATATCCTTTCATAAGGATGCTCTAGGATGGTTCCGTGATCAACGCAGTTTTAAAATCTAAGAGCTTATCTGTCAAACTATGTGTCATGAGTTGTATTACCTTGGAAAGGATAAATGTTTTGAGACAGACATATACTTAAGGTTATTCCACTGAAACGGAACCTACACTGAGATTTTTGCCAAATTTAGCTTATTGATTGATCATGTTACAAGAACTTTAATTTTTAATTAAAAATGAGGGGTACCCATGCTCTTAAAGGAGCAACAACACCTTGTTTATACCCAATAAAATTTTTTATATCCTTATGATTGTTTAATCTAATGAGTAAACATAATTCACCTTCATCTGCAGCTGCAAGAAGGTCGGTGTCTGTAAGTTCCGCTGTCATCAGAACATCTAAAAAATAACAGAAAATTGTTAAACATTAACCAAGATAGATGTCTGGGCCCCCTGTAAAAAAACCTGCATGACCACTCTTCAAAAGTAATGGCCATACTTGCATCAATTTGTACTCTTAAAAAAGAACTTTTTATTAGGATCATTACTACCAGTAGTTTAATTTATAACTTTCTTAATCCATGATTTCTTTCTGAAAATGGTATAAAATAGTTTAGGAATGTGTAGCTGTCAATGATGTTTTCCTAATGAGGTAAAAACCAAATTGCACAAAGTAAACTACCCTTAGATCAATTGATCTTGGATCATTATTTTTGGAAAAAGAAGTTAAGTAGCATTTAATTAAAGTAAAATAAAAGTACATGCTGCTATTTGTATGGGTAATCAAATGGTGACGAGTGAAATTAGGAAATAATTTAACTAAGATAAAATTCAAGCAAAAATGTACAAAGTTTAAGCCTCAAAACGTCTTTTATTCTGGACGCCATCTTGCCGCTAACTATGTTGCCATGGCAATTTCATAATTTCACATGTGAAATTATAAATTGATGTTGAAATTTCGCGCCAAAATTAAGGAGTAATTTGTCACCTATGATATTATCATTTAAATTTACTTTCAGGTATACTGAGTTTCAATATTTTTATTTAAATACCATTTGGATTCACATCGTCAACGTCTATAATCGTTACGCTTGATGAGCCAGGGCTTTTTCCAGAGGCCACAGCTGAAACATTTCAAAAAAGATAGTCAAATCCAGTGCAATATGATTTTGAGAAATGACTCTGCTACAAGTTCTTTTTAAAACACCTTAAAAGAGAGTCAAGTTAATTTCCTATATACTGATTGTAACCTAGGTAAAATGTAACATGCACGACCCTTTTCCGGGTAAAAGAAGAGCAATTATTAATGGACAAATATATATACTTTTTCAAAAAAATATTCGATTTAGATCATTGTTACCAGGTAGTTATTATAGTTGGTAAGTTAGTCCAATTCTTTCTGAAGTTTTTAAATTGTTTCAAGAATGTGAGACCATCATTCCCAGTTTAATTTTTTTAATAAAGGTAAAATCCAATTCGCAGAAAGTGAACTACCAATAGATACATGTTTCTTAGCCCATGAAATTCAAGAAAAAAAATGATTCAGTAGCATTCAGTTCAAATTTACTTTCAGGCATATTGAGTTTCAATATTTTTACAAATACCATTTGGATTCACATCGTCAATGGTCACAATCTCTTTTCTTGCTAAATCAGTGTTTTCCCCAGAGGCTGCAGCTGCGTCAGGGCTCTCTTCTCTTGCTAAATCAGTGTTTTCCCCAGAGGCTGCAGCTGCGTCAGGGCTCTCTTCTCTTGCTGGATCATGGACTTCTGCTGAGGCAGTTGTGGTGGGTTTCTCTTGAACTGGAAGGAATTCAAATGTTTACAAAAGGATAGTTAAATCCAATGCAATATGATTTTGAGAAATGTTTCTGTTTTAAAGTCTTTTCAAAATACCATGAAAAGAGAGTCAAGTCAACTTCCTATGTACTGATTGCAATTGAGGTAAAATGTAAGCAGTGTCTCAAAAAACATGCTCGATTACTTCTGTGGGTAGAAGAAGAAAAAAATAATTAATTCTATCTGCATGTTGTAAAATGTTGTAAAATGTTGCAAGAATGTGTGACCATTAATTAGTTTGGAAGTTTGAATACATTTTCTTAATTAATACGGTAAAATCCAAAATCACACAAACTAGAATTAATTTTTCTTGGAACATAAAATTCAATTCAATAAAAACAAAAATATGTACGTTTTCACTTTTTTTTATTTTAATTTACACTTTATGCATGCCAATTTCAACAAAGTAAACACAGGATCTGTATTTTTACGGTACAATTAATGCACAATTACCTTGGACTGCACACAGCAGATTGCCTGGCACATCGCTAAGAGGAATGGAGATACACTGCCGGGTAATACCTTTCCCATACACAACTTTTCCACTATTCAATTTGATGTAATCTGTGTCCGAGTCTGGACTTAAAAAATAGAGCCGTCCTTTTGTTGCCCTAGGTAGATTTCTCAGCTCATGTAGTAGAAATTGTCCTTCGATCTTCCTGTTAAGGAAGGCCACTGCCACATCATAGGCAATGGCCAGACAATTCCTGCCACCGGTGTTGGTTAATCTAAAGGCTGTGGCAGCCTGAAACAAGACAAGAGGAAAGCAAAAGTCAAATTTCACTTCCCTAATAGTCACATACCTTGGCAGCTAATCCTATAAACTGTAATGGGCTCTTGATAAGATTTTATCCAGAAGTGCAACATTAGTCCATAATGAACAATTAGTTTGTACAGTGATAAGTTTGTTAAATTCTTCACAAACAAAAAAATGTAATTTAAATTATAATATAACGGTATATAGGAGTCTATGTGTGTTCTGATTGGCTATGTTTTATCAGCCCTGAGATTATAAAACAAAGAAAAATCATGTTTTATTGTTTTTCGTCAGCTTTCCTCGAGTGCTATGGGCGTTGTTGACTGTTCGTTGGCTATAACCACTCGTATCCAACAAGGGGAATGGAATAATTGTTTATTATTTCATTTTGATTTAAACGAAGTGAGGCGGGAAAATTGTGACGCGGTGTTCACTGCTTGAGTTGAATGAAACTCGCAAGGAAAGTGAGCGAGAGAGTTTCCTTTAGAATATTTTCTACAACAATCTCCTCTTAAATGGTCTATTCATGCTGGAACTTGATTGTAACAACAATTAAGGTTTACGGGAAGATCCAAATCACTAGCTTTTCTGGAAAATTATACGCCTTTTCAAGTTTACAGAGTCTGTGAAGTTTATTGAAGTTCAAAAAGACAAGATCAAGATTAAAAGGTAACAAACTTACCTGAAATGCTTAGCCTTATTTTACGTCGAACACTGAATAAAATTGTGTCAGTTTTCTGGTCTTCCCGTAAACAATTTTCTGCTTTTCATCTTCGCTTACTCGCTCTTGTACATATTTTTTATTATACTTTTCAATCGCGGTGTCTAAAATCTATATCTTAAAAAATTCATTAATTATTCATAAAGAAAATACAAAAGAAATTAATGTTTAATGAGTGTCTTTATATCTGATAAAGACATGGCTTAACTTTACGTCCAATTTTCTAGGGCAAAATAACCCCAAATTTAAATATTAGTGCAAGAATGAGTTGATCTACATCAAAAGATTTTTAAGCTGTTCAATAAATAATTTCACAATTTGTGTTTTATCAAGTCTAAAACACTCGGCCTCGTGTTTTAAACTTGATAAAACACTGCTGCTCATTTATTAAACATTACATAAAGCAAAGAAAGAAGCCTAACCAATGTTTTATACTGTCATAAAACACTCCGGGCATAATTTTGAGAACACACAAGAATTGTAGAAAAACTCACCTGCGGCTCATGTTTTCTACATTTTCCCTCGTGTTCTCAAATGCCTGTCATGTTTTATGACAGTATAAAAAATGGCCTAGGCTTCTTTATTTGTTAAATAAAGTAGTTACCTGCTTCTTAGAAAGTGGGTGTTTGAAATCATTTAGGATGTCCCAGACGGATAGAGGAATTCCTTCTGGTGCCGATGCGAGAGAACTAGAGTCCCGCACTCCAGAGAAAAGGTCAGATATGAAAGGGGCCACTTTTCTTTCCAGGTACTCCCAAACCAGTGGCACATCCCCTTCCATATCTGACAATTTCATAACCTGTATCATGGGAAAAAAGATTTAACTTAGAATTTTCTTTGAGAAATAAATTACTGTAAGAAGGCTTTATCTAATATATTCTTAGAACAATGAAACAGTACAGTGGAACCTCGATATAGCGAAGGCCAAAGGGACTGGCTAAATTTGTTCGCTGTAACGAGGTTTCGTTACATGTATATTGAGGTACAGTTCTTTCTCCTATATTTTTCTAAGGGCAAATAATATTGTTCGTTATATCGAGGTTCATTAAATCAGGGTTCCACTGTATTATATATCCTTATTTATACCATGCCATAGAAAATACAGCCAATCAGAATACAGGAAAGCCATTGTATATTCGACGGTATTCAACCCAACCTTCCCATCGTGCGCTGCGATCTTATTCTCGATGAAATTTAGTGAGCGTATTTTCTATGGCATGGTATTAAATAGTTACACAACACTTTCTCGTGGTATACTATGGAATATCCCACTTGTCACTTGTATTTTCTTCGTATACACACTCGCCTAAAGGCTCGTGTATATACCGAGAAAATACAAGTGACTCGTGGGATATTCCATAGTATACCACTTGAAAGCGTTGCATAACTAGTATATAAAATGTTGTATTCAATTATTATTTATGTCGCCATCCTTTTTTCATCAATATTAATAGTTAAAGTTATTTTGATGCATTTGTCACAGAAAAATGGTTATTTGTTTGCTTTATTCAAACTGTTAGGTTAAGTACCAATAATTGGTGGTGCGTGTTCTGAATCAAATTACTTTATGGCACTATTAAATTTAGAGACAAGTGTTTGAGGGACTAGATTCCAAGTTTTACTTCTTGACAGAGCAAGTGCAAATCTAGGAAAGTCTTGTAGTGCAGTGACTCCTAGTATTAGTTTGGGTTTGCCTATGGTACATCAATAATATTTTTAAATCATATACTTACTTCAGTGGTAAACCACATAACATTGGAATATATTTCCGGGCTCCTGATTCTCCCCGGAAATAATCCATCCATCCTTGCGGATATCGCTCTTCTGTCCTCCAACGAAGACTCATCCAGATAGTTTTCCACCAAACAAAGTGCTTCTAGAAAACTGTTGCTGGCCTTTTTGGCAGCCACATCTAGGGCAGCCTTTTTTAATGCCATTTGTTCACTAGACAATTGAGGGTCAGGCCTTTCAAATTTAATTATTGCCTGACGAGAAAAAGTCCTGCAAAAATAATCAAGAAAGAAAGTATTAAATTAACAAGGAATTCATTATTTCTTAGCACTGGTGGGCAGAAATCAGTCATTCTCTACGAAAATCATACAAAGCTGAATTTCAAAATTTTCACGTCCCAATTATTTCACAAGGTTTGCATGTTGCTGTCCAAATTTCCGAATTTATCCATAGCCACTAATAACTAACAGAGTGCACAACATAAAATAATGTGTGATCGTAATTATGTTTTCAAAATATTATCTATTCATACTCTCGATTGAATTTTGTTGGCTAAGAGTGTGACCTTGAAGGAGACAAATAAATGGGGGGGGGAGGGGGGGGGGGGGCTGGGGGCATGCTAACCCAGAAAATGTTGAACAAGTTGTAGTAGCTAAGACTTATTTTTCTTTTATTCTAGGCAGGAATAAGGGAACATGGTGTGAAGTATTTTCAGGATAATGGATCATCATAATCATTCCCAATCATTGTCGCTGTCATAATTCCATGGGAGCATCTCGTGGTTTATCATCATGTCAGCTCCTCCATAGTATATGTTCAAATACGCTTTACACATACTGTTATTTACTACAACACAAAGGCCAGACCATAACACCGGGAGCTTTGTGCCTTACTCTTTGCGAATAGTGTGTGGGTTCTTTAACGTTCCCTGCTGTAGACTGAAGATACAGGAGACGAGACCATAGAGACTAGAATGTCTAACCATTTGCAGATATCATTACAAAGGCAGCACATTTTCCTCAGTTATTAAAGACCCTTAGTGTTGGTCCGGTCTGGGAGTCGAACCCGAGACCTCCCGCACAGTAGTCCGGCACTCCACCAACCGAGCTAACCAGTCAGCGGTTTTGATCAGAAATATTTCTCATTGTGAAAACTTTGTTAAAAGCTCTATTGCATGCTTAAGAGAAAGTGGCTTTAAAGCACCAGTATACTAAAAGCTAACATTAATTAAATGGCTTTTTGCAGACAAACATCTTTTTTATGATAGAATTTCAACACACCTCTTGTCACTTGAACAAGCAAAATTCGCACTTATAATCGGGGGGCTCCTGGGGTGCCCAGAAGATTGTACAGTGTCTTTGCCAGCCTACAAATTTAAAATATATCATTATAAATGATACTTGCTATGTATAAAGTTCAGAAAGCTCAACATGAATCTTTCATGATCTATGAGCCCTTAAACATGCTACATGTAGCATGTTCATAATTATAAAAACAATAATAATAATAACAATAGATCAAGGGAAAAATAATTTAATCAAGGTGCACTTGCTTGCTAGCAGTTTCCTTCACTTGCTTAAACATCATGGCAGATAAGAAACAAAGAAAGAATGTCTGGGTGACCGCAAAACAAAAGTGCCCCAAAGAGTTAAGACAGTTTTGTCATGTGCAAATTTTGCCAACTTTCATAAAACTGTACCGCATTAAAATTCAAGATGCGAGGATGTAGTCTTAAGGATCAAGTCATGACTGTCAACTTACATTTGAGCGGTATTGTAGAAAGAAAACGACATCATAAATGAGTACATATAGAAAGCCCAAATTTGAAGCTTTTGGACACTCGCATCCTCACCGTATTGAAACTACTTCATGAAGTAGTTTCAATCATGATCAGACTAACCATGTTTCAATCATGAACACTTTTCACAACGAAACAGGTTTCATTTTGGCCTAATGTGAATGCAGCTTAAGAGTGCAAAGTGTACCTGATTAAAGAGAGCTTGAACAATAAATTTCACGTCATCCTTTGATGTTGGGTCGTCCCAAGCGAATGGCATGTCACATAGCTTTGACCTTTGCAAGGCCTTTTTAGCAGTAAAGTCTACGGGAAGTAAAAAAAACGAAATGAATACATTATTGGATATTGTTTAGCAGATTAGTAGACATGCATCAGTTTTACAATATTGACAACTAGTATTAAAGTTCCACACTAAGTAGATGTGTCTATGGTATTTCGAGCAATTTGATTGGTTCACAATCTTGTGCTAATTAGAAATATTAGGCTACAAGCCCGAGTTTTCTCGCTCATAGAAAACAAGAGCGAGTCATCTAATTGTTTTAGTAGAACTCTAAAGGATTGCAGTCCAAAACCTACAATAATGTGGACTTTGAAAACAAAAATCTAGAAAATTTATCACTTAAAGAGCTACATGCGCGTGCCTGTTTTCTATCGGCGAATAGTGGTGGGAGGGAACTCAAATAAAAACTTTAAAAGTTCCTTCCATGAGGGTCGTTTAAAGGGATTAGGAAGTACAAATCAGTTACCGTATTTATTCCGATAAACGCCGTGGCGTTTATTAATTTTTTTACGATTCCAGTGCAGCGTTTATTAGAGGGCGGCATTTATTTACAATTCAAACAAATGCAAACAACAGCATGATAACAGAACATTTGAACTTTAAAAAACAAGAACATGTTGTCTCAAAAGTCATTTTCAATATCTTAAAACATTGTTTCCATCAAGGAAAATATTTATTTTAGGCTTGCTCAAGCTTGACAGTTACTGCATTTGCTTTTTGTGGCGTCTATTAATATTAAGTACTGCGTTTAAATACAGCATAATTAGAGGGAAGCCTTTAATTGAATAAATATGGTACCCTTTTTCAAAAAGATTATTAATATGGTAGGTGCACTAAATTGGTTCAATGTTTTTATCTACACACTCCAATGGAGGAAAACTAACCTTTGAGATCTGAATTTCCTGTGATCGAAATACAGGCCTTGAGAACAGTTGTCTTGGACATTTCCGTATCCCCAGTGAGGAGTATTGTGGGGCACGACCCACCTGCCTTGATGATCCTCTGGTAACCGAGAGACATCACTGTTCCACCAAGGCTCAAACAGGCGGCTGGATAATTATTGTTGAGAAGGTCTTTCATAGCCAACAACAAATCACGAAATCCATTCACATTAAATGGTTCCTTAATGTCAAAATACAGCACTGTTTCATCTGAGGATGCTCCTAACAAAGTAAAATAAAAGAAGGATGACAGGTAAAAATAAATAAAATAAAATAAATGGGAATTGCCTAGTCTAAATGGAGTATCACGGAGTTGAACATGTAACATAACTCAAGATATGTGATAGTTAACGGGTATTACCGGGTAACAAGCAAATGTTAAAAAGAATCTTGTAACAGACAGGTATAACTGCACAAGCTTAAGGGGCTAGTTAACCGATCTAGACTACACTGCTTGAATTTAAAAATACCTACCCTTGCCCTTTTTTTTTCCCCCAAGACTTTTCATATAACACATATCTGTCATCAATGTCCAGACACGTCCTGGTTTTGGCATTGATTTGAAGCTCACTGGACACAACAAAAGTGCCACAATTTTGCCATGCAGGATACTAAGGAATAAAATTGATTATGGTAAGACATAAAGCTGATCTTGAAAAATACATGCAGTTTACATAGCTTAGAGAAATGGTCATAACAAGTGTATTTGACAAGGAACCACCTTGTGTAGGGGTAGGGGAGCTATCCAAGATACCCCCCTTCTGGTCAGCCAAATGGACAAAATTTTTTGGCCTTAAAATTTGAGTTGAGTGTTTCATATTTGGTGCGTGCATGAAGCTTGCCTTGATGGAGAAATGGCACAACGTTTGAATCTTTCTCTTAGGGTCCGTTTCTTTGGGAAAATCCAAAATTGGATCTTTGATCTCAGATCACACGGATACTTTGCTCCTAAAGAAACGAAGAATCCGTAAAGGGATTTTTTGCCATGACAACCCCGTAAACACATTTCGCACCTGTAGAACATAAAATATCAGCACAAATTTATTTTTCGTCGAATGTATTCTAGCTAAATTAATTTAAGCATACAAAATCTTTTACAAAAACCACACGTCGAAGTAGATCTTCTTTAGCGTTAAGCACAAATTATGTGGCAAGAAAGCATCTGAGAGCGAAGAATGATTGCCAAATGATCAGTGCAAATTTCACTCGTCGTGACAATTTTAAAAAGATACAACTTCCGTAGGCACAAAATGGCTGTTCTAGAAAACCTGTATCCCATCTAAAATGATACTACATACCTATCTGAAGCTACCGTTTCCTCTAATCATGAAATATTTTTTTTATTTGATCGAAATAACCGCCTAAAACTTTCCGTATGGCAGTGTTTAAAAAGAGCGAACCTGTATTTTCACAGCAAAGACCGCTGGGCCAAGGTACTTTTTTCGAAACCTTTCCCAAAGAAACGCATGGATCATGAATCCTAAATATCCGGATTCAGATATGATCTGATGTATCCACTCGAAGTGTGGATTCTTCAGATCATTGATCCAAGATTAATCCATTTTCGGATATAGGTAAAGAAACACAAAATCCGTTTTTGGATCAAGAATCTGGATTTGGATTTTTCCCAAAGAAATGCACCTTTAGTTTCTACTCCTGATAGAGTAGAGGCTATACAAACAAAACAAATTTTTTAATATTTTGTTACGGAAACTGGTTACATTGGAGAAATAATGCCTTCTTCAACTCAGTCGAGGAATCAAGACTTGTTGACAATTGGCCAATTCTGCAATTTGCTGATAGGACTTACTCGATCACTATCATTTTTGAGGTGAACCGCCATTAAGCATATGAAATCTGCACATTCATATGCGGCTTGGAAAGCGAGTTCCAGGACTATTCGAGAAAACAGGAGCGTACTTTAAAACAGTTTTAGTTGATAACTTTTCGTTTTGATCTGTTTGCAAGCGAGACTTTATAACGGAGTGCTGGACACTGTTCAATACCAGGCAGGACAATAATTATTGTTTGTAAGCTCATACATAACAAAGAAAATGCAAGTCATATCACTTTTAGCAGGTCAAATCACTGATGGCATTTTAAATTTTAAAGGGAAAGACAACAAGAATCTACAGACGTGCATAAATTATTTCTGTGCTAAAGACGCCATGGCCCTTATGTTCTTGTGACTTGTTAAAAAGTAAAAGCAATTAAGTAAAAAATAGCGTGTTTTTGGTTTAATAAGCAAATGTTACTTGTCAAACATGTTTATTAAGCACGGCTTCTTTGCTTAATATTAAAATAAGAAAATTTGGACTCCAAAAACAGTTTGTGACTCCGAAAACAAATCGAACCCTGTTAAAGAAATTCTTACAGTCTCTCCTTCCTTTGCTCTCCTTCGTTCCATCCCATTTTTTCTCACACACCCATGTTATTTGCTCTCCCATAACTGTTTTCAGCCACACAGCCACATCAAGTAATGTCATCCCAATAAGCCAGACAAGATAAACATCTTAACTGGATTACTTAAGATTTTTAATTTTAGGTTCAAATTAAGGCCTTAATAGAATTAAGAACAGCATTTTTTTTAATAAGCCAATATAAAGAACATTATTATTATTTATTATTATTATTCTAAATGATTTGCAGACCGTTCAGTTTCATCTGGATTTTAAACGTAAATCAGGGCTCGAGACTAACTTTTTGGCTAACTAGCCAAGTGGCTAGTGACAGCTTTAATTTCACTAGCCAAAACGTATTTTCTACTAGCCACAATTTTAAGCATAGTTCTTGAGCATTAAAAAACTAAGCTTATATAATATTTGTACATACAGTAGTCGCCACATTCCTGAGCCGTACATTGCCAGCATTCCTATAGTCGTCGGTTTGCGTAAACATGTAGGCGCCCAGATCAGCGTAATGTGGTGCGTCCCTCGGCACCCTGTACCATAACGCATCCTGGCAATGGCTCTGAAGAATGCCCAAGAGGCTCCTTGAATCGCAAAGTTGGCCCAATGTCAAAGCGCACTGCCTACAAAGAAAAAGAGAAATTGACAAAACAGAATAACCATTAAGCTTAATTTTAATTATTAAACTTAAGCTTAAGTTCAAGCATCTTGAGTGGACTTGAGTTTTAAACGAAGACTTCCCCTCTTGCATTAACGGGCATTAACTGTTATTTTTATGGACTCGATGCACATGAAAGAAAACGGCAACCACCTCTGGTTGATCTCATTCAAAACAGAGTCACAAGACGACTGCAGCCTTGAAAAATTTCTTTGAAACGCCCCTTCCTTGTCTATTTTCAGCTGGCTGATAGCCCTTCATTTTCACCCCCCGCTCCCCCCCGTATCTACCAGTAATCTCGTCCCCAGACCTTCCCCCAGTCAGGCAGAGCCTGCGCACGTGGTTGTCAGAGATGACTGCGATGTTTTATCGAACTTCTGGCGCTTTCAGCCGAAAACTTCCTATGAAAATTATTATTTACAAGGAAATTAAATCTATGGATCTAAATCACAAAACCAAAGCTTTACTGCAACCAATAATTATGTCAGCCGGGCGTTATAATTTAAAGTACAGAAAGTAAGTTTCCAGCAAACGCCGTGACAACCATTGTAAACTGTTCAGCCCAACAATACAGTATTTCAAAAACCCGTATGGCAATCCATTTCAATCTAAGACACTTTTGGCCATCCGTACCTACTTTTGTGATTGCTGTGTCATTGAGATGTCAATTCAATGTTTAAAGAGGTTATTACAACGAAGTTAGTAGTCATTTTTTTATGACTATTATAAAATTTGGCTAAATCAGTCCATGGCACAAAGTACACTCCGTGAAGGTCATGTATCGAAGAAAAATACTGACAACGCAAGTAAAAGATTTCTACTAGTTGGAAATTGGACTGATACAATAGCGGTCCGAGCGTAAATGAAAAAAATGGATAAACCATGCCCTCCAAAGTTAATTAAAATGCTATTAAGTTTACTAATGACAATACCACTCACCACTTTTTGTCGTTTGACTCAATCTCGAAAATATACCCGGCCACACTGTTCGCCTCAAACATCGATCTCACGGATGTCAAAAAATTAGAAATTTTAACCACCTTCTTATGGTGAATAAACGCCAACTTGCCGTCCGATTCGAAGATGCACTTGGACTCATCTGGATCGGTATTTACCTAAATGTTGAAAAATGTTAAAGGGACTATGTCACGGGGATCTCTTAACATCTAGAGGAACGGATATAATCTTAATAATTTTTGTGGAAAGAAATCAAGCTACGGCTATAAATGTCCATTTTTTGAAGACGATGAAACAATTTGAAAACGCTTCCCTAACGTTTTCCGAAATTGCAATCCGTTTCCATCCGCGCCATCCGCAGCCAATAATGCTAGTTAACAGTTTCAGTGCTCTAATATAGCAATTTTTAATAAAAATGGACTATTATTCCTAGGTTTCATGCGACAAAGATATAAATCATTTTGGCTGTTCAAAATTCAAAATTTGAAGTTTATAAGGCGACCGTATTTGCAAGGTAAAACCGTGCATGCATGATGAACAAACTGTAAACACTAACCTGAGGGTCACCACTGGTTTCAGCAGAATCAGGAGATGATCGATCAGTTAGTGGAACATGTTGGCTTGAACATGCCATAATGATATAGTCGATTTTTCTAAAACTACGGCGATTTATTACCAGGCCTAGGTTTCTTACAGAAGAGTCTGTGAGGTTTATAAGCATGCACCTCCGCAACTCTACTTTTAAATAAACGTTTCGACCGCTGAGGAAAAGGAAAACAATCGCTCTATTCATTTAAATTACATTGACCATTCATCAGTGAGCCTGTTTTCACCACAGGGGCTCACGAGAGAATATGACAATAAACTACTGCCAACTTGAGAAAAGGCAGTTTCCTGCTATTGGTTTTAACTGAAAAAAAGGGACTGAGACTAAACAGCAACTTTAGCGTAGGAAATTCATTACTTGACTTTCACTAAATTTACTATGATGAAGGCAAGAAAATCATGAAGTAAGGGTTTGCCGTTTCCTTCGATAGAAATCATCATGACATCACAACAAGATCTCCGATTGGTCCCCTGACGATTCAGCGAAGAATGGTTATTTGACACAGTCAAAAGCACGTTTTCCACCATAGGGGAAGTAACAACTGTCTGTGACTTGTGAAATTAAAATGTCTTTATTTGTTTCACTCACAAGGTTTCTGCAAGGTCTCAAGGTTACAACAAATTTAAACATAATATAATAATTTGTAACTGTATTTGACTTTAGTTGGGAAGAACTGATCAACGATGGGGTTCGAAACGACACGTGTAAACTTTTCGACTTTTCTGTTCATTCGACGAACTGAAGAGTGACAATAACCATTTGTCAATTTTTGCACCATAGGACATTGCCACTGAGTGTTAATTACGCGTGTATACTTAAATGAAGGATCCTTTTTTAAAATTAGAAAACAATTAAGCCTGCCAGCAGGCTCACCTTGGGGCACGCGCGAGTCATCCGTTGCACGAGTTATTTCAGGTATAACCTTTAACGAGAATTCGTTTACAGGCGCGGATATGGACCAGTTTCCACCGTTTTTCGGAAATCGGTCAAATTTTTTATTATCAAATAATAGAATATTTTTAGTGTTAAAGAAAATTTCCAAGTCTAAATATTCTAAAAAGAAACAATACGTTATCATCCTGTCCGAGAATAACCGGAAATGGCACTTTATAGCATGCGTTGCAGACGAACAAAGCCCCGATATAGTGATATCGGGGCTTTGTTCGTCTGCAACGCAGGCTAGCTACTTTACGGAGTCAAAATCCAAGTTTTTTGGTCGGGGAGCATGTTCCCGTACCTGGAGGTTCGCGCTTTAGGCGCTCCTGTTATCGGGAAACGATCATCATTTTCCCTGGAGTTTACTACAAGTTTCACTTGCAGAATGGTATTTTTCTGATACAGCTGTTAACCCATACGCACTTTCCGCATTGTCACGTGTATACAAATAAACTTAATTTGGTTTTGATTTGAGAATTAATGTGTTGGCTTACATACACTACTTAAGAACGCTTCTTCATTTACTTTCACTTTATCCAAGTTGCCATTTCACTTTACAACAGTTATTAACACATAAAACAGTTATTCCGAATCACGCAAGGAATGCATGATTTTATTGTGTTTTTATGTCGTAAACCAATAAAAGTAATTGAGTTTTGCAAAGTGTCATCGAGTACGTGGTGTGAGTCGAGATAAGGATGGGAAACTACTGTACAGCGGCCGAAAACAACAATGACATCACCTCCAGTTTTCAGCGCCTGGAATTTTTTTTAAAGAATTTGACTCAAAAGTGAGGTTTACAAGAGTATACAAGGGCTAAAAGGAGTATACATGGGTTAACAAGAGTATTCAGGGGTTATCAGGGCTTTACAGGGGTAAACCGGTGTGTACAAGAGTACAGGGGTATACAGAGATTTACAGAGATTTACAGGAGTATAAAGGGCATACAGGGGTTTACAGGAGTATACAGGGTATACAGAGGTTTACAAGAGTATACAGGGGTTAACAGGAGTATACAGGGGTATACAGAGGTTTACAGGAGTATACAGAGGTTTACAGAAGTATACAAGAGTTTACAGGGGTTAACAGGAGTATGCAGGGGTAAACAGAGGTTTACAGGAGTTAAAAGGAGTATACAGGAGTATATACAGAGGTTTACAGGCTAGGATTATACAGGGGTATACAGGGGTATACAGAGGTTTACAGAAGTATATAGTGGTTTACAGGAGTATACAGGGGGATACAGGGGTATACAGAGGTTTACGGGAATATACAGGGGTTTACAGAAGTATACAGGGGTATACAGAAGTGTACAGGGGTATACAGGAGTATACAGGGGTTTACAAGAGTATACATGGGTAATCAGGGGTATACAGAGGTTTATAAGAGTATACAGGGGTATACAGGGGTTAACAGTGGTTTATAAGAGTATACAGGTGTATACAGGGTTTTACAGGAGTATACAGGAGTATGCAGAGGTTTACAGAAGTATATAGTGGTTTACAGGAGTATACAAGGGTAATCAGGGGTATACAGAGGTTTATAGGAGTATAAAGGGGTTTACAGAAGTATACAGGGTTAATCAGAAGTATACAGAGGTTTACAAGAGTATACAGGGGTTTACAGGAATATACAGGAGTAATCAGGGGTATAGAGGGGTTTACAGGAGTATACAGGACTAAACAGAGGTTTACAGGAGTATACAGGGGTTTACAGAAGTATACAGGGGTCATCAGGAGTATACAGAGGTTTAAATGGGTAATCAGGGGTATACAGGGGTATACAGAGGTTTACAAGAGTATACAGGGGTATACAGAGGTTTACAGGGGTATACAGAGGTTTACAGGAGTATACAGGAGTATACAGGAGTTTACGGGGGTTTACAGGAGTATACAGAGGTTTACAGAAGTATACAGGGGTTTACAGGAGTATACAGGGGTTTACAGGAGTGAACAGGGGTTTACAGGAGTGGACAGGGGTTTACAGGAGTAGACAGGGGTTTACAGGAGTAGACAGGGGTATACAGAGGTTTACAGGAGTATACATGGGTAATCAGGAGTATACAGAGGTTTACAGGAGTATACATGGGTAATCAGGAGTATACAGAGGTTTACAGGAGTATACAGGGGTTTACAGGAGTAGACAGGGGTATACAGAAGTTTACAGGAGTAAACAAGGGTTTACAGAAGTATACAGGGGTAATCAGGAGTATACAGAGGTTTACAGGAGTATACAGGGGTTTACAGGAGTATACAGGGGTATACATGGGTAATTAATCAGGGGTATACAGAGGTTTACAGGAATATACAGGGGTATACAGAGGTTTACAGGAATATACAGGGGTTTACAGGAGTATACAGGGGTTTACAGGAGTAGACAGGGGTATACAGAGGTTTGCAGGAGTATACAGGGGTATACAGAGGTTTACAGGAGTAGACAGGGGTATACAGAGGTTTGCAGGAGTATACAGGGGTATACAGAGGTTTACAGGAGTATATGGGGGTTTACAGGAGTATACAGAGGTTTACAGAAGTATACAGGGGTTTACAGGAGTGGACAGGGCATTTACAGGAGTAGACAGGGGTTACAGGAGTAGACAGGGGTTTCAGGAGTACACAGGGGTATACAGAGGTTTACAGGATTATACAGGGGTTTACAGGAGTAGGCAGGGGTATACAGAGGTTTGCAGGAGTATACAGGGGTATACAGAGGTTTACAGGAGTATACAGGGGTTTACAGGAGTATACAGGGGTTTACAGAGGTTTACAGGAGTATACAGGGGTTTACAGGAGTATACAGGGGTTTACAGGAGTATACAGGGGTTTACAGAGGTTTACAGGAGTATACAGGGGTTTACAGGAGTATACAGGGGTTTACAGGAGTATACAGGGGTATACAGAGGTTTACAGGAGTATACAGGGGTTTACAGGAGTATACAGAGGTTTACAGGAGTATACAGGGGTTTACAGGAGTGGACAGGGCATTTACAGGAGTAGACAGTGGTTACAGGAGTAGACAGGGGTTTCAGGAGTACACAGGGGTATACAGAGGTTTACAGGATTATACAGGGGTTTACAGGAGTAGGCAGGGGTATACAGAGGTTTGCAGGAGTATACAGGGGTATACAGAGGTTTACAGGAGTATACAGGGGTTTACAGGAGTAGGCAGGGGTATACAGAGGTTTGCAGGAGTATACAGGGGTATACAGAGGTTTACAGGAGTATACAGGGGTTTACAGGAGTAGGCAGGGGTATACAGAGGTTTGCAGGAGTATACAGGGGTATACAGAGGTTTACAGGAGTATACAGGGGTTTACAGGAGTATACAGAAGTTTACAGGAATATACAGGGGTTCACAGGAGTAGACAGGAGTTTACAGGAGTAGACAGGGGTTTACAGGAGTAGACAGGGGTATACAGGAGTATACAGGGGTAATCAGGAGTATACAGCGGTTTACAGGAGTAGACAGGGGTATACAGAGGTATTATGGGATATACAGAGGTATTATGGGATATCTGGGTGACTATATGGTTCGGGTGACTATATGGAAGCTTAACATGAATTACTTGCCCACGAGTCATTCCGAATTCGAGCAGCCATGTTTGTTGTGATACGACCGCAAGTGATTCTGGTCTATGGCAACGATAGGCCATGCAGATTTTTGATTTCATTTTACTTTTTTTTGCTTTTCATTTTATTTTTTTTAAATTTATTTATTTTTCAATAATTTTATAAAAAAAAAATTTAAGAACAAAAGAAAGTAAAACTATTTTTATTTTCTATTAATTTATTTTTATTTTTGAACTTTTTTCACAATTCAATACCAATTTGACTATGGCAATCTTAGGCCACCATACTACAGGATAATTGAAGGACAAGAAGATACTGATGAAATGCAGTTCTTTGGTAAATTTCCTTTTTCTTTGTTTTCAATGGTTTTTATTTCTCTTCCGGCATATTAGTTTGTCATAAGGCTTTATTAGTTTGTCATAAGGCTTGTGAATTTTTGATCGGTTTACCTGTATCTGTTTGGTTTATAATTTTTTCGGGCGTAATGTCCACCACATAGTCCATAATTACTAATTCGAAACACGATAAGATACAAACAAAATCGAGACAAATACAAACAGAGAATTCTTCGAAAATTAGCGGTCAGTCAATCAGTTAGCAGACAAATACTGACTGACACATAAATAAATCTTGTTTTACTGATAACCAGCGTTCAGCGACCCACGCAGTGATCTCATCCGGACGGAAACGAAAGATCGAAAATCGGGAATCCGAAATGTGGACCTAGTCGTTTGTTATTTAACAGTAGCATTGCAAGATGCTCGAATGTTCTATGATAATTACACAAGGTTCCCTGGTTAATTTAGACAGCTAAAACTGATATTTTGGATTTTTTTGGTTACAGATAAACATTATGCCGGGGGAGTCTAATTTATTTAATTTATGGTTTTAACTTTGCGCCACGGAGTCTAAAAGAATCCTAACTCAGGGAAAAGCACGCAACGTCAGGCTTAGGTACATAATTCCAAAACAAGTCCTTACGACTTGTCCCTGCAACAAGAGACAACAAGAGCCAGCTCATGAACGAATTGGATTAATTCAGGTTTAATGCATAATTAATAGTTTAACAGAATGGAGCGATGGAGCGATTTAGGGGCTATTAAATTACGAAATAATATGTGAAAGAGATACCATTTTCTATTGGAGTGGGTCATAGTTTGGATCTGGGGGTGCATAGGCGTACGGGCCGGGGGGGCAGGGGGGGCTGCAGCCCCCCCAAATTTTGGGCAACTCAGATTTTTTGGGCAGCAAGAGAAAATTTGGGCAAAGCCGTTTTTTAAGAAGTTTTTTTTTTCGAAGTGATAGATATTTTCTATTTTAACCTGAAGACGGCGTGTTAAAGCCAGTAAACTAAATTCACATGAGACAGTAGTTGCTTAGCACCTGATGAGTTTCTGGTTAGTAGTGAAAGGGACCATTTGTTGATATACATATTTGTAGTTTTTTTTTACTGTTGGGCACTGTACTGCAAATATCTGTCACAGTGAAACACCTGATAAAAAAAGCTTCTCCGCGTTGCTAAATTTTACAAAATCGACGGCGAGATTCTGGAAGCCGAGCAGAAAATGTGCGCGAGTTTTCGTCGTGTACGTGGATTAGGCTACATAACTGTTTCAGAAATGCTGGAGACAATGCAAGAGAATGATCTATTTGATAAATTTTCAGAGTTTCCTTACGTGGTTCACATCCATGCACTGATACCCGCTACATCGTGTTCTGCAGAACGATCATTCAGTGCGTTGCGCAGATTGAAAACTTACCTCCACAGCACCTGATGGGGCGACAACGTTTCAGTATGGCCAAGTAAAAAAACAAAACAACTGTTTTTGTCCCCGCCCGCTTCATTTTTTGGGGCCGCCTCTCTTTTTTTATTATTTGTTTTTGGAAAAGTTGGAAAAAACAAAAAAAAATTAAACCCGTGTTACGCTAGGTCCGTACTGGATAGGTCAATTACCTTGCAGGATTTATTTTCTGGCCTAGAGAATTTGACGATGTAGGATAAAACATCGATATTCGAACAACACAGGTATGGAATGCAACAAAATAATAATAATAAAAATAATAACAAAAAATGAGCCCGCCCGCTCTCTCTTTTATAGAAATCCGGAAGAGAAACATGTGTTTTTTACTTGGCCTAAATTATTACTTGTCATCGCACTTATTAGCATTAAAAAGGCATATTCCAAATTTGTAGTCAACAGTGACATGGATCGTATTGCTGACATCTTCGGCCGTCGAAATGGTAGAGACAGCTATTTCTTTTAACGTATTTTTTGAGCTCATACGATAGATTCTTATGTAACAATTTTTCACTTAATTTGAAAGCCTATGCTAGTTCATCGTATGACCCTTATTTCTTCTTGACTGCTTCGTAAAAATTTGGGCAACTTGCGAGAATTTTTAAATGCCAGAAGAAATGCATCTGTTTTTTCCTCGTCACATGTCCAACCTGACGAAGTCTTCGAGGGTTGACATAATTTACGCATGCGCTACCCATTTCGGTCCACCGGGAGGCGATTTTATACCGAAGCGAATGTTTGTTCTTCGTTTATGGTATTTAACTCTTGTCGCGCATAGTCACTCGACACAACCACTTTTCGCGATTGCACCTTACCAAGCATAATTGTTTTTCGTACTTTGTTTGCATTTTGTTTCTTAGGTTACCGTGTCACTGTCATTTTCTTTTGATCAATCGTTTTCTTCGCCACTTACTATGTTATTGCTTGTATGTAAGCCTTGTCATTTGTCGTCTCCAATAAACACAACTGGTCGTGTCATTCGTACATCAGTGTGTCTGTAGTTTTACTGCTTGTTAGAACATAAACGTTTTCTCTGTGGCGGAACGCAGGGCCATAGCAGAAAATGACATTTTATGGTTGTATCATGTAAATGAATACGAGCCACAAAAGGAAACCGAAATGAACTTGTGCAAGTACGAAAGTCGCCCCGGTACAGCCGGTATCATGTTAACACTTCCTATGAAAAATTCACACAACACTGTTTAACAAAACATGGCAGAGAATGAAAGAATTGTCTAAATCCCCAATGCACTGTTCAAACAAAGAGATTAATATATAAAAGCTCGACACATTTTCAGTGGTATAATATTAATTTTTAATTTAATTTAAGCCATTTTCACTGCACAATATATAAACTAAAGAAACATACAAACAATAAAAAAAAATGTCATTTTGAGTGTTTATCTTTTATTAAACAGTGTTCATCTATCGGTCTAAACTAAGTTTTGAAATGTTCTCGCGATTCATTCGCAATCAAAGATACGTATTTACTTGGCATAACCTATATTTTAAGATGTTACTACTTGCTTTTCTAGATAAATTCTGGATTGCGCAGAAGTTACGTTTTACTAATTTCATATTTACCCTTGTCGTGATAATATCGATTTTACCGCAAGGTATATCATAAACCCAAGACCAATAACAGAAGTAAGCTTCACATTGATCCGAATAGGAGTTAAAAAAAAGTTAAAAGCTAGGTATTGGTCCCCCAAAATCTGTTTCAAAACACCTTGAAGTACACTCTATTTTATAAGAACGCGTACAATTTGGCTGAGCCTGAGGATGTTCTTTTTTTAGACCATACATTTTCTTAAATTTGGGGGCAAATCTCAGCGCTATGTATTCAATCAATTATATTTCAATCAATCAATCTATCAAAACCTTTATTTAGACACGATGGAGTAAAAAAGCTTCATAGCTTGTGGGGTCGTGTCATTAATACTAGTAGATAAAAACATTAAACTATATTAAGGTAAAAACGCTAAACATATCGCTAAAAATAAATTAAATTGCTAAATTGTTACAACGATAAAAAGATAAAAAGCGCTAAGAACTCTTACAATAGAGGTTGTTAAGTCAGCTAACTGGTTTAACACCAATAAGGTTACTACATTATATTACTTTGCGACTGCATGATTCAGTTAAATTTACTTTCCAAATCAATTGTTGTCATTGTTGCTGTTGCCATAGTATTGTTCAAACACAACTTTATATGTCTCTGAATTGCATAAGTAAACCTGTGTTTTCTAAAGAAATTGTTTGTAGAAGTCATTGTATTTGGCTTGCTTTTTGGGTAATCGAAAAATGAAAACATTGTTTCTTAACGGTACACTTTTTCTTAGAGATTCCTTGCAACTGGAGTCGTCTGAATTAAGTGCACTGTCAAGTGCATAAGCATTTTTGTGTATACTGTCCTCCTAGATTAGATTCCATGTATATAAACAAGTTTGTATGTGTTGCTTTGGCAAAGCTCGGTTTGCTGGGATGATAAAAGACAACACTACTATTCACACGTTGAGAGCCATTAGCGAAAAGGCGATGTAACCGCGCCTTCTTCACCTAAGAGCCCGCGAAAATGTAACCGGAAGTGATAGTTGGAGGGAATTCTACCTGACGTTGGTAAAGACTTGCGTAACAAGCTATATTAACCCATTTTTTTTTTAAGTAAATATCCTTTCTTAAGTTTCGTTCACTTTCGCCAGTGGTACTTATAACGCACTCTCGTATAGATACTCCTCGCGTTCTTCTATGGTGCTTAATACGGCCACAGCAGGCGTCTGTTGACGTTCGGTGGACAGCTGGCTGCAGTGTGATTGCACTGATCCTCTACTGGGACCGGTGAATGATGAGGAAACTTGCCTGCGTCTTCTGAAGACAAATTTCACAGCTTGATAAAAGTCCCTCTTGAGGAAAGTATAAAGCAACGGGTTGACCACAGATGTCATATATCTGACAAGCAAAGACACTTGAGATGGGACCGTCATTTTAGAGTAATCGAGCGGCAACTGGTGCAATAAAAACATCACGAACCAAGGCAGCCAACATATGAGAAATACGGACGCCATGATAACGAACAGCACCAAACATTTCCGCTCACCAGATGACTGTCTTTTGCAACTTTTCGTGTGTCGTAAAAAGCCGTCTTTGTGCCAACGACCATTCCTTGGGTCACCATATACACATTTGAACATACCAATAAATGCGTAGACCAAGAAGATGTAAGGTACAACCAAGACGAATATCATGCAAAATATGGTGAAACCGAGGGTGAATTTTAAAGCGTCTGGCTGAAACACCGGATATATCTTATTGATCCAAGTGAACGGAACAGAGGATATGAGCAGCGAGAAAAGCCAAACAAGCGCCAAGACTGTCTTGACAATCTTCTGGTCAAGCACTCGATGTTTAAGCGGAAATTTAATCGCCAGGTAACGCTCGGCCGTGACAATGACGATGTGGTAAACTGACGCTATGGCTACAAAGTTGTGAAGAACAGTTCCTAAGAAGCCCAGATAGAACCTTGTCCTTTGGGACTGTATCAATGGCGTAAAAGAAACAATTGTGAATAAAGGAATGACGATAAAGCCAGAAAAGAAGTCGCAAATAGCCAAACTTAAAAGTGGATAGTTTGAAGTAGTTCTTAGTGTCCTCTTATTGTGAAACAAATAAAATACTAAACTATTAACGATAACGATAGCTGTGGCAATGGATATAAGCTTTGCAATCTCCTTGTAGTTTGTCTCGGCAGGCTGGTTGTTTCCATTTCCTTGACTTGGTGGAGTTGTTAAATTTTCGGTCGCGTTAAAGTAAGAGGAGTATTCGTGATTGTTATCCATTGGTAACACGGAAATTCAACCAAGCTCCTTCAAAGTGGCTTCGAAGGATGTTAACCAGGCTACAACGCTATTTAGCCTTGACTTTATGTGCGGTAACGCTTCAGTTTGGGCCCTTTGGTATGCTGGTAGCTACTGAGGGTCTGAAAGATAATCAATTCATTTTGTTCATCTATCAAAAACAGTTAAGAAGTATCTGGCTTTATCGACTAGACTAAAATAGAAATTACAGAAACTAAACCACAACATTAACATAAATGTAGAGAGAAGAACTGTTATAACTACTTCATCCGACACTCAGTATTTTCGATTTTCTTCATATACTAGATAATTTGAAAAGAATATATCTCTTCGCAGTACTAAAAGATTGTTAACTGTTAGCCACGTCCGATACCTATCCAGAAGTTTGATCTCCGTTAAGGATTTCGTCAGGGATTGAGTGCGTACTGCTCACGTTGGGTTTCCGCTCACCCGGGAGCTTCGCTAAAATATTAAAGATAAAAAAACGAAAATGATCATGAAATAACAAAATCTGCTTGTCACGTGAAACACCTGCTTTATAGTAAAAGCAAAATGGTATAAATACCCTTCTTTCTACATTGGCTTTAATAAACAACAACAAAGTATATTTGATCTGGTCTGCGAAAACAAATATAAAATAAAGGACCAATTTATCCATAGTTGTAATTTGTCTATTTGTCTGCATCGCAATCAAAAAAGGTATTCAGCAACACTAAATAAAATTGTCTCCGTGCGAGTAAATTGATAAGGCAGATAAAGAGAAAAGGATATAACACAATAAATTTGGATCGTATTAAATATGGTTATTATTATTCGTGTATTTATATATCCAGCTCACATGATTGGCGCGTATTAAGAAATTAACACGAACGAATTGGTTTAGGTGATCAAAAGAAGAAGCTACATTCTGTGTACATATCGTTTTTGTTCTATTCTCTACAATATGCAAATACGTAGTTATTCATAAAAATGTTAGTCCTGTTACAAAAATGTACAGCATTAGTTTGGCCGAATTCATTTTCGTTAGTTTGCAGTTATTTTCCAGGTCTCGATGGTTTTCGTGGAGACCATGCATGTCGGTCGACTGACTGTAGTTTTAATACATTGCACTCCAGTATAATAAATAATTCAAAAAAGGGAAATAAATCATTTTAAATAATTGCCGTTCTTTATCTTCTACACTTAACGTACGAATACACTGCCGACTGATAAAATTTATGCAACTGAATAAGTAGACAGTTTTCTTTTAATGGAAGTGAAAATGCTTTGTCTTTGATTGTTCGCCTTAGGGGTTTAAGTATGAAAGTGCTATAGGTTAAACAATTTCTTAAAGGAACTGAGCACCTATGTCGTTTTATTTGAATAAGACATCGCGAGTTTGCAATTATACTAAACCGCTTAGCTTGGAGAAAGGAACAATATTAAAGAGTTTTATAAAAGAAAATCTACAAAAATGATCCCGCTAATTTTACTCAGTTGTGTAGTTCTTGTTTTGTTTTCGCCTTGGTTGTAAAAAGGGCAAACCTACAACTATAAAGAGTTTCCAGCATGAAACTGCGACAACCGCCTGTGATTTTATAATATACAAAACTTACCAGTTAAGATGAGAAAACTTCAGAGCAGTCGTTTAGTAAGACTGAAGAACACCAAGAGAATAATACAGGAACAAACTCACTCACTGATTTTTTTTTTCGATAACCTTTCAAGCTTAACGTTTACTGTTTTGAGCCTCACCTTCCAAGAGAAAACTGCACATGCTATCAGTCCTACTAATAGCTACAAACTTCTATCTTTAAATCACATATACTCAAAACTATTGAATCGACAATGCTTTTTTCCCAAAGTACGAAGAAGAATGGGTGTTTAGGGAAGCTTGATGTTGAGAATCGAAACACTTTGCAGGTTGCTGATATGTTTTATGTTTGTGAAAAATCACTTAGGTACAGAAATGAAAGGTTATCATTCAAAGCTGACAATAATTGCAATTCATTTGAACCAAATCTTGACAGCCTTAATTAACGAAGGATCTTTTGTCGGAATTTAAAAGGCACCATGTCACCCATTTCAATTTGAATTTGATCACAGGAAACATCTGCTAGAATTCAAATACAAAAATCTTTTAATTCATATTGCTTCCTTGGCACTTTCTAATAGTTGGTCGCGTTTTAGTCGTGCAGTTTATGGTCGTTTTCTGTTCAGTTTTTTATGATTAAACACCGGAAATATCACTTTGTAAATGTAAAGTAATTTGCGAAGCTATGTTTGGTGTGTAATTATCAAGCAAAACAACAAAAATACGACTTATTGCTTATCAACACAGCCGAATCTTAACTACTTTATAAGCATCTTTTCCTATCTGGTCCAGCACAACCTTTTTTAAATGAACACTTATCTCTTCAGTAGCATTTTAGTAGCTTATTGCTTAAATAAATTTTTTTGACTTGCTTCTTAGCATGCTTTACTTGTTTTTTTTTTTTGCTTGTTGTAGATTGTTTGTGTTGGTTTTTTTTCAATTTTTTTTATTTGTGATAATTCATTTCTCAGTTTGTATTTATGGTCACTGAACTATCACAGGCTCGGATCCAGGCCGCTTTCACTGCTTAACGGAATCAGATTTTCATGTTGAATATATATTTTTTGAGTTCAAGTAAATTTCTAAGTGTTAAGATAAAAACGTGACTTGTAAGCTTCCAGGATAATGTGGGAACTGGCCAACATCCAGCGTGCCTTCGGGCTTGCTCCCTCGGCGCTCGTCTTATCGGAAAACGGTCACAATTGTTCCTAGATTCGCGCCTTGATTATCATGATGCAGGGCCAATCATGAAATTTTCAATGATAAGCGCTTATTATTGGCCACTTTGTTCTGAAACTGGCTTTGCACATCCCATTTTTTATCTTACTTTTACCGGCATACACCAGCTCGTTCTAGAAAACAAATGATTTAATAAGTTTATATGATACTGGTTGAAATTCTTGCTCACAATAAGCCGAAGAGCGATTTAATCGTGATTCAGATGCACTGTTTTTCCACTTCAACACTGGACGCAGTTTATCGCTTCTTTTATCCGGTGAAAGCTTTAACTAGAACACCTGTCAATAGTTTTAATTCATAAGATGAGGATTTTTCGAAGCAAAAGTACTAAGTATCATATTCAGAGAACAGCCCAAACGATATACTAGAACTAGCGATGTGAATAACAAACAAATACGGTTAAAACAATAATGATGTTTAAACTACATATATATTATATTACTTATTAATAAATAGAAAACTTAAACCACTGACAATGTTTTTAGCGTTGGCTACATAATAATAGCCAGAATAGCCTGCACTATTCACTGGCTTGCGATTTGCGCGAGACCTTGTCATTTAACGTTGTATTTGCCAAGAGAAGTGTTCACATCTTGCCTTGGCTACTCATCCAGTTTGGCAATTGCTAAGTGCTGGTGAAAAGTGGAGAATAATTACCATAAAGCTACCTCTTTACTTTCGGATTTAAAAGCCTTTTCTATCCCTGTGCAACATTCGAGGGATTGGGGTCGCTTCCATGACTTTCGGGAAGCATTTAGGCCTATCCATCTCAATAAAGCAATAATCTTTTGAATAAAACTCCGCAATATTAAAGGAATTAACTTTCTTTTCTTTATACTCCTACCTTTGGAGAGTCGCTTTTTTATTGATGCTAACAGCCATGAGATATAATCGGAGAGTCGCTAATCTCGGGGGTCGTTACTTTCAGAACTTTACGGTACCTTTACAGTTAACGGCTCGGTACATATTGTCGGTTATTTACCTTCATCTCGAAGAATAATTGTTTATTCGTAAATAATGCGGGTTTATTCCACGAGAACATAAAAGCAAAGTATATATACCTGAAGAAGAGATTCTCACTAGATCCTCATTACTAACCTGCTGATAAGGTCTGACCACCGTTAATCACTGTGAGTTCCTCTTGTCCCTGTTTCAAAACATATAAAGCGGAGCAAATAAGTATGACACTCCGACGGAAAGTCCGGCATTATTTATGAAAATGATGAATTGTGTGGAAAATCTCACTAGAAGTTGGCATGGGTCGCAGTTCGGTTAACATGTAACAAATTTGTCGTCAGTTTTATTTTTATGAACAAAGTTCTACTCGATCGCGAGCTGCCGCAATAAGCCGAAAGAAAATGTTCGTATTACATGTTTTTGCTCTTAATGCTAATAATACTGAAAAACTTGGCTTGCATATTTAAAAGAATTAAAATACAAACATATTTGCATTACAAAATAAAGCTATTTAGTGAAAACACAATTAAACGTACAAATAAGCAATACAAATCACAAACTAAAGGATCAACAGTTTACTTGGAAATTAGTAAATAAGCACCTTTAGGCGGCTGATAACACAGGAGGACAATGCTCGAGACTGAAAGATTGTCCAAGAAATGAACAGTTGGCCGAGAAGCGAAGCTTCGATGGCAACTGCCATTTTGAGGACAATATTTTAGCTAAGGGCATTATCCTCCAACACACGGCCAGCAAGCCAGAAGGGGTTTATTTATTTTATTACCCTCCGATTAGTCATTCGGAATCGTTCAACACGCTTTACTGCGGTGTTTTAAAATGAAAAACAGTCACGAAACTGTTTCGTAAAACTGTGAAATGTAAACAAAACATAAGCTTTTCGTCCGATTTTCGGTCAAATATTGACAAATGTTAACTTGCTTTCTTTTCAAAATCTCAGAATAAATTAACATCTCCGTTCAGGATGAAAGGTGTAAGTGGTTTAAGAGATTGAAAACAAATATTATGCAAATGTGCACTTTCTTATGCCAATATTTGTTCAGTAAAACACTAAAAGGTTTGATAATCTTTGATTGATAATCCATTTGTTTATGAACATTGGTCGAGTTTTTTCAGTATCTCACACGTTTTTGAGCCAGATTCTGAAAAAGATTTTAAAAACTTTTTCTTTATGTGAAAGAAAAACTTCTGATCCTTAAAAGGATCAGAAGTTACTACAAACAAGGAATGAAAAAGAACCGTAAAACATTCTCAAACAGTTCTGAGCACAGTAACTAACGGAATTAGTTTTTTAGTCTTTGTTAGCCATGGAACCATAGACAAGCATTAAGTAAAAGGAATGTATGTTCAGCTCTGCAATTATTTCCGATCTTTTGACACTTTGGGAAAATATTTTGTATCCCAGATGGCAGATTTTAAAAACTGGTGATGCACGTGATCAGCAAAAAAGTGAAGACTCTTGTTATACCCCTCAACTAAAACTCAGTTTTCTATTGGACGAGAACGTTTCACGTGACGCAGCTCAAAACTCTCATAACTCACTAATTCCCAATCTTGGACTTGCACGTGATCACGTGGTGCATCTCGAAACCGCGGCAAATGAATGCGAAGCCCGCAAACCTCAAACCTCAATTTCTGTGAGGGTATCGGGAAAACAGCATTCCCTGTTTCCCTTGGGACCAGTTATTAAGTACTTATTGGATGCACTACAAGGACAACTTTGAGAGGCCTAGGAATTGTAGGTCAACCTCTTCACCAAACACTGGATCCGAAGAACACTTCATGCCATGCTCATATTCACAGAATACCAAGCGAAAAGGTAAAAGCAATGCTTGATAGCATGTTGAAGAGCTGGAAACTGAAAAGAGCAGACCAACCCACCCGTTATGTTTGGTGCAGTAACATGGTCGTCCGAGAAAGGAGGTACTACCGTAGTACGACTTTGTCTAGACCCAGGTCATTATCATCCCACAAGGCCATTATCATCCCACGTTACCAAATCCCTCCTATTCAAGAGATACCACCAGAATTTTCAAGCAAGAAGCACTAGCCAAGACCTTTTCCATCTTTGATGCTCTTGATGGTTTTGATCAGATAAACTGACAGAGAAAGCCAGCTTGTGCACCGCCATGCACATTCCTTATGGTAAATATTGCTGGTTACGCCTCTCCCTTATGGGATCAGCAGAACCCCAGAAGAATTTCAGCAACCTATACACGAAGCACTGAAGGGCCTACAAGATATCTACTGCATAGTTGATGACTTGCTTATGGTTTGTAAAGCTGCGTATAGCCCAATTCAAGCTGTCAACGATCACATTCATGGGACATGTGATATCTCAAGGTGTAGAACCTGACCTCAACAATATAAGAGCCGTAACAGACTTTTGTCCAAACTTGTCTGATGTTTTCAAGCCACTCTTCGAGACTCACAAAGCAATTTATTTGGAAAGATTTGTCCGTGAAGAGGTCTTTAGGAAATGAAAGCCGCTCATCTCTGACATTTCAGATCTCTGCTACTCCTGTGGTAAGTGTGCACAGTTTTGAACACAGAACGCCAAGGAACCTATGAAGGTACAACTAATAAATGAATACCATGGCAGTTTGTCAGTCAAGATTGCCTACCTCGTCACAACAGATCATTATTTTGATTTCATCGAAGTCGATGAACCAGGCAACACTTTATCCAGCACAATTGCAATTACTGAAAATGGCCTCCAGTTCTTTGCAACTGAGTATAAAAGACTGCCAAAAATACCAAATCCAGCATATAACAAGTTTACTTTATTGGACAGAAAGCAACGGGAGATTGGAAGCCTCGGTAAAGTCAGTCATGAGGATTCTTACGCAATCTGGTAAACACAACCTACACGAAGCTGTCTTTCTGTACAGAAACACCCACAAGATAGACACGCCCTAGCCCCAGCAGAAAGGAAGCATGGGACGCTTTACCTGTGACCCGCGTCCAACTTCCAGGCAGGCCCTGCCACGTGGAAGCCAAGCAACA
This sequence comes from Oculina patagonica, assembly GCF_052425735.1. Taxonomy (NCBI): domain Eukaryota; kingdom Metazoa; phylum Cnidaria; class Anthozoa; order Scleractinia; family Oculinidae; genus Oculina; species Oculina patagonica. The sequence continues at coordinate 10,095,957 of NC_135767.1, read as the reverse complement.
TCAGTAATGAACACTATAGCAAACAAACGAGCCCAAGCCAAACACCACTACTGCCAGAAGTCCAGTGCCGCCACTACATTTTGGTGATTTCGTCTGCGCCAAACCGTCACACTAACACAAGTCCAGTCCATGGATGTATAGTCTTGTAACAGCCAAACCCTCTCCCCACAGGGCTCACTAGAAGGAACCGAGTACTCTTGTATCCTGCAGCCCCAACCGCACCGGACGTAATCATCTATTGTAAAAGACTTATCCGTCAATATTGTTATACAGGAAAGATTTATGCTCAATGTTTCGGTGACGTTTCAGCTGCCAGTTTTGAAGCTGAAACCTTTTTGTCAGGCAACTCTCACACTTTCACGCAGCTTCGATATAAACTTACTTCTTACCCTTTCTGAAATAACTTTGCCGAAGTTGAAATGGTTCGATCAAAACGTTCAATTCTTTTCATAACGCAGCTACGAGCTCGTATCAGCCTAACCTTTCAGGGACCGTGGAGAGGGAGACTTTAGCTTCCCCCCTCCCCCCCCCACCACTTTTTTTACAGTAGCACGAAAAAATTGCAATGAATTAAAAACAAACAAAAAAATCTGAAAAGATTTTGTTTCTGGATGATATATTATTGATTTAGTTTGTAAAAGGACGAAAGTAACAGCAGTTACTATTACCAAAATAGACTCGCCCTCAACTTAACAAAAAAAAAAAACAAGTAAATGCGGACAAGTGTCTTAACGGTTTTCAGTAAGGGATAATCGAAAAAGGTTGGGCTACAAGGGGGGTCAGTGAGTAGTTCTATCGAACGTTTTGTCGAGCAACGTCTCTTTATCACCACGTTTTGTTAAAAAATTAAGCGCTGAACGTTTAAGTTTTTAATTTCAAATGCATTTTCAGTTGCTAGCTAAGAGAAATTGAAATCCAAATTTTTCCAGGGGGAGCATGCCCCTGGAAAGCACCCCCCCCCCCTCCCATTGTTGGCTCGGGATTAATATAACAAAAGTTCTTGTTTGTGTCGTAGATTAAAGCGTTTTCTCCTTCAACTGTTAAGTTCTAAACGCATGTCCTTAGCTTTCAGATTAAGACATTTTGCTTCTTTCGGTTCCAACTGGGTTTTAAATGTACGCTCGGAGGCGTTGGAGAAGAAATTTACGTTTGAGAGAAATTTGCCGGACCGCCCTTTAAAGCTTGAAGCTTGATTTTTTTCAGCTCATAATCTTACTTTTTTACGAACAGGCCGTGTGTGTGAGCGTTGTTCATTTTTTTTTTTTTTTTTATTTATTTTTTTTTTTTAAATATATTTTATTTATTTTTTTTTTTATCCCAAAAAAAAAAAAAAAAAAAAAAAAAAAAAAAAAAAAAAAAAAAAACCCCCTTCCCCCCAAAAAAAAAAACGGGAAAAAAAAAAAAAAAAAAAAAAAAAAAAAACAAATAAAATTTTATTTTTTTTTTTTTTACCAAAAAAAAAAAAAAAAAAAAAAAAAAAAAAGTTCCTTCTCTGCAATTCTTTAAAGAGAAAATAAAAATACCTCTAGTGTACTCTTAAATTAACTTCCTAATGAACCCCGATTTTTTGTTTCAAGTTGCAAACGGTATACTTCTTGTACTGACAAATACTGACAGTAATTGAGATATTTCTTTCTCTTTGTAAAGTCCAAAAAAAATCGTAAATATTTATCCATAACAAGGAAGGGAAAAGTCAGATCGACTGGCCTTGTAGTCTGAGCAACTACTGAACACATTCTTAACAAGCAATAGCAAAACAAGCTTACCTTTAGTTAAACCTCTGAATAAGTCAAATTAGCTTTGGAGTCCCGATCAAAACTATAGTTCATAGATATTTAGCTGCTCCGTTAGTTTACGTGGTAATTCCAAGTGTTGTATCAACAATCCTGCTTTTAAGTGCAGCTTTGAGGGCCTCGTGGAAATTATCATGACAATAGTAACACGGTAGAAAAATGACAACCACCGCCCATTAAAGTCGTTAAAGTCGTGTAAAAACAAAGCGAATCACTTCCGTAACAAATTTGTTTGATAACGCACGTGCATGTTTTCAAATGTTATTTAATGTAATATATATGTTTTTTTTTTCGTCAGAGCAGCCAATTAAGTGTCATCAAGCCACAAACTCGCAAACATTACTCAGAAGTAGTTAACGGTAAACTGTAAAATGCACTCAACCCGGCACTCAATATATGACCGTGTCACGCTGTGGTCGCACGTTCAGTCACACGTAACTTGTTAAACAAACAGAGGCAATATTCAATGTCAATAGCAGCTGTAGCAGCTTCCTATGCACACGATTAATGGGTTACAGCAGCTGGTGACTGCTAAAGCATAACCGTGAAAGGTAGGTCTATCGGAAAGAAACACAACAGTGAAATAAATATAAATATATAATAAACTATAAACAAATAAATAAATAATAGTTGTCGCTATTGTTAGGAAGCGGAGGATCTTTAGTATGAAACAATTAGGCAAACATTACACGTCAATCCAAAATGCCAGCGCCGTCATTTTTCCCTTTTTTTGTTGCTATTAAATGTTATTTCTCCCTTGTCCTGTAAAATTTAGAATTCAGGCATTATTCCAAAAAAATCGACGTCAACTTATGAAATACGCGCCCCACCAACTAGAGTCAAAGGACATTGCTGCACTATCCATCTCCACTCGCCGTCATTTTGAGCCGTCTATTTATTGATGGGACAATTGCCCCACTAACTTGACCAGTAGTGACGCCCTTGTGTACTCATTGATCAGTTTCCTGTTACTTGTTCAGGCTCATTTGAAAGGGCTTGTAGTTGTTCAGATGCTGTAGAACAAACATGATCAACGTGGCAAGCATCCATTCTTTGTCTCCTTCCTCCCCTTTGCTGACATGATCCACAATTCGCCATGAGAGATTGCCCCATTCTTTTCAGTAAGTTTTTCATCGCAACATAAAAATCTGGTCGTAACAGACTGTACAGTAGTGGGTTTATGACAGATGTTATATACCTCACCAGAGCAAATACATGGGATGGTACTTCAAGAGCTTCAGGGTTAAAATTAAGAGAGAACAGTAACGACAATAAAAACCATGGAAACCAGCAAATAGAAAATGTCGTCGCCATAGTAACAAATAGTATAATGCACTTCCTCTCTCTAGCAAGTTTTTTCTTGTGTTTTTTTCTCGTGTCGCTCGTTCCACATTGTCCTGCGCCTTTGGAAATGGCTTTAAAAATCTTGACAAATGCGTACATCATAAAACTGTACGGCAGCAAAAACACTGCTGCAAAGCAAGATATCACGTAGCCTATAAAATATTTAGCTCCTTCAGGATGGCGAGTTTTGTTTATCCAGGCGAAGGGAATGAATCCAATGACAGCTGAAAGGAACCAAACCATAAGCAAAACCTTTATAACAGTTGTCTTTGTGATGAGACGGTGAGTTATTGGCCTGATTATAGACAAGTATTTTTCCAAAGTGGCGATAGCTATGTGGTAAACTGATATAATTGCTGTAAGTGTGTGAACAACCGTCAGTAGGAAGCCCAGGTGAAATCGCACTGTGCTTGATGTAATGACTGGCGTGAAAAACACTGTGATAAACAGAGGAATATTCAGTGCTCCGGTCATGAAGTCGTTAATTGCCAAACTAAAGAGAACGTAGTTAGCTGGTGTTCGTAGCTTTTTTGTTTTGAGAAACACGACAAAAACCAACATGTTTACAACAACGATTATTGACGCAATAGGAGCCAGTTGAGCTATCGCCGTCACGTTTATTTTCAGTGGTCCTGCTGCAGTTGTTTGGTTTGTTTCACGTGAAGTTTCATTGATCATGTTTTTGTCCTGTATCCGGTTTAGGCGAATCACGATTGTACTTTATCAAACTTCAGTAAATTGGCAGTGGATTGAGAAGTTTCTTATTAATCAAGAAGGCAAGCTCGAGTAGATGAAGCATTTTCTTCAGCTTTGTGCTTCCATTCTGGTAGCTAAGTAACGAACACCAAACAAATAAATACAGTGTAGGATAAACTGATGCATCCAAGTAACCAAACGTTCTATTTTTTATCAAGACCCTCAGACGTCTTGCTAGACTCCTGTTCCTTGGAAAGTGCAATCCGTCTTCCAGAACACTGTAAAGGAAGAAAACGTATTGATTTAATAGATCATAATTATGCTCTTCTCCTAGTCCATGTACAGTTGCCATTGGCACTGCCAAGTTCAGAGCAGGAATGGACGCTAGGGAAAAGGTGTGTCATCAGCGACTGATCCATGGCATTCTAGAATTAACTAACTTAGAATGTGTAGTAAAAAAAGGGTTTGCATGATATTGATTTTACGAATTTGCTAATTTAAAAACTAGCAGAAATTAGTACCAAACAACAATTCGACTTCCTGGTGACAGCGTCAGTCAAGTTCAAAATGTCAGTGGCAAATGGCATGAAGCATCATGAATGTAATTACAGGTATAAAATTTGGCAGCGCATTGTTCTACGTGTAAAATTTTGCCCTTTTTGCATTTTGAACTCGAAAATGCTTTCATGAGGATAGCGTTTTTGGCTACTTATTTCGCTAGTTTTTAATCTTAAATGTTTCTCAAACTTCTCCAATTAAAACCGGTGAAATTTTGTTTCACTAAATAATTATTTTTCAACATGATCCTCGCTTGCTATCTCCTATTGGCTAACATTTCAACATCATGCCAAGTATCACGCGCAGTTATTTGGCTAGAGGGGCTCATCCAGGGGGTCATCACTGAAGTGTTTCCACAAAAACTAGAATTACTCTATTATTAAACGAGTGAAGGCTTGACTTCTCCACATCGTTTTTGTCAATGCAGCTTCCTCGCTCTCGTTAGAGCCTCTGCCGCCAAACAAAGCACCTCGCGTTTGAAAACCTGCCGGCTAAACAAGCTAGGCTGGAAAGGAAAATTATAGAGCTCAAACTCAATTCTGTTATGTAATGTTGTCGGAATGAATACCATCTGAATTTAAAAAAGTAATAAATTTCGAAAACAAAACGGAAATTGTAGTCACCTTCTCTTCAAAATTCAACAAAGAAACATTTAGCACTTCACACAAACAATATCAATGAATTGACATTATAAGAATAGAATAATAAGCATTACCGAAAGGCCAAGAAGAATTTTGTTGATTCAGCATAAGCAGAGCACGCTTGTACGACTGTGGAAACTGATAAAAATTAGTCAAACCTCCCGACAAGTTATAACTTTTATCTTCTCCATTTACAATAAAAAATGATTTTTGAATGTAAACAGAAGTCGTGGAGGCTGCATTCGTAACTAAGACTGCAAGAATAAAGGTACAGAGAGTTGTTCCACGGTCATAAAATATGTTTTGCGTTTTGTACAGAACTCGCCCTTTAAATATTTTAAGATGGCGTGCATGATTAAACGAAAATTTGCCCACAAATTATTTCTATACGGATTTTTAAGAAAAATCTACAAGTTGATTAAAGCCGTGAAAGAGTGTTCTGAATCCTGGTCAGTTCTCATTATAGTGGGCCATTCTGGCATTTCACTAATCATCGAATAGCGAGGAAAAGGGAAGTACTTTGATTACAGTGAAGGTTGGCTGGAAGAGAACCGAAAATTAATATATAATTAATCATATGTTAGTATTTTTCCTATGAGTGCGTTCACATGTTAACTTATAACAAGAAATCAACTGATAAGCAAGCGGTTTCCTTTCTCTTAGTTTTCTTCTTGCGGCGGCCATGTTGGTGTCTCTAAACAACACGAAGTGTTTGCATGATAAAAACACTCTATACCCTCGAGGGACCATAAAATTTTAATATGGCCGCCATAACGATATGTGATAACACGTTCTATTCGGTAGAAGTCACCCAGCTGCTATACCAAACAAATCTGACACAAACATTGAAATAAAAATAACATTTGATGCTGGTTACCGTCTACACTCGGCTGTTCGACGTAATTCTATATGACCTATATGTTCAGTACTTTTCAAAAATTTGGTGCCGTTTAGACGCCGCTCTTGTCATTTGCCGAACCGTTCTGATAAAATAAAATTAAACAGGACAGAAAAACGGCGTCCCAAGCACTTTAGATACGACAAACGACAAAATGACGTAAAGTTCCGCAGTGTGGCTGATTTCATGTAGAGTTGTCTTCGCATGTGCTAAACCTAATGTCAATAAATTCAGTGTAGTTTGAACGTCAGAAAACACATTCTTTCCTTATTATTTTAGCTTTTAGTAATTAACAAAAAACGGCGGCTAGTGAGAACTGAACTAATGCCTTAGCTTAAATACATATTTGCTATTTTTCTTGGGATAATGACCTGGTATTTGCAGATGAATTTTATGCAAAACCAAACCAATCCGCTATATCTTGCAAATAAATTCGCTTTTTCTTTCAAAATAATTGTCATGATAACAAAAAAGTAGTATTCTATCGATTTGTGCAAAAGTCCTTGCATTCGTAATATAGATGGTATTGCGCCAATGCTTTCCTCGAATTAAGGAGGCTGAACGTATTAGTCCTACATTCACCTACAATGTTTCGCCTGCCAGAAACTTCTACTTTTCATTCTGAGCAGAATTATTTCGATTAAAGGTAAGCGGTTCCCGTGATAAGTAAAAATTTACGTACCACTCCCTTGGATATGTCCTCATAAACTGGGAAGGTTTTTTACAGTCAGCAATGTACAAGCACCGTTTCAGTTCTCCGTGCGTCTTTACCGATCCAATATCGCTCGTGAACTACTCGTTAAATTTTTTGCATGACCTTGGTTATGCTAATTTCCCAAGTATATACCCGACAAACTTCTGATGTAATTGCGAATCTAAATATTCTAAACATAGAAACCACAGCAGGAAACGACAATTCATCTCTGGCCAAAGAGTGCAATAAAATATACCTGTGTACCTGCATATGAATACATTGTTTAGCACCAAATTTTGCACAGCCCTTCACATATTGATATTTTCAGTTTTACCAAATGAATTCAATATTTTTTTTTGTTCGTGTTTAAATGGTTAAGAACTAATTTATTGAAATAAGCATGTAGATAACAGCAACGAATAAATTGAAGATATGGAAACAGTAGTTAATATTTGCCGTGCTACTGACAATATTCCACAACATATCAAGAAGCAATTAATTAATTATTAACGTTGATATAGTGATTATACTATCCGGTAATTGTTAGCCTAGAATCTACAAACAGTTAAAAACCTTACTGCGCTGATTTAGACGAGCATTATTCGTTGAAAGATGAGATATATGATTAGTTCTCGTTGAAATCAAAATTATAAAATGAAATAACCGCAAAGGAAGCTCGTATAAGCTAGCATTTTTAGTTTTGAAAGTGTAGCTATTTCTTTTGCTTTTCCCTTTCTAACAGCGAAGACTCTTTAACTCCTTGCTGCCAGATGGCTGACATCTGCTGGCCTTGGTGCAAACGTCTTCAATTTCCTTTGCATGACTGCCCGGAAGAGACGTCTGCATGCGATCACGTGACGTCAGACAATCAAGTCCTAGGTAGTAAGTAGTTTTGCTTTTTGGTCGAATTTATATTTTTTGTCGACATAAAGTCCACTTGGTATTCATTTAGTTAAAGAGTCACATTTAAAATTGTAGAGTTACTATGGGAATCAACCACTGCTGGGAAAAGATAGTATAAACATGCTATTGTTGCCTTAACATTTAAGCATGAAAATTTAAATTCAACAGGCAACGTAGACCAACTTTTTACAATATTTTTGAAATTATATTGTTAAACGACTTTGTAAAGGTTTTTTAGCATAAATTCTCCATTCAAATACTTCATAAATTACTACAGATTAGTTGGCAGAGTCACCATCAATCTATTTAATTTTCGGTAGAAGAATGCTAATAAGGAGAATAAAGAACGCTGACGTAATGCACCCAAAAATCACCTTCTTGCACCTCGCATATTTCCCCCTCCTCCCCCCAAAAAAGATATTAATGCAAGTTGAGTGTATACTTTTGATAAAATAGGCCCTTCTGAGATTAAGAATACAACTTGTATTGTACAACTGCGTTCTCGCGTTATGTATGACACATAACGTGAGAACGCAGTTGTTGCTCTTTATCAATAAATAGTCATTTTTCATTACAATTCATATTTTGAAAGTACGACTTTTATTAGACGACACGCAGCGTCCAAATCTCGAGCAAAAAATAGTTTGTTTTGCATGTTCAATCAATAGGTGTCAAACTTAAAAAACCATGCGAGTGTCTCGATTATACCGAGGACCAGACCGAGGACCGAGGACCGTGCACCGGGGCCGGGGCCGAGCGACCGAGCGCGGTGTACCGAGCGTACCGAGCGTACCGAGCGTACCGAGCGTACCGAGCGTACCGAGCGTACCGAGCGTACCGAGCGTACCGAGTGTACCGAGTGTACCGAGTGTACCGAGCGTACCGAGCGTACCGAGTGTACCGAGCGTACCGAGCGTACCGAGCGTACCGAGCGTACCGAGCGTACCGAGTGTACCGAGTGTACCGAGTGTACCGATAATGTACAGAAACTGATATGTGTGCTGTATGGGTGAAGCGAGTGGTTTTAGGTTTCATATCGTTTTATTTATAGAGTGTCCATGCACCCTACCAGTGTACCAAGAAATTTTCAGACACAGAATCCCGTCCAAATTCAAACTTAAAGATTTTTACAACTCAAATTTCCATCCGAAGATAAGCGCCCCCCCCCTCCCCCCCGTATATAATGTCCGAAAAAAAGCCTACCAGAAAGAGACAGATTATTTATGACGAATGAGCATGCGATGAAGACTGAAATATTTTAACTACTTTGTCGGCACGGGATACAGCAAGGCCTGGGTACAAGGCTGGGGCATCATGGGTATATTAGGTAGGGTATAGCACGTGGTCAAAGCACGTGGTGGTCATCTAGGCCTCAGAACCAAAAGTGTCAGGAGCATGGTCCCCTGCCCATGTTCTTTGTTGTTTTTGTTTCGTTTAATTTTTTCTCTATTTATTTTTTAGATGCCATTCCTTGCATAGGCGTACGAGGCGGGGGTGAGGGGGGCTGCAGCCCCCCCAGTGCCGAAATTTTTCGGGGAAAATGCTTAGAATTTGGGCAAGGAGCCTAGAGAAAACAAAGAAAAATAACCCAACAAATCTCAACATTATTTTTATAGCGAATTACATCAACAGAAGCTAACAGAAAAAGTATTAGAGATTAACGTTCTTTGTGGTTCAAAAGTCCAAATTTTTTATTCATCTGCTTTCGTTTCCTCTCGCAAATTGCTATAATCATGTTCGATTTTTCTCGCAATTTCTGCGTGACCCCTCAGTTTGATTTAGTTGCAATCAGCTTTTCCATAGCTTGAGCGTTTGCGCGCGGTGGATCCAGTGCAAGACCCTGTTACAAATGTGATGAAGCTAATGCCAGGCTAATGCTTTTGACTCAGATGTTAAGTTGTCAGGGCTAGCTCAAAACTTTCAACAAAATCATGTTTTATACCACTCATCCATGAATGTTTCACATGCTTTTGTATAACTTTCAAGTGGGGGGAAAACAATGTTAATTGGCTCTCCAAAAATACTTTAATTTTTGCTGAACTAGATTGAATAAATAAAATATTTCCGAAGAAAAAGGATTCAGTGCATTTACACCTTCGGGCAACACCACGAAATTAATTAAAGAACTATCGATTTCTTTTAGCAAGCAGGCAAGGTTTGTACACAACTATTTTAATGCTCCTTTTGTTGTCCATTTCATGCCTCTTTATTCAACTTTAAGTCCATGCCTTTTTTCGGGCAATAAGATCTCCGCCCCCCCCCCCCCCCAGGTCCGAAAGTGCCCGTACGCCTATGATTCTTTGGTAGGATCAGCTGTATTTTCCTGATGTCCTCCTGTTGCTCCCCGCTGAGCCTTGGTTCCTACCCAGATTTCCTGCACATTTTTTCCCATCGGGTTTTTTTTGGCAGGTTTTATTTCTGGCCTCCGTCTAGTAACCGCATTTGCTTTGTGAGCGGTTTCTCAGCACTGCTTATTGTACGATTTTCATTCCTTTTCTATTTATATTATTTATTTTCAAATGTGATTTGTTATATAGAGTTTTATTTCCCACCTATCTCTTTGAGACTGAATGCTCACGTGGAGATCAATTAGACTATTGTTCTTAGTACATCGGAAACTCTAAAGGATTCCGCAGTCCAAACACTCGTACTTCCAATATTGAATGCACTTTAAAGCATAAAAATCACTGCGAAAATTTTGGACCAACGCATGGTATCAAAGAGCTACTCGTAGCGCGATATCGACTGTTTTCTAATTCGGCGAATAGAAAACAGTGGGAAAACCAATTAGATTCGCAAGTGATTTCCAATAGAACACATCCTGTGCTGAGGGAGGTTTGCCTACGTTAGTTTGTATTTAGCAAGTATTTTGAATAGCGCATACCAAAAGTAAAGCCTTAATTTGTCAAACTGTAATTTATCAATTTATCAAAGTTTTATTTTCAGTTCAGCCTTAATAAAAATCTGGCTTTAAGACTCGGATGCTCACGGTGGAGAAAAATGCAAGTCGAATAGTTGTTTGCCGCAATGCCTAAGTCTGGCGACTAAGCCTGCGTACTTATGGCCGAAGCCCTAAGTGAAGCTGAGAGCGAGCAGTGACTGATTTTACCATACAACCATCTAATCTGATCTAAAGATAGGTTTAATTGACTTTTATGTATTTATTAATACTTGTCGGCCAAAATGCATGAAAAACCACACGTGTTCTAGGAGAGCTGTAGTTGGTGCCTGTGCAGCCAATTTGATTGCGAGTTTGCTAAAAGGTAACCAGTGTATTATGCTAATTTTTCTGAATATTTGGAACTGTTAGGTTTTCCGTGATGTTTTGGTAGAACCTAATAACAAATGTCGATTTGACGACAGCTATGTTCTCTAACAATAAGTGGTTTTGGATCTATATTAATATGAAGATAGCTCGCTGAAAGTCTGCTTGAAGATAAATATTAAAAATTCTACTTGATCAGAGAGGGAGCAGTAGAAATGATCCATACGGACTTGCCGTGCATTCACCTGTCACCTGTCAGAGCTACATAATTCATACATCTTTTCAATTTGGTTTAACATTTTTTCAGTAAGTGCAATCTTGTTAACAAATAGAATGTAAATCGTCCCACGTTTTTACTGTAATCTGTTATGGGCAAAACCTGGAACTTCTCTTTTTCATTCAGATGGCTCGAAGCAGATTTTTGTGATAAAAAATCATTCGCGACATGAAGAAAATAATAGTAATTTCTCTGGCGGCCTTAAAATAGAAATGTCAAAAATAATAAAAATATGAAAATTGTTGTTTTGATCATTTTATCAGAGAAAATAATGGCAGCTTAACACTGAAAAAAGCGCTTTCAGACATTTCAATGTAAAATATATCATGAAAAGTGTAATGTTAACTAATATTCTATACCCCTTTAAATTTTACCAGGCCAAAAATATCATTAATGTCTTCTTGCCGAATAGTAATTGTGTATTTAAGAAAAGCAGAAACTGTTGCAAACGTATAATGACATGCCGTAACAACACAGCTTCAAAAGTATACTCTATCTATACATTGTCTATAAACTTTATGGTGTACATCTCTCTACCCCTTCCCCGTAGAAAATAAATAAATAATTACATGTCTGTCAAAAATAATGCATAAAAGCAATGCTTTAAGCACCACCGTATAAATGGCAGGCAGGTAGGCAGGCAGGCAAGCAAGCAGGCAGGCAGGCGGGCAGGCAGGCGGGCAGGCAGGCAGGCAGGCAGGCAGGCGGGCAGGCAAGTAAGTACAATCATTGACAAAACCTTGGCACAGTTGCTGTTTTTCTTACTTGAAACATAAAAAAGTCAAGTAATCTCCCCTCTTCCCCTTTGCAATGTTGCGTAGCATGCAAAAAAATAATGCCTTCAATTGCTGCCTACTTTTTCTCGCAAACTGAAACGCACTGCACGAGGAGTTTGGGCACATTGTGCTATCCAACACTGAAACGGGGGGGATGGGGGTGGGTGGGCCAACGACTTTTGTCAATGATTGTAGGTAAGTAAGTAAATAAAAAAAAAATAATCGTTCTTAATTTGTTTATTCATGAACCTTCCACTTCACGTTTGTATTCTCGGTATTGGCCTGGACACTGTAACTTGTAATAGAGGCTAATGTGGGGAATCGTTTAAATAACACGATACTTTATTAAACAGTGTTCCACCGCATTAGCCTCCATCAAGCCAGTTCCAGTCCACTACCGAGGATATGACCATGGTGTAATGACTAAATGTTTTTTAAATTAATGGCCTTTTTACGTTTTTGCATTAAGCGAAACACGAGAAGTATTTTGTTTAAAGCAGTTGACAGCACTTTAGCTTTTTGTACGATTAAACGTAAATTACTTCGTGTTAATAGCCATGTACAATTGCAGCAAAATATAATCTTCACAGCAGACAATCAAGGAACGGCCGACCAAATAACAAATGGAAATTACTTTCCATCTGACTAATTGAATTTTTTCCCTCAAATATCATTGGCTCACGCTCGGCATTTAATGACGCAAATTCAGTAAAATTTGTTTAAAACAGCACTTACGTTGTATCACAAATCTAAATTCATGATCTTCTCAGTCCTGTTTTTTTTCTCGGCGAATAAAGAAACTGCACCAGGAAACTTTTTCAGTTTCTGCTAATTCTGAGAACGAGGATCTCATTTGAAGAAAAGTCCTTGTGTTTGAGAAGGTGAGTCGACAACATTGCTGATAAAAGGCGAAATAATTATTTAAAACCAATATATAAAATCATCTTTGGTTCGGCCTCTTCACAATAATATTTCGAAAGTGTTCATATGTCATTTTTTGTCTATTTATATTTAAAAGCAGTTTTCTCTTTTTCGTGCAAAAAAAGCACAAGAATATCTGCATGTCCATTTTGCTTTTCAGATAACACACGGAGCAAATCTCCATTTCGTTTCCTTTGTTTAGTTTGATACGCTGCTTTTAAGATTCCTTTTTCGACGGCGTCTTTGTTAGTTTGACATCTTATTTTAAACTACATCGTTAACTCGGTAACATTACGCGATTAACAATCAATGTCGAGCTCTTCATTTCACAGTTAAAACTTTTAGACGAGGCCATGCAATTTCTTTTTTGAAGATGGACACGGAAAAATTAATCCAAGAAATTCACAAACATCTCATGTATTTAGCGAACAAACGGGCGCTTCCCAAGGGATATACATATTTATTTTGCCTGGGTATATTTTAATTAATTTTCAGCGAGATTCGCACTGGATATATATTTTGGCAAGGCGTTTGCGTTATACTAAACGGTCGATTTATGCAAGGTGAACTAAATGCCAGAAAACGGCCAGAATTTCAGGCTCTTAATTTGAGAAAGATACCATTGTTCTACTTTAAAATATGCTTTTTTGTCATGTTTACAGTTAAACAGAGTGGGATATGGATAGCTCTTGGTTATCGACAGCAAACTGATTGTGGCAGCAGTTGAACATTGTTCCCTCAGCAGAGAATTTGATAATGTCAAACGCAGCAATAGATGGCTCGTTTGCGACACCTTTGATTTCCAATAAGTCAAACTCGACTACAGATCAGCTCAGGTACAAACCTTTTATGGCTGCTATTCCAGAACTTGTTCCATTTTCTGTTGCAATCATCTTGGCGAACAGTTTTGTGTTTGTTCTCTTTTTAAAGAAGAGCATGCTTAGGACCCCTGCAAACTACCTGCTCCTCAGCTTAGCGCTGTGTGACTTCTTTACTGGAAGCGTAAACATCCCGCTAGCCATAATGGCGTTCATCCAAGTAGTGCCATACGCGAAGCTACCTGACGTGTTCTACTTGGTGACCGTATTACACAATTTCACAGCCGTGGCCACCGGTTATCATATTCTCGTCATTACCGTAGAGAGGTATCTAGTGTTCGCATGGGATGCTCGACGTCCAATTTCAAAGAATGCAATCTGGAAAGTTCTTGGCGGGGTCTGGGGAGCATCGGCCATCATAGCTATTGTACCGTTCTTTTGGAAGTCGGACGTGTATGAAAATAAACCCAAAGCGTCCATTCTTCAAATCTCGCATGCCATTTTCTGCCTAGCAGCTGTTTTCCTCTTGCCATACACGTTCATAATTTATGCATATTCTGTCATGTTTAAGGCAATTAAGAAAACGAGGAAAAAAATGGAATCGGTAAAGAATGAAAATAATGAATCCGAAAAAGCCGGCCGCTCAGCGAGTGAAAAAAGGTGTCTCGTGGTTTTTGTTACCATGGGAACATTGTATCTGGTTTGTTGGTTACCATGGTATTCCTTGGTTTTGATCTTCTCCCTCGACGCTTCAAATGATACTGGAATACACGAGACTGTTTCCCATGTATTCGCCGTCGTCCGTTATATGACCTCGGTCCTAAATCCCGTTTTGTACACTTTCTTTAAAAGAGACTTCTTTACTGCATTCAAGCAAGTTATTCTCAGGAGAGCGTTGGAGGAAAGGCGGGTGTCTTTGTCTGTTCTGGAAACCGCAAGGAACAGCAGCCCTGATCATTAGGTTATTTTGAAAAATGCTGACGATCTTTAAAAAAAATGTAATTATCTAGTTTGCTAGCTAACTAGTTCAATCAATAGCTTGATTTTAAGGTTGGTTTTATTAATATTCGATAGCAACTGCTCGAGGGCGTCATTGACTTTTTCATTCATGGATAATTTTGTGGACTCTTGCTCTAGGCTGCTTTAGTCGTTTTTTGATACTCAAATTGATGGAAACCTTTAAATAGGAGTTCTCTTAGGTAGGAAAACACCAATGGAGTAATAAAGATCCGAAAAAAAAGGATGGTTTCGACTGACGATTATGAGCAAACATTTGCCATTTTGTTAAAGTTGAGTTGCCCGTGACGTATATAGCTCCTTTAACATTACTGACCAAGATACATGTTTATAAGATAATACTACTTACTTATCTCCTGAAGGCATAAAATGTTGAAATTAAATACAATACGATACTATCATGCGAGGATGTATAAACATAACAGTTTTACTTCGCGTGACCAACTTTCATTTGCTTTAACTGAAATAACTCTTATCAGAGAGATTCAGTACGTACACAGATAGGTTGATTATCAAGATGGCTGGATCCGTTTTCGTGTAAAAAATAGCAAGGCCAATATCCAGCCATCTTGACAGAACAAGGATCGATTGGTCAATAAATGATTTATTACACAGCATATATAAAAAAGAACATCGTTTCTCTTGCGGGACAGGGCGGGAAATCCCGAGCGTGCAAGATAATCCTTCCTGTAGTCAATCACAGCAAAGGATTTGGTTCGTGGACCTGATTCGAGGAACGATCGATAAAAGTCAGTGTCCACATGAAACTAAACTTTAAAGATATTTGAGTCAGCTTTTGTTTCTTGTAAGGAAGATTAGGAACTGGGAACAAAACCTCCCTGAACTCGCTTGAAAACTCATGGAGCAATGGATAAAAAACGAATGATGCAAATCAACGGGTATAGAAAGAAAAACAAAAACAAAATTAAGACAAAAAATAAGCAGTGATATGAAAAATACACAAATACTGTCCGTAAGCTGTGAAGGCCGTAAATAAGGTAAATAGTAAATGTTGTTTAATACGTTATTATTCTGATAGTGTATCAATTAAGGGAATAGGTTTCACATGTAAACTGTGTGTAAACAGTAGTAAGCTCCAGTTAAGATAAACAATAAAAACCCGCGAGTAAGCCGACCTGCATCTTTCCAAGTCATCCTAAACAGGTTCTTACATAAATTGTAATCAGCACAAATTTAGGCTACTTAGGTTCTTCTTATTTTCTGAAGAAAAACTTACATCGTTGTTAATAGATCGAAAAAGAGTTTCTAGTGGTACAGTGTATTCAGTCTTTTTCTTTTATTTATATTTTTGTGATTGTATCAATAATAATTTATGATTTTCAACGTTGGCATTACATTGCATCTGGAGTGATAAGGCTCCTTGGTGTCTCCAAAGAGGATCCAGAATGTTGACTTATCTTATTTCCCTAAAAGTAAACATTTTAAATCTATTTTAGAAAGTAAAAACCTATTTTCAAATTTTCAAAGAGGTTTTTATAAAGAGGGTGTCTAACTGGCAAATTTTAGCCTAACAGGTTCTTACTCGCGGGATTTTACTGTATTTATTATTTCATATAGGCTATAGCTGGTGTAGCAAGGCGGCTCTGATCACCTGGCTTACCACTAATAACCTGTCTTTGTCACAGTAGTTTTGTCCCCATAAAGCAATCGTATATATTCTCAAAATTAATTATTAATATTACGTCTGTGTTCAGACTTTTATAGTTCTAAAGTTTATGGGATTATCTATGCTAAATGTCATACCGTATAAGGAAAAAAATTGAAACCAACAACGTACAGTTATCCATAATTACAACAACGTCATGAAAAGAAATAAAGTATAACATATATATAACTCAGAGAAATGCAAGGAAAAGTGTCTTTTATTTTTAGCTTCAGAGAACACACAACTTTTTAAGAGTTATATAAACACTCTTAAACGTTTGGGAGATTCGAAGCAGCGGCAAAACACCTAACATATAACATACATGTAAACTCTAAAGAAACGCGGGGAGAAATCAACTCTCAGTTGCATAGTCTGATAAAAAAAAACATAATAGTTTACAAACTATAACTGGATGAGGTTAAGCAAGATCAATACGAGAATAATCAAGACTGGAGTCTCTGTTATCTGCCAAAACGTCCCGAGCTTATAGCTCCAAAACCCTATTGCTCCAAAACGTAGTGTCAAAATTATTCTTGCATATAAGTCAAAATCATAATGATGATGATAATGATGATGTTATGTTTGAAAAGATTCCCTTTTTCGACACGAATCACGGTAGTTCACCATGAGAAACATTTACCAAAAGAAGGTGAAATGATTACCTTATTATAGGAATATAACGTGGCATTTTAACAACGCGAACAAATTGACGCGTAATAAAATAACGCGAATTTAAGAAAAGTTCTGGTTAATGCTTATAGTAAACGTGTTTATATTAATAACATCAATAAAATTAACGCGATTTTGAAATTCACGTTAATAACATGTATCGTTAATTTCCTATAATAAGGTATTCAAAGAGACCGGAACCTTCGTTTTAGCTTACGCCACATGATGCATTATCCTTGGATAGCCTAAAGAAAACGATATTTACAGCCAATTCTTGTGTGTAAAATTCTGATTTTTAAGCCATCAGTATGGTGGAACAACTGAAGTACGTGCGAGCAACGATGGGGAAAGTCGCTTAACCTTGCGCTCCTTGTACACATCTATTATGATATACAATTAATCTCGCTTACACCCCAGTACACAACAGTTGAGGACTACGGAGACTACAGCCGTAGCGGCTAGCTAGTAGCTGCTAGTCTATGGGTTGCAGGTAGGCCCGGGACTACAAGGTTTTGAGCATCGTATTTTGGACTCGTGAAAAGTGCAATAAAACAGTTCAGGCTGAAGCACTTTCGACATTAGGGTAAGTAGCAAGTGAAAACTCGGCAATTCTGGTCTAGCAAAGTTGACTGGCAAACGCACAATGGTATGTGACATTAAGGAGTAAGTAAAAAGAATGAGTGAAAGTTCTCTGTTGTCAAATGATATAATCTAGGCGGTACTGTCAAAATACAAATAAAATCATCAAAAAAAGAAGGAGAAAGCATTTCAAGAGCCTTTATCTGAAAAACGTGTACCACTGAAAACACGAGTGAACTGATACAAATATTCGATCCACACCTGTGTGGTCTGTGAACTAACCTACCAGTGTTAAACCAGCCTACGGGGCGATACGGGCCTGAACGCTTTTGAAAGCAATTAAAATTGCACCTTTTCATCTTGAACGTCAAGTTATCAATAAGGAACGTTCTGCATCTTACGGCTTGGCGCCAGGTCATTGAAGCATTCTCTGACGGAAACCGCAGGATTTGTTATGTATTATCTAAAACGGTTGAACGCCTACAGGCACTTCCGTCGGGAGACTGATCGAGCGAAAAAATTTGCATACGGCACGCACGTACAGCTAGCCATCATGTTTAATCATCTGTGAATTTTGTATTCCTGTGAACTAAACAGTTTAACCAAGAACTAAAAATCACTCTTAACGGTCTCGCTTTTATAACTAATTTTATATTTCCACGACATTTCGTTACGACTTTTGTTACTGTAAAAATATGTATCTGTATAAGGCATTTAGCTACAAGATTTGTAGAATGTAAAAACAAATCAATAAGGTTATATCTCGTGATTTTATCAGTGATTTAAGTCGCCATAACGCACACGCGACCTTAGTCACTTTCATTACGCCCAAAAGTGTATTACATAACACAGTAACATAGCGTCAGTGTTTTGCCGCCGTTTTCGGATACTACTTCACTGAAAAGATACGTTCCGACGTTCCTTCATTTTAGTGTCCATTTGGCCCGTAGTCAGCTGTGTTCACACCGACGAAACAAAACTGTAATTATCAATGGTCTTGCTTCCAATCCCTCGTTTCACTACAGGAGCATCTACAATGTTGCTGTTTGATCTGAAACTCTGTCGAAACCGAAATGAGACTCTTCGCCATGCCATGCTGGATTGCGGACCATACGGATACTTGCAGCCAATTTTGTTCAATAGCAGCTCTTTAAAAGCCCGGCGGAAGTCTGGTTTGAAAAATGTGTAAAGCAGAGGGTTTATGATAGAGGTTAGGTATCTAAATGGTACAAACCATTTCATAAAGCTTTCAAGGTTTTCCACCTGTACCTGTAGATTGACAAGCAGTGTAAGCATGAACCAAGGAAGCCAACATACCGCAAAGACTGTGGCCATCACGGCAAATATGATGCAAACACGACGTCTATTATTTGTCATTCGGCAGTTACGACTGTTTCGTCTGAGCAGCGAAGGTTCTTTCTGTTTAGTATGGCCGGATATTGTTCTAAACATCAATACCAAAGCGTACACTATAAACACGTATGATACGAAGAACACTATGACGAGGCAGAAAATCCCGTAACCCAGGAAAAACTTTCTTCCAATGGGCTTTTGGCTGACGTTTATCCAAGAAAATGGGATGAAAGCGATCATGAAGGAACCTAGCCAGACGGACGCCAATACTATCAACATCTTTTTCTTTGTAAGCAGACGATGTTTCAGAGGCCACACAATTGCAAAATACTTCTCGGCAATAACGACCAGAATGTGGTACACTGCCAGTGTTGACGTCAACGCGTGTAAAACTAACACCAGATAACTCAGGTAGGTTTTTGCTTGTTTGGAACCTACATCCCACGTTAGCATGTGCATGCTTATGATAAACAAAGGAATGTTCACAAATCCAGTTATGAAGTCGCATACGGCCAAACCTAGTAGTGGATAATTTGTTAAAGTGCGTAAATACCGCCTCTTGAAGAAAAGCACAACCACCAAGACATTTGTTATGACGATGGCTAACGACAGTGGGAGCAGCTTGGCGATTTCGCTGTACAGAGGCTCTGAGTGTTCCAAGGTGGTGTTGACCATCTTTTGACTTCGTTGCTACAAGTTTTACTCTTCAAATGTGTGCTGAAGTATTAAAATGTCTTTTCCACTGAGCAATTGTGAACTTGAATATTGATCTTTGTACTGAAATCAGACACTCTTTCTTTCTCTCTTTCTGTTATGTTAGTTCCAGGGAACGCGAGTGGTGAGCGGAAATGGTTTGCAGTCGAATATATAGGTCTTCCGTTTATATAATAAAACTCCCGACACATGCATGGTTAAATTTGTCGCGACAGCTTGTGTTAATTAAAATGCAAGATAAACGCCGTTATGCTCCACGAAATTTCAGCACGTGCATTTATTGTTTCACGTAGTGCCTTGGATCACAATATGACTACTTGACCCTCCACCACCCCACCTCCTGGTATGGTCTGATGATTTGATCTAATAGGCTCATCAAGCTAAATAAACGGAAATATATTAATATTGCGATTTTATAACAGCGTTATTTTAGAACGCTCGTTTGAATTCTTGTGACGCGAGAAGGCCATTTGCAAGCAGGCAGGTAAAATCTTGAAAGAACCTTTCATACTTTTGCAAAAACTGCGTTTGTCTCTATTAGAATTGTAAGGCCAACTATGGAGATAGACCAGGTCATGCTTTTTTTTGTCCTTTACAACGCGTTCATCTTAATTTATGGGCTCGTTTTCCATTTTTGTGATATTTCAAGGCCGTTTGGAACATCTTCCATTTCCTTTACAAAGAAGTCAAATCGTGGAAGTACGTGCGTTTATCTCTAATAAACTAATTAAAATCAAATAGGGATATAAATTTGTAAGATAAAAAGATAAACCAGTTCAGGTTTTGTTTCTTTTCTCCTTTACGGTAATTGTTTCTTGTTAGGTTCCTAGTCCAAAACTCCAAAGAGGTCCCATCTTTCCATTCACGAAAGTCCCTAGAAAACGGCAACACAACCACAACTTTTTCTTTTCAGAGAAACTCTTCTCCCGATTTCCTGGGACGTTCGTTTATACATCCGGTAAAATAAATTTCCCGTACGATCTTACAACAAACTGTTTCTTTAATAAATAGAGAGTACAAAATAATCCTCAACATTTCCCCCTCCTGGACTGGGATTTGCAATACATTGAAAATCCAACACTAACTTAATTAATCTCCGTAACAAAATGAAAAGATCACGATTCAAGTGTCCCTTTAAGCGTTTATAATTTATGTGCAAGCATAATTGGCCAGTACCATTGTTCAATGTGCTCGCTTAAGCCTGGTTTTCAATAGCAACGCAAGCACAAGCATAAGCACAAGCACAAGGATAACCGCTCTTATTTCACCGTGAAAACGGCTTCAACGCAAGCAAAAGCACAAGCGCATTGTATATTGATGCTTCTGCTTGTGCTTGCCACAGCACAAGCACAATGGTCAAAATTTGTCCTTTTTGCGTGATTCCGCTTGTGCTTGCGATTGTGCTTGCGTCGCTAATGAAAACCAGGCTTTAGAGCAAATCAGCTTCCAAAGGTGAGAGTCTCGATCGTAATTGGTCGTCGCTCCACAACTCCTCCTTTTCTCACGTCTATCACTCTGACCAGACCGTCATGTCCTGGATACACTACCTCGATGCATCAGATCTTCCTGTCCCACCTTGGTGCATCTAGCTCAATCAGTAAGACCGTGTCTCCTATTTTGAGGTTCTATGTCTAGGTAGGACATTTCTCGCGGGCCAATGGTTGGTAGATACTACCGCATCCAGCAATTCCATACTTTGCGAATCAGCTTTCTCTTTGTTTTGATCCTGTACCACTTTGAATACCTGGTCGGGTGTGGTTGGCCTTAAGTTCACGCCTGAGTGTTTCCACCTAATTACCGTGATTTGCATTCCTCTTCAGACCCTCCTTCTTGACAAGCCGTTCTCTTTCCTCTGATTTGACTTCCTTGTAACATTCTTGGGCTTTTTCAAATTTCCTTTCTGGCCATTCAACTTCGCTATTCTGTAGAAACGAGGGTGGATGCCTCCAGCAGTCATCCTTTAAACTTTGAACTAAGGCTCTTCTGGTCCCTTGATCAGCCGGGTTAAGTTTTGTTGGAATGTACCTCGACAGAACTGTCCATAGACCCGAAAGTCTACATTTGCACTGTCAACCCAAAAGGTGGTTTTGCTCATGGGAATTGATCTTGAGTGCCGTGCATATCTTAAATGGCGCCAACCTTGACTTTGCTGCAACTAACTGTGTACTTACAAGCTCTTAAAGTGCACACTCATATCGTTGCTGTAGCATAGGCTTTCTCAGACGCGTCACTTCATATGTGGATAGTAACATCTCAAACCTCCGCGGGGCCGTAACCAACAAGGGGCAAGATGAGGCACTTGCCTCGTCTAAATTTTCGCCGAAAATTAAAAACAAAATATGATTCAGTTGTTGGGAAAATAATCCGCAGTTGGACAAGATTTAGTTTTCTCAAGAAATGCGTCATAAAAGATGTCTCTGAAAGAGTTTCAGAGCTTCTAGATGTCAAACTTTTCTTGAGGGCATGCCCCCAGAACCCCCTAGCAAGTTCTTGCCTCGTCTATGGCAAAGGTCTGGTTATGGTCCTGCCTTGTCTCACTCACGGCGGAATACGTATTGAGTCACGTTGTCCAAGTTCCTCAAGCCATCTCTTCTATTCCACTTTAAGATGCCAAATGCAACTGAATTTTAGCTCGTAAGGCGTCAGAAATCCTAACGTGATGCAAACTCCTCCCCAGCCCTTCATCAGTGGAAAGTCAACTCTTGACTTTCATCTAAGCCTGCAATGCAGGCGTATTTTAGCGCCGGAGCGAGCGCGTTATGAACTACAGCCTGTTGTGAACTACCTTATCGCATTAATTTGAATTCCAACAGATCCTCACAATGCTAATTTATGCAACCACTAACATTGCTTCTTATGTCAAAAATGTAAGCTGCAGTTGGATAAGAGTCATTTTATTTACGTTTATTTTTTGAAAAATTATTTAAGATCCCCACCCCTCTGTGAAACGCCATAGCTTCTGTATGCATTGCGTGCATCCATATAATGTTACAATAGCGTTGATGTTCGCGGGCGTTAATATGCTTTTGGCCCGACTCAGGCTTATCTTAGAGCTCTGAGAAGGGGAAAACATATTTACGCTCAAGAACATCAACTCTATTACTTTTATAATCATTTAAGAGGGCATTTAGAAAGAAATCAAAACAGTAAGCGATATCTTGAACACTTCCGACGTCGAGTCGGCCTTTATTACTGATTTACTAAAGGCCATGATTCAAAGTTTCCAAACTCGGCAGAAAATCGCAAAATTGCTCTTTGCCCTAAAGCTCTCTTGAAAAGGAAAATTACAGAATTCTCTAGACAGCAAAGAATATTCGTCATCAGAAGACTTAGAAGTGTTCAAATTAGTTTGGCGTAATGCCTGAACTGAGCGAGTGTCGCTCGACGAGAGAAACTTAAAGTGGTACTATGATCAAAATTTTACCTTCCCTTTTCTCTTCGGTTTTTGAAAGTACATACATTAAATAGTAGCCTTGCCAAATTTTAAGTTCAAATTCGAATTGGAAGACCACTTATTTCACGCGTAAACTTCGGCTTTGGCTTGCCGCCATTACTAGATTCAAAAATGTCCGAGGACCAAATAGAGATCTGGAACTAGTTGGGGCGAGAGCATGCTGACGTCATATGCGCATCAACAAAATGGCTTTTTCCAAGGCTGGAGTGACCGATCTGGAAAAACATTGGTTTTCTTTTTAATCTGTAGTGATGTAGAAACCTTATCTACTGCGCAAATGTTTTTAAAACATACTTCAAGGCATCTCCAGGTCACTTTTGCACAACATAGTGGCAGAAAACAACTCAAAAGGCGAAATTTCGTGACATCTTTACTCGCCCGAACCACGCAAGATGAATAATAGATCGTCTGATAACTTTGAGGGAAAGTTGTACTCTTGGAAATGCTTTATTGATATTTCTCCCTGCAACCATTGTGAGGTTAACTTCTTCAACTATCCAAGGGAAGTGAATAGAATAGAACGCTTCGAATTATCTACAGTGAGTTTACTGTATTCGCTACTTCTTAGAAGCAAAACATTGAGTGAGTGGCGTAATTTACTTCTGTTGTTCAAGCGCTCGTGTTCTAGAATAGTCATTTTTAAATTAATTGTAAATACTTCAGGGCAAATCGGCCTGTATGTTTCTGAATTATATCCTCTATTGTACAAATAAACTTAAATAAATTCGCACGAGGCGGTACATTATGTGAAAGTACATACAGAAGGATGCAAAGCTTAGCCATATGTTTTTACTGATTATATGTACTGAGAATGTTTCCATTGTAGTCCTCTGTATACTCTGCAGTCTTAATAAACTCACCAGCACGCGTACGTCTTCAGTGTTGGTCACTTGTTTATTTCTGCCATGCAATGTAAAACACTACAGTAGGACTGTACTTTATTGTGCACTTAAAATAGTATTCATAAACATTTTCTGAGAAGTAATCTCAGGATAGAACACTGTTAGCCTGTCTCAGAGACATACATGCTATCCGGATTTTACTCAGTAAATCTTTATTATATTTAAGTACAACAGGGGCCATGAGCTATAGTTATGACCTGTGCCAATCACTTATGCTGTGTGCAACAGAGCACTGTTGAAATCCTAGCTACTCTTTATTTTAAGTTTGCAATATATTTATTTTTTGGCATGCTCTTTTTGTTCATAAGTTGAGAATGTAGTAGCCAACAATAAATCATGTGAATGTGCCAGAGAACTCTTGAGGGACGAGAGGACGGCTAAATTTCAGACTATCTTGAGCAGCTGATCCATCATAATTTCTAACACAAGTACAGTCAAATCTGTACCATAAATAAAAATGTTGTATTGATTGAGGTGCAGTGGCCTAAGTGAAAGATGTCAGACTCTGGATCAAGCGGTTCAGGTGTGAACTCTTACTGGTGTCATTGTGCTGTGTTCTTGGGCAAGACTACTCTCATGGTGCCTCCTCTCCAAGTGTAGAATGGGAACTGGCAAATTGATGGTGTGACCAGAGGGGGGGGGGGGGGGGAGTAAACCTTTGATGAACTTATACTTGCATCTCATCCAGGGGGGAAGTAGA
Organism: Oculina patagonica; assembly: GCF_052425735.1. Taxonomy (NCBI): domain Eukaryota; kingdom Metazoa; phylum Cnidaria; class Anthozoa; order Scleractinia; family Oculinidae; genus Oculina; species Oculina patagonica. The sequence goes on along the minus strand of NC_135767.1, from coordinate 10,071,319 downwards.
AATACTCCTGGTTGCTTAATCCTCCTTAGCCAAGATAAGCTTGCTTGATGGGCAACTAGACTTGCATGCAGACCTTGTCTTTTTGTTACAAGGGGGTAATTTTGAGGTCATGAAGGACTCTTGCAACCATTATATATGTATGAACTGCGAAGCTGACAACAAATACAGTCAAACCTGTACCATAAATAAAAATGTTGTCATAGTAATGGGGTAGTTGTATTGATTTAGGTGCGGTGACCTAATGTCAGTGCGCAAGACTCTGAATCAAGCTGTTCAGGTGTGAGCCCAGACCAGTGTCATTACATGTATGTGGGGGGAGTGGGGAGGTTAAACCTGTGATGCAATTGTACTTCCATCTCATCCAGGTTGCTTAATCCTACTTAAACCAAGATATACTTTGGCCTGATGGGCAAGTAGGCTTGCATGCAGACTTTGCCTTTTTGCATCAACGGAGCAATTTTGAAGCACATTTATGGGAATTAACCCCTTATGAAAGGAGAAAACTGTCTCCAGTAGGGTGTCTGTTTATTAAGGGTGGTACACGGAGCTGGCTTGTTTACAGTCACGTTAAGTTGACACAAGATTAGTCCCAAAATTGAACTCTCAATTACATACACATACTGCAGATGCACAATGTACTGCCAGTGATATTCTCTAGAAAGAGCCACTGTCGTATTGCATATGATACCATATTTTCTTGAGTAGACGCCAGACCCCGACTCAACGCAGGCTTCATTTAAATGCCCGTTCAAAACTGGTAACGTTTGATCAAGGTCCCAGTCTTTGTTCGAGGTCCAGGTGTTCCCGTTTATGAACTAAAAACTTTATACCCTTAACATTATTTTACTTGTTCCCATGTTGTGCATATATTGTTTCAGTTATTTTTATCATCAAAAAATCACTGGGCCAAGAGGAAAACAAATGGGTGAAATGAATAAGCAAAACTACTCCTACCCAGTTTTGCTGCTACTTGTGGGCCAGTTTCATAACATTATCAGTAAATAGAGTGAAGGACTCTATACAGCATTCAAATGGTTTTCTTATTTTAAGAAACAGGAATACTGAATGCTAGCTGAAGCTGGATGTCTGAAGTGTTATTACCCATTAAAACACTTAGTTTTAAAAAGATTTATTACCTGTTTTGTAGTCAAAGAAGGAAAAACTGTATAAAACTCAAGGAGCTAAATCCATTTATCACCTGCACCATCTTGTTGACTTTAATTTTTCTGTATAAATTTTACATTATTTCATGTTTATAAAGCTTTTTTCGGAATAAACAGCTGAGATAGATTTTGTGCCCATGGCGTGTATGATAGATTATAAGAATGAAAACAACAGTTAAGATCATTTCAATCCTTCGCAAACGGCAATAGCAACCTACATGACTTTTTGTATATGCAGCTCTATTAATTCAAACATTGCAGACATTTGCTATTCAATTACGTTGTTCTCATCATACCATGTATTCAAACGTATGTAGTCCATGAATCGCCGTTCCTCTTTGTTCTTCGAGGCTTCTTCGATCGGTGCTTCGATTGGACAAGAAGACGGCAGCTTCGTTGTAGGCATGCAGCGCCAAAACCTCATCGAATGAAATAAATATTGAAGTATTTGCATACAAACATTGCCCTTTAGACCGACGGCAAACGGCTTTAAATTCTCATTATAAGAAACGATACCGCTAAATTGCAATGTCTCTTCGTTGCGGCTCACTTCGGTTTCGCCACCGGGCAAACTAGACGAAGAATTTGTCGAAGAAATATCTTTTATAACCCTGTTAATTCTCAGTATATTCTCTCTTGAAACACTCGAAGCTCGAAGCGACGATGCGCATATGACGTCACGGACCAACTCATGCGTAAATCCGCTTTTCAGTACAGTCGCTGGCTCACTTTAGACGTCCGAGTAATGGCGGACGGGTTTTCCACGATTTTCGGCAAGCTATTTCAAGGCTTATATCGCTCGCAACGTTCTAAATTCTAGCGCGCTAGTTAAATATAGACTTATTGAACAAATTGACTTTAGAAAAAGACGAAAAGAAAAACAAAAATTTTGGTCATAGTAGCACTTTAACGTTCACTTTGCCGCCAGGAGTCTTCACTGAGTTTGTTATTCCTCTTCATCTATAATACTAGACAAAAGTCCTTGGGACACCTGATCGGATTGTATGAACACGTGTTTACAACCTATTTCTCGCCCAATGGTTTGTCAATTGAAAAACGTAAACACCCCCCCAATCTATGTTGCAACACAGGATTACCGATTACATTTTAACGAGAAACAACATTGATGAGGGGGGAAGGGGATTAACTCACCAATTCAGTTAGGTTTATTGGGAAAACTAGGTAGGGGTCGCAAGACTTTTGTCCAGGATTGTAGCACAACAGCAGAATAGTACCCGAATCGAGCCCACCTGATGATAAACAAAATGCAAGATAGTCAGGGCTAGTGTTATCATGTCGGAAAAACAGAACATGCGAAACAAACATCCCCTTGCAAGAAGAATGATTCAATTTTATTTTAATGAAAGACGAAAACTGAAAATCGTCTCTAGCAAGACTACAAAATTCTGAAAGGCGGCAAAAAAGAACGAAGAGTGAACATATCAACATCTTGTTCTTTACGCATTGAAAGTACATGTGCAATAATTTTGAGGCCTTCGTCAAATCAGCTGTTGTCAAGATAACACCTCTTTCCTTTAATTTAAAAACTTTACTGGTCAAGGTGGTCATTGATAAAAGCAGTTCCTCTTTCTGCCGAGTTCGTCGAGCCTGACCCGCGATGCCAGTTTTCAACAAGCGCTTTATTTCGCTTCACCTGCGACGGACTAAGAATAAAGAGAGACTGCTCGTAGTCTACTGATAGTGTACGTCAAGTCTCAGCAGAATGGAAACTACTTGACTTTAGACAATAAAACAACACCTGTATGTTTGCAAAATAAAGCCAGTTTATGTTTCAGATTTTGCTGGACCATAATGAGGTAGGTTCGATACATTTATTTGAAAACGGATACACTTCGGACTAGACGTTTAAAGTCACAGCGGGAAAGAAGGTTTCAAATGAGCCTTTTTCTAGTCAAACACGTCCTAAAACATAAAATTAAGGTTTCCTTGCCGTACTCTTTGCTAACTTAGATCAAAGCTCATATTATAGTTAAAGGAGTTATGTCACGATTGTTTAAGTCATTTTTCTGATGTACAAAAACAATTTTCAAATTGAAGAAAACCTCAAAATTGCATTTTCCTAAAAAGGAAAATCCCAAGTAATAATAAATGGAAAATAAACATGGACGGTTAGGAGTGAGGAAGACCATTGGTCAACCTTGTTTTCAAGACAAGTCGCCCGTGACGTAGCTCCTTTAAGACTGTTAACTGCAAAAGATCGCTGGAATACTTCATCAGGGACACAACATTTGCTGAGTCGCCTTAACTGCACAGTGCATAAGGCCTTCATATAAACTTCTTAACAGAATAAACCGACATTATTTCAAAACGACCTTGCAATAATAAAAGTATGCATTTGTTCCATCATCAATGTACCGATACTCACAAAGCAAAGTACTAAACGCTTTATCCTGTATCGCCTTTAATTCTAATGTAAACTATATTTCTCTTTGTGAAGTAAAAATAAGATGGCTATACCCAAGCTCAATTGGGCAGGCCCTTTGATATCTTTACTACTAACAAAAATAGAACAAGCTTCAGTATATCACAAGTTTGTGCAACATATAAATTACATTTATTTCAATTGTCTAATGGTGTACGAGTTTACGAAGTATTCTCGATTCACCGCTTGGTTTTGCATGCCTAATATCTAACCATGCTTTATATGACTCCGTTTCTTTGTAAGTTATCCTTGTTGGATGCAATATTGTGCAAGCATGCAAAACCATGGTGGCATGGGCTTGTAACCTTTTTTTATCTTTTAATACAAAATTAAAGAGCACTTCTCTTGCTTTTTCTTCACGAGCTACATTTAAATTTTAACAAGAACAACAAAATAATCTGCAATATACTTATATACTACCGATGAGGCATTTGTTGATGAGGCGCTGTTTGCACCACAAAAGGTTGACCTGACACATTTGCATTTGGCACAAATGGCTGCGGTATTCTTACAACATATTGTCCACTAGAGTTTGACCCTGAATTCACTGCTACTGCCCAAGCAGCACCCTCTGCAGGCCATGGCGGCTGGGGCTCTCCAACAGACGGCCACTGATGCTCTTCCATGTTTGGTGCCCATTGAACATTATCAGGGCCATTGGGCCATGGTCCATTTATAACAGCACCACTATAACTTGTTGCAGGAACCTGGGCACCCTGAGGGCCCTGTAAATTAGAAAAACTTGTATTTCTTGGCCCAGAGAAAGTGCCAAGAGGTTGTTGGGAGACCGTTGTTTGAGGAACCACCTGGGCCCCACTTCTTGCAGGCGCAGGATTTGTAACAGTTTGTACAGGTGGAACTTCTACAGGTACAACACGATCCCGCTGAAGCTGGTTCACCTTGATCTGATTAAGACTTAACTTTGGTTCCATTTTTCCAGCCGGCACTTGTCCTGGCACTGCAGAAGATGGGGGTTTCTTTTTTGTCTTGCTCTCAAACTGAGCTAATTGTTCAATTTCTTTATCGATTCCAGAAAAGGACTTTTTAGACAGGTTTAAATTTGCTGCCAACGTTTCAGGACTGTACCCATTGACCTTAGAATGTTCTGTCGGCTCCAGTGCCTCTTCCGTGCTGCTCTTGTGTCGAATTGGAGGTTGTTGTTGTTGTGCCGTACCCTGTTCTTTTAACCTTTCTTTCTTCATCTGAGCCTGAAAAGCGTCTTTTAATTGTTGTTGTTGCTGCTGTGTGCGTTGCTGGTGTTGCCGTAGTTTTCTACTTTCAACTTTCTTTTTAAATGTGGTCAATTCCTTTTCGTGTCTTTTCTCTAACTCATCTTTCTCTTTGCGATGTCTGGAAAAAAGGAAGGAAGGCAAAAAGAAAGAAACATAGTTTAGCGACGCAAAACATTGGCTGTATAAATACCGTAATGACTCGGTTAGCGCCCCCTTTCTAATAAGCGTCCCCTTTGAATGTTGTTTTGTTAATAAGCACCCCTATTCCAATAAGCACTCTTATTTATGTTTTGCTTTAATAACAGCACCTTCAGCGTCATTCGAATCATTGCGGTATACTTGCTTTAAAAACACTTTCTAGAATAGCCCGCGGGTTTCAAGCGCCATGGCAAAAATGAGAGTAACGGATGAGCAGCGACAAAATTTACTAGGGTGCGAAAACGTATGTTCGTGACTAACTAAAACTGCGGCTTAAACAAACCGAGACTTAATCAAGCCTAAAGATTCAAGCTAGTGTAGTCAAACATGGAGCGAGCCTTAATTATGCTTTCCATACAAGCTTAAACAAATAAAACAAATTTGTACATCAATCCTAAAAAACTCTAAATTCGTGTCCACCACGCACAAACACTGTACGACATGAAAGCTCAAACAGATGATGCTGAATACATCAATCGTTTCAGTATTTTGTTTTCACGATCCAAAAACTTAAACAAGACGAACAACGACGTTTGGAAAGCAATCTTTATCTGGCGAATTGTAGGCGAACCAAAGGAGTACGCTCTTTTCAAACGTGGCATATTATTACATTATCGTGAAACGAGGACAATCCACAAAGGCAACGTGAAGGAAAAATCTGCAACGCATTAAATCCAATACTCCGGTTACTAGCACTCAGCTCGGGCACTTGCAATTGCGAGTAGCAAATTCTGTGATTTCGTAAAATAATGCATGATAGCTACATGTATCTTTCACAATTTCTAAGCATTGTTTTAATCCTATTTAATTTTAGTTTAGAAAGCGAGACAAGCTTGAATCACGCCACACCTAAAGCCTGTTGATTTCAGTATTCAACCAATAAAAACGTCTCAATGGTCAAATGGAATTTGTGGTTGGCAGGTTAAACAGTTCAGCCGCCTTATATAGGAACGCTCCGTGGTAACAGCTCAAATAAGTCGAATTACAGTCAGCGCGGGGCTGATTGCGGTTCGTACACATAAATGATACTACTATGTTTAATCGTTTCTTTACAGTTTCTGTTATACCTCGCACGGAGTTTCTTCAATTCCTCCTCTTCTTCAGGAGCTAAATCTAATGCGATGTGCAGTATCTGTTCGAAACCTGTTTGTGACTGCTGCAAAGACCTTGTTTTCTGAGCTGTTTTCTTCTGTAGAGAAATGATACATAAATATAAACTTCTATCAACTACAAACCACATCTTGCTTCTTAAGATCATTTTTTTGTTTGCAAAATGTTTCATCTCTAGGTTCAAATGAATTATGAACACAAGACTCTAAGATTTCTTAAAAGAAAAAAGAAATGGTCAATTAACATTTGGTTCGAAACTACACTTTCTAATAAGCCCTGTGTTTTTGTTTTTTTAAATTACAGGATTTGTACCTGCTCTCCCTCCTGCTTTCCAAGTGACTGCCTACTACCATCACTGAGGACATTATCAATCGGTCCGCTGTTCTTTCTTGCTTGATCTTTACCAGACACTGTGACTAGGTTACTTGAACTCTGTCCATCGGGAAAAATGGTCTGGGGTGAGCTGGAAAAAGCATGCATATACTGCACACCTGGCTGAGAGCCAACAGAGTTCAGGCTTTCTACTGACGAGCTGGGTGTCAGAGAAGCATTCGATCCCATACTAACAGCCGTTGTCACATCTTGAAGGGTTATTTCCACAGGTTGTACTGGAGGTTTAGCTTGGTCTGAAGTCTCAGATAATGGTGTATTAGGCCTATCAGAAGGCGTCGAAACAATAAATCGTCCCTGAACAAACTCACTTACTATAGACAGTACTCCTTCCTTGTCATTAGGAGCACTTGTTGGCAACTCATCGTCTGATGAAACCACACATTCAACTTTAGGTTTGTCTGCATTAAGTTCCTCTCCTGATATCTGAGATTCAAATTTCACATTGTGCTGTGGTAAAGCTTGTTCATCGGGAACAGAGTTGTCAACAGGATGAAAAGCATACGTTGGAGTTGGAGGCCTACATGAGCTTGATGTAGGTTCGATGTGCAGCCGTTTACCACCAGCCGTTGAGGCTTGGACTTCAAAATTAAATTTCATTTGTTCTCCTTCATGGAAACCTGTTAGCGTTTGTCCAGTGTTCGAACTAGTCGTATCACCAGTTACTTGCCCTGAAGTGCATAAACTTTCTTTTCCTGTCAATTTCTCATGCAACACCACATCATCAGATAGTTCCTGGTTAAGTTCTGATTCAGGTTTTCTTGAAATGTCTTCATTTTCACAGTTTCTTTCAGTATTGCTGCAGGTGTCCAGGACTGATGATTGTTCAGGTGTATTATTTTCAAATTGGACTTCTGATGATGGCGTACTGTTTAAAGCAGGATCCTCGACTTTACGAACAGTAAAGCGTCTCTTAGTGGCTCCTGGTGGAGGTAATACAGACTGTAAACTGTCAACAGGTGACTGATTTCTTTCAGTCGTGTCATTCTGTGTGGCTGAATCAGCAACAGTGTGTGAACTAGTTTCTAGAGAGGCTGTTTGTGGTGTCATTGGGCGTGGTTCCTTTGTATCTATTTCTTTGCCCAGATCCTGGTCAGTTTTAAGTGTTGCCTCAACACTCTCAGAGTCTTTACACGTATTTGTGTTCTCTTCTGCAGGAGAAACCGGCTTGTTTTCTTGAGGTTGTTGAGCTTGTTGATGAGGGACAGGATTCAACACAACTGGCTGCCTGGCCTTTTCCTCAGCCTTTGTTGGCGGCACAGATGCGGGTTGTGCCTGAGACACTTCAGTAGGCTGTTCAGGTGAATTAGGCTTTTGCTCAGACACAGTCGACTGTTTTTCATCTGGTTGTGATATTTCAGAAACAGCAAGTTCATTTTCAGCCTGAGCTGGAACTGTGTCCACTTTCTTTGTGGTTGCAGTACCATCCACAAAGAAAGGAATCTCTCTTGGATGTGGGCTCTCCAGTGACTACAACATCAAAAGGAAATCACGAATGTTTTCTTTATATAACAACAAGTTACGTTTTGCTTAAAGCAACATTATCCTTTACACCTGCTCAGTAATTTGGGTATAGATAGAAGGTCATCAATGATAACAATCTATGGCAAAGTCTACTCGTCACTGCAGGCTGCATTCACTTTTATTATAAGTTATATATACGATTCAGTTACTATCCCCAAGCACAATCAAGTTACCGTAATGATTCGATTAAGCGCTCTCCTTACAATAAGTGCCCCCTTCCAAATAAGCGCCCCCCTTAGAATGTGTTTTTGTTAATTACGCCCCTATTCCAATAAGCGCCCCCATTCTTATAAGCGCCCCCATTCTTATACGCAACCCTATTCTTAAAAGCGCTCCTATTGTGGCTAATTGACTCTACTGAAGTCCTTGACGTGGAAAAGATAAACTCATGAACATTTGCTGTACCGTACATGTATTTATTGCTAAAATGAACAATTCTTGTAAAAGTAACTGAACGTTCAACAATTTTTTGCTGTTATAGTTTATGTTATTGCTAGTTATTTTAAAATATATTAATGTTTTGTTTTAAACATTTGCAGCAAAAAAATAAATAAGCGTCCTGTCTCGAATAAGCGCTCTCCCTTAAGGTGCCTAAAGTAAATAAGCGCCCCGGGCGCTAAATCGAATCATTACGGTAATAAAGTTCATTTAAGGAAACGTTGGAGGGGTACGGCTCATAACCAGAATATTTTTTAACAGAGAAATACAGTAAGATGTACAAGAGGTTTAAAGACTGCTGGTGCTGTTTTCTCAAAATATATTCTGGGCCAATACAGGTCTCTTTAATTAAGTTTTGCAGCTGAAATAAAATCTGCTCATTTTCTGGAAAAGATTGGATGACCATAATATAAACATCTTTCCAAGTAAGAGCTATAGGCGAAAGTTCGTAGATTCATCAAACTAGATTATTAGTACCTTCTTGTAGCCAGTTTCATAACCTTTTATATCTGTAACGTAACCCAGGGCCCAGTTGTTCAAAGCATGATTAAGCTAATCCAGGATTTGTGTGAATTTAGTTTTATTTATTCATTGGTTTATTTTTTTTTGCTGAAACCTGATCAACTTTTCATGACAGGTTAGTGTTAATCAGCCTTCGAACAACCCGCCCAGATGCGCTAGATTCTTCATATTGGAGACCCCCCTTTAAGGTACATATGAAGTAACCTAAACCAAGGTTAACATGACCACAAACCTGTTGTGATGAGGCCCCTACACTGATGCCTTCTGAGGAAATCTGGGTTTCCAGCACTGCCCTTTCACCTGTGCTCTCTGCTCCTGGCTGGCTTTTGAGCTTTTGAGCTTGGACCCTTTCCTTGGCTTCAAGTATTACTCGTCGAAGCTGATCCTCAAACAGCTGTTTGTTGCACTCTTGCAAATGGCCTGCTTCCATCTTTTTTTTTATAAAAAAAAAAAATAAAAAATAAATAAATCCAAAATATAAATAAGTTCATGATCTGTACATGTTGCTACTTTGCTGTTGTTAGGGTGAGCCCAGTTTGTTTTGGGTTAATTTTGGTAAACAGGTCTCTACCACCGACTTACTTTAACAGTCATCACAACGACTAAGAGGTATACAAACAGATTTGTAAGCTCAATATGACATTTGGAAGCTAATTTGATGCAGATCTCAGTGCTTACTGGTGAAAGGGGACAAATGTTAACATTTAAATTATACAAAAAATCTCAAACCATCTAGACGTGTACACACAACTTCATCAGATGTTCATCTTTATAGGCAGTATTTGTTGTATTTGTTTGTTTTTTTACCTCGCTTTTTTTCAGCTTCTTCCCGCAGTTATATACCCTCGGATATCCATAACATGCGCATTGTGTCAAGTACTAATGATGCTTTTATTACGTCAACAGTTTACTTGTTAGTTCTATTCTCTCAGAGACGATTTTTATAATTAATGCAGTTTCTTTGCACTTATGCCTGAAATTTTCACTAGCCATTTTGGCTAGTGAAAGTCCAAAACCTTCTAGCCAAAACTGCATTTCTACTAGCCTTTGGCTAGTTGGCTACCGTTAGTCTCGAGCCCTGACAGTTGTTCCTTGTTGACACCATATTTCATGTTCCACTAGTCAATTCAATTTTGACTTTTTAAAATCATGTTTGAAAAACTCAGCATGAACTTTTCAAATCATGACTTAACCTCATGCTTGCCCATAACATTGTCCCTTTAAGTAATGACACCTTGGCTTGAGACAGACTTCATGTCAGTCATACTATACTCTTAGAAAGGTATACAATAGAATTCCGATTTCTCAAACCCTGGTTTTTCAAAGCTCCCCCCCCTGTAATTTTACCACCAGGTTCTGGAAGCAACTTTTGTTTCCCCTGGAGGTTTGAGAAATCAGGATTCTACTGTACATTGGTTAGGTGACTTACCATGTTTGCAGAAACTTCATCAGGCTCATCATCATCAATACCAAACTTAAATGTTATCCTGTTATTCTTGTATGTATCAAAACTGCACTCAACAACTGGTCCTTCTGGAGAACCCTCAATCCTTTTCAATTGAATTCTAGGTAATCTTTCTTTCTTTCCGGATTTTGCAGCTGTTTTGCTGTCTTTTTTCTCTGAGGATTTTTCTGAAGAAGCAGGCACTGATGTAACATTAACAGCACAGCTCTGGCTTCCACTAGAGGTGAATCCAGCAGATCCCACGGAGCTAACCTCATTTACTGATGGTATCACAGAAGAAACTGATGACATGGATGAAGCATTTGAGACATAACCAGAGGATATAGATGCTGTTTCAGTTGTAGCAGCACTGAATGTTGTTTCAGTGGGAGTTGTGAGAGCTGATGAAGGCAAAGGCTCTGCCTCCTAAAAAGAATACAAATTTAAACATACAATTTTTATTTTTAAAACTGTTATCAATGTGGGTCCTGTGAAAAATCAATCAATCGATCAAACAATCGATCAATCAAAATAAACCAACGAACAAACAAAACGAAATTGGCAACCCCTATTTTTGGCATCTTGGACATAAGTTACTCATCATATGATTGCAGGCAAATTTTGGAAAAATTCTATGGCGCAGAACATTTTCATGAAACATCCTTATAATCAAACTGAATCTTGCTATATATGTTGAATGATCCTTGCAAGTTTTCCCACAATAAATAGTATTACAGCCCTCGTGCTACAGCCAAGTTATAGTTTAATTGTCGTAGACAAGTGCACCTGAAAATACATATGGTGCCACCTTTATTCCTCTTTTTCATATGACTGCCCACCTTCTCATTACTGACTGCCACCTTTTGGGCCTGAACAGTAGCTCAGACCTTAGTTAACATATTTTAATCTTGGTGGTACATGCACATTAATGCTCGAATCAACAGGATTTTGTCAATAATTTCCTCTCTTGAAGACCAAGGGCCCAAATGTATCATCAATTTTTTTTAATGTTATCCAGAATATTATGACAGACATTACTAAAATGGCTAAGACTGTCCCAAAAATACTCAGAAGGTTATCATATATGAAGCAACTTTTTTCCCTTTCTAGCAACATTTTGTTTATACATACCACTGGAGATACTGTGACAGTTGTACTAGGTTCTGTTCCAGGGAGCACCTCTTGATGCACTTCCTCTACAACACTAGCTACCTTCTGTCAAGTACAAAAAATCTTCAATGTTAAAATATATCCAATGTAGCTACACAAAACTGAGTGTTGTGACCATGTTTGAGAGATTATTTAGTCAAGTGCAGGGGTTTATTAGATAAACACAAACTTATTTTGTAGGACAGAGCTGCTTTTTCTGTCACGTGTATAAACATTCTTGGGATATGAAACAGTTGAACTAGTCGAATTCAAACCAAATACTTTCAATTGACAGTTTGCTTATCTCTGAGTGGTACTATACCTATGCAATTCATCAGTCTCCCAAAGAATTAGGAAATCTATAAAATTAAACCCACTCAAGCCTTACCTTTTCAGTAGTATCCTGTTGAGCAGCCGCAGGAACTGTTCTCTCATCAATTGTTGCATGTGGACTACTTCCACATTCTGCAATTCCCTCCAATCTTTGCACTGTATGATCAATAATACGTCTTCCACTGCTGAAATTGTTCTGTTTGTTAACTGAATTTGCATCTGATGATTCAGGTTCTTCACTGAAGTCCATCTCTTCCCGGTCATCCTTCTCCTTGTCTGATTCCGCTGCCTGCTGTTCTTTATCACTATCCTCTCCTTCTGCTTTGATGGCTTGCTCATCAATATCTAGCTTCTCCTTTTCTTTCCTGTCCTCTCCAGAAGCTTCACGCTTGGTATTGCGCTGGTTTAACATAACTTGAGCAATGCGGTCTCTGATTGACTTGGTGACTGCCTTCTGATCCTCATCATATATAAACCCTTGTCGGACCTGGTAAAACACACATTTTTTAACATAAAAGCAAAAAATTCAAGTTTTAATTTACAACCAGAAACATCATAAAGGTTACATAAACAAAATGAAATGAATAAAAGTGAACAGAATTCTAAAAAATTGTAGCCTTCCTATTGAAATCACAGCTAGACTACTGGTAGTCTGTCTTTTCTCTTAGGGTCGGAGGAGCACGCGGTTATATCAGGAACGCGAGCAAAACTGGTTGAACTAGCAGAAGGACGAGGGACAAAAAGGGGCTTGGGGGCGAGACGAGAAAAGACAGACTACAGACTCTTTTGGGATTTTTGAAGATGTCCGTCAGCTTTCCGTTGGTCCAGCAACAGAGTTGCTGATTGGCAGTTCATACCAAATTACATAACTTTTGAGGGAAGCGAAGGTTGCGTAATGGCATAGCAAAATAGCTAACATAGCTGCCCACTGGTTTTGGAAAAACTGCAATCTTCCAGTTGTGAAAATACACAAAGCCAAATTCGCGTCAGTCATGATCATGTGGTCATCGACAAGCAGCTACAGCGTCATGTGGATTAAATCAAGGATTTCAAAGCGCAGAGCTTACGAATGCTCTCACCATCAACTGTCATTCCGTGTGCGCGTGCTGCTTATTGATCATTGCAAATCTCCCCTTTTTGCAAACCAAAATATAAATTTTGGGATTAAGATTAAACAGCTGTACCACAAAATTAATTAAGAAGACCTTAAGTGGTGCATGCTTATATTGAAAGAATTCAGGCGCTCTTTGGAAAGGATTTTGTAAAACAAAAAACTATGCTGACGCAAACACGTACTCCGTTACGCCATTTGCACGCGCAACCTGTTTCATGAAAGCAAGTTTAAAGCCGCGGCCGGCAGCAATTGAAGAAGCGTTCGGCTCTAGTGAATGCTGGAAGCACTTGTCAAAATCTCCATCGCCCATGGGAAATCTAAAGTTTGCTATGATTTCTTCTAAAGTCGGTAACCACTTGAGGTTACTCCCGCAAGAACCAAGTTAATAGACAGGAAGCCCATGTCCTCAAAAAACTATACAAGAGTCTGCAGTCCATTTTTCCTCGATCGCACGATCCGATCAAGCGCGCACTCTTGTCTCGCCCCGATCCTTCCTTGTGTTACTGACGCGTGACTTGTGATAACATTAGTGAAACTCTCGTGTCAATAGAGCTGCTGTGATGATTGTGCACAAAGCATGCATTATTTTACACAACTTTGTGATATAACAGAGCAGCTAAGGGTGTTGATATTTTGTGTGACAAAGATCGGAATAAAGAACACTTGACCATTCCATTTCCAACTAGTTCTTCACATTCCAAGTTGTCACTTAATTGGTGTGCAGCCGCATGGGTGTCCAATCTGCTCCTAATTGCACATTGCTGATCTAAAATTACTTGACCCAATTAGTAACAGTAATTGGACTGTGTGGAATACAAATCAGGGAGTAATCAAGCAAGTAATTTTAAAATAAGCTGAGCGCGCAGTTCAAGGCTGATTTGAAATTATGAGCCAATTACTCTCTGAATTGTATGGCACAAGGTCCAAGTACTTTTAAATCATATAATATCATATCTGAAATAAGTGATTACAGAAATGTGAAACAACAATCAACTAGGGGTCAGAAAAAGGGGGTTGACCTATCTCTACCATTTATGTTGTACAAAGGCCTCAACCATAAATTATATTTTCAGCGAAACCTTGATTTGAGGAAGTGCCAAGGTACTGAGGAAACTTGTTCGTTATATCGAGGATTTGTTACATTGAAAACCTCAATATAACGAATTTGTGGAAAGACAACCTTTTAATTTCTTATATCCACATAGCCTGCGGTTGCGAATCCTGTCAGCTACGCAGGCTATATCAACATAGATGTGGACATATGTCTTGGAAGATGTTCTCCTGTTACAGGATCAAAGTATTTTCACCCGGTTGGTCTGTTCTACATTTATCTTTTGTTGCATGTTAGTAACTATTAATTTGTTATAGGTTTGTTATATCGAGGTACTGTTCCATACATTTACTGTAACTTTGGCTGGGCTGAAGAATATCGTTCGTTATACCAAGGACTTTGTTACATAGAGGTTCATTAAATTAAGGTTTCAATGTATCTTTAGTGCTGCACAACAAAAGCTGAAGTTTTAGGTAAACTTAAGTAGTGGAAATCTCTGGATTTACTCAAGCTTAATTACACATCAACAAAACACTTTTCTGCTAATCTGCTAAAACATGGTTCAGCTGCTCAATTTCATTGACAGCACACATTTCTGCTCACTACCAATTTTCATGTCTGAGTCCTTAATAAACATCCTATAATCTCTTATATCCTACCTTTGCTCCAAGGTTGCATTGTCCTTTTTAGTTTTAACCCATAAATTTTAGATTTTTTTTATTGCAACACACAACAATACAATTACTTACAATACTACGCAGACTCTAACATAAACTACTTATTACCGGGTGTCAAAATAGAAAAAAAAAAAAACGCTTCAAATACAAGTACTCTACATTTCTTTGTTACTCTATTTACAGTTACTTACTAGGTACTTAGTCAGTTATGGTGTCAGTCTTCTTCTTCTTTTGTTTTCTTTTTTTTTTCAGTGTTTTTTTGCAACACACACACAAAAAAGACTACTTACAATACAACTACTTACAAGTTTAGGAGAGTTGAGATATTTTGTCCCATATTGGTTCTAGTTATTGAAAGTGTTTTCAATTTGTCCTCTTTGTTGTGCTGCATTCACAAAGTCATGGAGGACAAATTTTAGATGATTTCCTCATTTAAGACTACTAGATTTGTGGAACAATTCTCGCCTCATCAAGAATGCAGCGCTGAAAAGTTTGACAGAACTTTTGCTGATAACCTCAGCTTCCATTTCAATAAAACTTAACTCTAAACAATATATTGCCAGATAGCAGAAAGCGGAATTAACAATGCGGTTGTGAAATAAACAAACACGCTGTCTTGTAACTTGAGACCTGTCAAGAGTCTCAAGTATGGGGAGATCTTTCAGAATCATAGTCACTCCAATTTAAAAGAATCCTCTAATGAACCCAACAGCCTCTTCAGTGAAGACTAAAATTTATTATAGAATTGTTTCCATTGCATACATGGAACTCTCACCAGGACTCAGGACACAGACACAACCTACTAAATTACTGGTGGGATGTGTCCATAATTTCTCTTTTGTCAAACACAATATATTATTACATTGGCATTTCACAGACAAGCTCAGTGTTATTTAAACCTGTGAATTGTTGACACTGGCTGCCTTCAAATGCCTCTTTCAAACTATCAATAGTTATTTAATGATCTGTTGAGCATCTTACTTAAATTCTCTTGTTTAATACAGTAAAGATTTAATTTAGTGCCCCCTTCCAATAAGTGTTAGTAATAAACACACCCCTGAAATGCATTTCCTTATTAATAAGGACCCCTATTCCAATAAGTGGCCATACTTTTTTTCATTTACAGCGGCATCAGTCCTTCAAACAAAATATCTCACTTTTGTTTTACACATTCAGCTACCAATGTCAAAAAAGAAATAAGCAGCCCATTGCAAATAAGCGTCCTGACTCGAAAAAGACCCTACTGCCAAGGTAATATCAGATAATCACAGTAAGCTTTGTGGGAAAACCAAAACACAATTATTGTTTTATACATGCCTCAGCCCTTATTTCTTTAACTGTTCAGTTATTTTTAACTGTAACAGCTCAGTGATCCCAGACTGGTTTTCATGTTGTGGTGCATTCAAAGGTCAAGGAAATAATGCTGGGAAAAAGGATTTGATGCTTGGCAGGAAAGCATCATTATAAAAAAAATAACTGTACATATTTATGGACAGCAGCAGCACCCATTCTTTGGCGCACAATGACCCTCTGCAAGAGCTGACACCTCAACTGGATAGAGATTTATTGCTACATCACATCAAAGCTCCCTAAACTATTACAGAAGTGTAGATTCCTATAAAACATTCCACTCAAAACACTAGCAAATTATGAAACTAGCTTGGCCCATGCAATGCATTTAAAAGTGGTCATCATCTTGTTCAGCTACTGCAGTCTACATGGAACACAAAATGCCAAGTTAGAAGGCAAAAGTTGCAAACACAACATTTACACAGAGCTCTAGAACTTGCATAAATACATATTTTGTAATTTGCTTTGGATTCTTTTATCAAACATGAGCTCAAAAAACCAATTTGGGTGGACTAAGATGCACCTTGCATCATGAAAAAGCTTTCTTACCTTAGGTTAGAAATTACTTTGGAATCCAATTTCATTCTTTAATAACAACTGTTATCGCAGATGAGAACAAACATTGCAGTAAATGAAAAAAAAAAAGAAACTACCAGTGATAAGCCTGGCTCACGTACCTTGTTAAACTGGAGTCCACACAAAGTTTCATGTTGTGCATGTTTGGAGCACAATGAACCTCCACTTTGAAGTCTTTTTGGGATGAGTAACAACTATTAACTCCCTCCTTCCTTTCAAAGCCTGTTGTTCAACTTGTCTAATTCTCTGTTCAACTGTTAAGTTTTGTTAAAAATTAAATTCTTGTTTAGAAAGATGTCTGCTTAGTTTTGAAAATTACACATTGAAAAGCCTTTCTGCTTTTAATACCTCTAAAGTCAGCTCACTTGGCAATCCTCAAGTGGCAAAAATGACCTTTGAATTGAATTCACCCACAAGTTAATAATCACCAGTGATGACAAAAGTAATAAATAATACTAACGCACACATGTTCACTAGGCAAAGCTGAAAATTTGCTTTCCATTTGCAATGGGTGGAAAAATAATTATCAGAAATGGATGGAAACCCAAGAAATGTAAAAAACAAACTTTCACTTTAGCCTGGATGTGTCTCACAATAAAAGAACCTACCTGTATAGCTGTAAAACAAAACATTTTGTTATGTTATAACTATCTGCTGTTCTTTGTTAGGTTTACTTACCAGTTCTAATGTGACTTTCTCCGGCTGGTCAGTGCCCAAGTTAAAATCAAACTGGATTCCCTCATTCTCCTTGTGTTTGTCTTTGCGCTTCTTAGGGTCCTCCAGTTGAAGTAACAACTTGACTGTATCAACTGGCTTAGCAGTGTCACTGTCAACTCCTGGCTCTGCCTCCACTAAATTAACCTTTACTCCAGAGTCTTCTTGGAAAAATGGGTGGTTCAATATATCTTTGATTGTGTATCTGAAACAAGTAACTTAAGTTATCAGAACATTGACCCAAAAATTGATTATTTTGCAAGATTTCAGTTTTTGACATTCCCTGATAGATCACATAAAGACCTTACATTTCCAGAAAATTTCATGACAAAATCTTGCTCTAAGAGAGAATCTTGTTACCTTGCAGGTTACATTACAAACAATTCACTTCTGATAACAAGGTAAGAGTGATTGATCATTTACTAACTGCGGTTTATTCTTCATGGTGTGTGAGATGGCTTGAAAAACATCCTTGGAACACTGTTTTCATAATATGGTTAAATAGCTTGAAAAGGTTACTGACATTTGTTGCAAAGGGTTTCAAAAGAGTTTGGAAAGGGTTTGTGAAAGGGTGTGAAGGGTTGGCAACAGTCTGCCAGGGGTTTGCAAAGGGTATGAAAAGGGGCCTCAACCCCCCCCCCCCCCCACACACACACACACACACAAAGGCTTTTTGAATAAAAAAAAATGTTTTCCTGTGGAGCCCTGGTCACATTTGTTCTTGTGTATGGTCACTGTAATATACTATGATAAATATAAAACAAAGGAAAATACCAGATGGTACCAAAGGTATAATAAAACCACAACATATACACTTCAACATAACTATACTTAGTCTAGTTTTCATTTCTTTAGACATGTTTTGGTTAAGCTAACAATTTCCCTGTTAAAACTGTTGTTGATTGAGGATTAAAGTAGCTTCAGTAGGTGTTAATGTTTACAGACACAACTGTAAGAAACAAAGTGTGCACTCAAAATACCTTTCATCAATCTTAGCTTTTGTGCACCCTTCAATGATCTGTCTAATTTCCTTTGAACCAACTTTATCCAAACACTCTGGCTTGATACCCTGTTAACCACAAATTATTACATTGTAAAGCAAAAAGGTTTGCATGGTGTCAAGTGCCTCATACTGCAAGACCTTATCTGGGTTTTAGTAGCATCAGTCAACCAACTAGGAGTATTTATACTCCCCTTATTAAAAGTTTAAATCATGTTTTTACTTTTTATTTTTCTGTTGCTGGCCTTCCAATGGCTTAGTTCAGTTCAAAACTTCCAGAGAAGTTGTCAATGAGACAGGAAATCCTTTCCATACAGTAGCCAAGGGTAGAAGGGGAAAATTTTTCTCTGGGGTTTTCACTTAAATGTCTAAGCAATTTTCATACATATTTCAAGCTCAATTAAACCAATCACTCTGCTTTGGGTATCAATGAAATAATCTTTTCCTTCTACAGAACAACTCAATTATGGAATAAAGAAAAGTTGTGTACAATTAGTTAATAAAAACACTTGGAATATGGATGGGTCAACAAACACTGACAACAGAAAAAAAATCTTCACTTACACTGACAACCCTGCGATAGATCTGGGCTGGGTTTTGGCACTCCATATAAGGATACTCCAGTGTAGTCATCTCCAGCATGCACATCCCAAATGCATAAACATCAACAGACTCATCATAATGTTCTTCATACATTTCTGGAGCCATAAACTCAGGAGTACCTAGTGAGATAAAGGAAATTGGTTTCAACAAAACAGCTGAGCCACTCCATTAAAATTTATCGATAATAATAATAATAAAGATGACGATGATGATGATGAAATTAAATGTGATGATCATAATCATAGTTTTATTTCTTTATATTAACTGTATATAAAGTATATATAATATAATACGAAACAAAGACCATGTGAAAAAGAAACATAGACAGCCTTGGTAACCAAGGGTATGTACTAGTTAACCTTACAAACTTTATTACACTACTATTAAATTTAAAGTGCTATTATGATGAAATTCGCATCTTTCCTTTCGTAGCCGCTTTAAAATATTAAAAAGTTCTTTTAATGAGAAGAAAAATGCTGTTTACTGTTTTCAGATATCTCTTTTCTTTCCAGAGATATTCAAGTTTTTAAAATATGCAAATTAGCAAAGGAATGATGTCAATATGATAAAAACGTGATATCTCAGCAGCCAATTTGTATCAGAAGTCTCTGTGATTTTTGCAGTAACACTCTGCTAGTTGTGTATTACCATGTGAACTCAACAATTTGGTTACCCACCCCTTTCCCCCTATTTTTTCCTTTTTTTTTTTTTTTTTTTTTTTAAAATTTTTTTTTTTTTTAAAAAAATTTCTTTTTTTCCAAAAAAAAAAAAAAAAAAAAAAAGGGGAAAAAAAACCCCAAAAATTTTAAACAAAATATCTCTGAACATAAAAAAGATATTTAATATTTCATTAAATACTTTATGAAACGCTAAAAAAAGCCATCATCATGATCATAGTTGTAGCACTTTCAAAAAGGAATAGCTAAAATGATTATCTGGAAAGGCTGTCTCTTACCTATTACACTTTTGGCAAAGGAGGATTTCTTTAACGTTGCAAGCCCCAGATCTCCAATTTTTACCAGGCCAGTTGTACCATTGATAAAAATGTTGTCACACTTGAGGTCCCGGTGAATGATAGGAGGCGTCCGTGTATGAAGAAACAGCAATCCTTTAAGAATCTGCCGACACCAACTCTTTAGAATTTTCTCCTTCACTCCCTTAAAGCGCTTTAGATAGCTGTTGATGTCAACAAGTGACAAATTAAAACTTGGAGAAACAATAAGTGACTAAAAGTGCACTGTAGCCCTACACTTGCCACATTCAAATTATCTTTTTTACCATTATCTCTAAAAAACGAACACCTTTTAAAGGGACTATGTCATGGGGATTATGCAGATTTTTAGTGGTAGATAGTGGTATGAAATTAGTGGTAGAAAACTTAACCCTAAATAAACATCATCTTTGGCTATCTAAAGGAATATAATATAACCTTAATTTGCGGATAGAAGTCAAGCTACGGCTGTAAATTTCTATAATTCGAAGATGCATGGAAACAATTTAAAAATCTTTGCCTAACTTTTCTGAATTGCAATCCTTTTCCAACTGAGCCAAAGATGCTTGTTAACAGCTTCAGTGCTTTAAAGTTCTTTAAAAAATTCTTATGCTGACTTTGTTGAACGTAAAACAACGCTCATAATGAACTTTTTACAAGACATTTAAACATGGAGAAAATGGCTGGAAATTTGTTTTCGCGCGAGTGACTTATACAACGTGAACGCTGCATGAGACTGGAACATTAGTAAGTGATTTTTATCAGGGATGTGTTCTCCACATTCTGTCCCTCTACCAACGCCATCTTCTAGGAAGCCTCTGTGGTATCGCCTGACCTGTCTACCACAGTGGCATGATTGAAATCTATATCATGGCCAAACTGGTTCGATCTTAAGAGTTTTTGTCGCCTACATGTACTGCTCTTTGATGTTCGTTAACTCAAGTAGCTAACGCTCTATCCGTTTGTCCATAATACTATCGTATTGTTTTGAATATTTTCACCGTCCACACCAATCCGAAACAAAATGCATTATCAGCCCTAGATGAAAGGCAAAGTATGCGTGCATTATTTCTGGAGCCCAAGCTGAATTCAAATGAATAAAATAATGTTTTTACTGATGCTCTGGATAACATCGATCAAAAAACTACTAGTTTCTATTTCAAAGCTATCTTCAGCTGAATATAAAAATATATATAAAGACAGCCATCAATTCCAAAAAGAAAGTTCAAAACTTCACACGATTCAGAATTTAATGATTTCACGTTTGCTCAGAAAACGGCAAAAGAAATGTAAGAAGATTTCTAACACATGTGGCCATTTGACGTCAGTGTTTTCAAAAAGCTCTGTTTTCGACCATCAACAAAAAACCACCTAGCCAGCATTTTAAACCTTCTCCACTCTGGAGTTGTTTATCGAAAAGCTCCATTTTCTGTGACAGAAAGCACTGTTTTAGTTTGGACGACTGCCCTACCCAAGGAAAAAAGATGCATTTTCAAATTGGACAGGACCTTACAATACACCCGTGGTACTTGACCACCAAATAGGAATGATGAGATGCTACTCTTCAGGAATCATATATATTACGGCAGTTTAATGCAAAAAGGTCTGTTTCTCTGGCATAAAAAAAAAATGCCAAGGAAACATAAAACTGGCTTTTGTCACAGGTGAGAACAGAACAAAATACTTGTATCCACAAATAAGTTCATCAATTATTGTAACGATATTATAATTAAGTATTCCATATTCACACTGACAACATTGCACTGCAACAATATTTTGCACAATTATTAATTACCACGATTTTTGAGCTACCAAGGTAATATAAAAATTTAAGCAGCAATTTGCCAAGGGATGGACAAGTAGTCCCCTAAGGGTATGCTATCAAAGAGACTTGTGATGTGTATTAAAATGCCTTTCAAGCAACACGGCAATGTTGCGGTAGCCATGATGAATTTCGGCAACTTATAGCAACTCCAAAACCACAGATGATGTAGCCTGCTGTGTTTTGCTTAGATCTACTGACACTAAAAGAAACACGTAATTTTGGGGGAGGAAACGTCGGGAACGTAAAAAATAAAATAAGAAACACTAAGATCGACCACACAAGACACGAGCCGTTCACCCTCAAGGGACACCGATGTACGATCAAATTTATACAAGCGAAAGTGGATTCAAAAAAATATTCCTTGTAATGTACATTTTCGTAATTTAAAGCCAGCCAAAGATGCATGTTGTGAATCATATTAGGTAAAACACACAACTATTCTTCGCCGCTGGAAATGTACGATCCACAATAGGTCCACGAAGCTTGCCACTAAAAGTTGTTTTTCTGGCACGGCACAAGAGAAAACAATTGAGCTTATCTAGAAAGTCATTTTCAGAATAAAACATTTATAGAAAACGAAACTATTAAAAATTCACTAAAACAACGAAACTTTCGGGGGAATAAGAACTGTAGATGTTTTCAAGAAGGAGTGTGACAAATGCATGCAACAACCCCGGAAACTGGCGACGAACTGAGAATGGCACACGGTCAGGGAAATATTTATAAAGCTATCGAAATTGCATGGTTTTTACTGAAAATGGAAGAACATTAGAATTTGAAGCTCACTTTAAGTCGGTACAAGTAAAACAACGTGTCTTTGTTTGTCTATTCATTCAAAATTTACAGACATGGCAAGACAGTTTCGTCACATCTCTTAATTTCCTGCCTCCTTCCCATGCAAATATACAACCACAACGCATGAATTCGTGGCAAGAAAATGGCGACCGCTCTTTTAGCTGAAACTTTTACTAAGCTACTTACGTCTTCAGTGTCCCTGAAGTCATCAGTTCCGTCACTAAAATAACCCTTTTCTTATCTTTGTTGGCAATTCTTGTTTCCCACGAGTCGTGGAATTTCACGATATTCGGGTGTTGTAATTGCTTTAGCATTTCGGCTTCTTCTTTGAACCTCGCTCGCTCGGCTTTTGAATATTTATCCTTAAAAGAAAGAAAATTGTACAAGATAAACGTTAGTACTGATCACTCTAAGTCTTGACTTCTTTAAAATGTAAACTAAAGCACAATGGTAAAAAGAACAAATTTCACGAACGGCTAACCTGGAGTTCGCACCATGCCACAGCTACTCCCGTTTCTGTGTCTAAACCTTTGTAAACCGTTTTGAACGAACCTCTGCCAACTTCAATGTCAAACTTTAGGAACCGGCCATCTGGACTAACTCCGACTGCTTTCTCCTCTGCCTCTAGTCCTACAGCTTTCTCCCGGTTTTCTCCTTTGCTTGTAACTTTTTGAGAGCCATCGACCAAAGCTACATAAGGTTCAATAAATTTTGATTCATCCTCAGCTACATCAAGCTTACTAATCTCAAATTGTACATGTTTCTTTGGCTTTGTAGGTTCTTCTTTGGGAGATTCATCCGCTTGACTCTCCATAACGTTTAACTGAACGTTAGAAGAAGTCAAGAACGAAGCATTCAAAGCGGATAAGTTGTCCAATACATTGGCGCCATACAACGATATACGGAGTACTTCAAGAATTCCATTGCTCCGATCACCACAAGTCACATCCTGAAAAAGTTTAACCGTTTCCCGTCTCGACCACGTAAATGACTGTCTTCTTTTTCCACCGTAAGGCTGGTCAAACAATGAACGCTAGGTCAGGCCAACAAAGAGAGTGAAAGGGCCGTCCATTGCTGTAAACAACACGGCCAAATCACAACCGCTGCCTTCCTCCACAATCTTGCAGTCGATTTTGTAACTCCTAATCGATTAGCAAAAGCGCCTGGACAAAAAAAAGAACCGCGGTCAGTCTCTTCAAATCCTATGCTTTCGACAAGCACCTTCACCACAATGAAAAATCACCGAGAACAACGAAATGGCGGTTACTTATCCGAAGAGTACAAGTAAATACGGTAGAAAGAAAGTGAACTCAACGGCCATTCAACATGTTCAATGGCGCATCAACTTGTCCACTCTGGGGGAGGATGTAAGGAGTTATTTTTGCAGGACACGATCAAACCGGTCAGCCATCGTTTGTTGCTATGAGACGCAAATCTGCGCATGCTTTTCTGCGTTTATTACAGGAAAAACCGGTTGTAAAATGGTCTCATGACCATTTCTTGGCGAGGCAACGTCAAATCCTTTGTGTTTTCTTTGCTTTGTTACGGAACTGTGCACAATATCACTAAGTGTCCTTATGAGCAGCTTTTTGGGTGCATACTCCAAAATGCGAAAGTCTTGCACGGATAATGCGGGTTTTTTGTCATGTATGCATTGTGCTTAAAAGAAGTAATTTAAACAATTATGAGACCAAACCGAAAGAAGAATAAGAACGAGAATAGTTTGCCATATGTCATACATGTGACTTGTCAGCAGCCAACCGCAAGGCCGCATTCAAATGAAATGTGGCAAATATAGACATTGCATACAAGGCTGCGCACGTGTTTAGAATTTTCTTTTATTTGATGTTTTACTTTTAGGACTTATAAACTTTATAGATTTATTCCACGTATTTAGTTTGACTCGTTAGTAACACTGAATGGTGTCGTGTAATTTTTTTTTTGCCCTGTCGTTTCCAGGGCTACTTCATTATCCAAGTAAAATGTTGCGCGGCCGGCCAAGGGGAGTCTTGAGAGACCACGCAAACTTCACTCCTTGAAGCCATATGCAGCAATTAAACGCGCCTGTATTTTGCACTTGTTCAAGAATTCTTAATATTATCTTTCCCTCGGAAACATTTTCTACGTTCTATTGTTCTTAATATACATGTACGTATGTTCTCGAGTTCAGATTATATATCGCAAGGACTGTATAGGCCGGTCATATCCTCGCGTAATAATTTTATGCTGAATTGCCCCCAAGAAGTCTCCTTCAAAGACCATTTAAGAACAGCTATCAGCCATTTAAAACTTTTTTTTCAAGATGTTTCAAAGTGCACGTGTGATTGCGTGCAACCGGAAGACACAAATGTCACGTGACAAATTCAATTGTAATTTACTAAAATAGCGTGACGTTTCTATTATCGGTATTTTCTCTGCTTTGGCGTATCAAATTTGTGCTGGTGACTGGTTTCTCCTGTCGGTGTTGGGTGGGTGGGTGTATTGTGAAACTAAATAACGGTCAAATGACCAAAAAAAGAAAAAGATCGAAATGTCACACTAACATAAGAGAACTGTCATAAGTGATTGTTTCAGCAATGTTCACCCCAGGTGTTCACCAATCTTTACACTTCTTTATATAAGCTTATATATTCTTGCTTTATCGATGCTTTATATAACATCCATTATAAAGAAGGGCTCGGAGCTAGAGCATTATCCCTTGTACTTATCCAGGAGCCTCTCAGCTATTTTCGTATGTAGTAATGTAGCACAACCCAGGTCACGAGCCACGAATCGAGATTAGTTTAGTCAGTGGAATCAACTGCCAGTCCAAGTAAGAACAATTGCAACACTGCAGGCCTTTCGCAATGCTGTGCGTAACTAGATAGCCTCTTTTAATCAATAATATAATTAATAATTTTATATTTATTTAATTTTTCTTTCTATGTATTGGCCGGGCTAAAAAAATATAATCTACCGGAGTTTCATGCCTCTTACGAAGCAATCATCAGGCAACTGACTACAATAACGGTTACATGAAAAGATATATATATATGAAAATATTTACGATTTGTTTTCTCGGCATATTAGCATATGTTTTGCTAGGGGCCTAGTCAGCCCCCGTCAGCTCCGAGGGTAAATAAATTTTATTGATTGATTAATTATTAGTTATGTAATATCGACATCAATTGCCAAAGTGAAGGTTTTCCGAGGGTCTTCATTACTGATCAGCACGCAATTTACTTGAAAAGCGAAAGAAAAAATATCCATGCTCCAAAACGCTCAGCCTTTATGGCACTCCTTAAATTTGCGTTGAAATTATTGTTTTGGATTCTTGGGATGCATTCACTTCTTCATGATTTCCTTGACCCACGTTAAAGCAGGTCCATTATTTTTGTAGTGTTTAAAAAACATTTATGAGCGAACAGTCAAGTGCTCTCATCAGCAAACCTAACCCGCATATTTGCAACCGACTAATTTTGCACCCAGAAGAACTAGAAGCAAGATCCGTATTGTGTCACAGTCTAGCCTGAAATGCCGAAATGTGGGCAGGCTAGACTATGAGCAGTCCCTATTTTTTCGCAGTCCGTCGAGCTTGAAGCGAAAACATTTTCGCAGAGTCCGTCGAGCCTGGGGGTTAGCCCAACGGCGGGCATAGTTAACGGCTGTCTTTTAAGAACTTTATTTCACAATTCGAATTTTGCCCGAAATCAATAATTCGGTCCGAAAATTGTCTGAGAGTGTTCATCATTGAAACCGTACAAAGAAAGGTTATGTCGACTTCATACCGTTCTCGACCCAGGAGCCGCCTGTCTCTCTCAGCCGGCGGGACCTATTGAATAAAACAACCAAAGGGGTAGGAAAAGAAGTGGTTGATTAAAATTGAATGACGATATCGGTATTGCAGGGTCGTAACCAGGTATACTTTTACATTGCTGATCCCAAATTTTAGCTTTAAATTTTGATTCCTGATCCCCAAAATGTGGCAACATTTGATCCCTGATTCCATTCTGATCCCATCTGATTGGCCGATCCGGATCCCATGACTTGTGACCCGGGATCCCGGGTCCATGATCCCGATTGAGCGTATTTTTGAAGGGGGAGCAAGGGCAGACTTTTCAATTTGATGTTTTTCTTTTTGCGCTTTTATATATTTCCTTTCCACCAGAGTAAAACATGTGCTACTGCTATCGTAATCTTTACCCTATATTGATCACTTAAGGTGATTCCACGGTATTGCATTGCGCATCCTTGCTGCGCATAAGTTATCGCGTCATTTAGCGCGCGCGCACACAGAACACTACGAGATTTTCTTCAGGCTAAGCTCGGTAGGGAAATAAATGATCATTTTCTCTTAAACGAGCACGGTGACCCCCATTTTTTAATGCATTAATTTTAATGTCATACGGTTGTCTACAATATATCGCGTTTTAAAGAAAAGTTTAAAATTCTTTAAGTTTTTGGTAGTGCCGTTAACGTGCGCACGAAGCAAAATCTTTAATTTCTTTCATTATCTTAATTCCTGTACAATAAGAATAGTTTTTAATATAAGATCAAAGTCTATTTTGTTGAACTAGACTAATACTTTAATGCAAAAATGATTTTTTCTGGAAACAATAGCGTTCCCCATTTGGATTACTAGGGTTCCTAATATATACCTCGCGAGTCGTATATTTACTATAATTCCCATCCATTTTACACAAAAACTATCTCGGTGACCCCCATTTTTTATTTCATTTTTTTAATGCTCATAACATAATTGTAACCTGGACCAAGTTTCAGAAAATTTTTAATACTCCTTCTATTTCAGTGGAATCACCTTAAACGCGGTGGTTTAACAGTTCCTACACGTTCTGTTTCTTATCAACTACACTCTTTTTTCGACTTTTTTTGCTTGTTTACAAGCAAAAAAGTAGAATAGCGTTTACATGGGCTCAAATCTGAACCGGAAGGGATCGCATTTTTGTTAACTCTCAAGGGAATACTTTCCGCTGTGGGTGATCAAAGCGCGTGACTTGTAAAGTGTCACTCTATAGTTGTGCTTCAGCACTTCCGTTCTTGTAGTAAAAACGTGACTTGTCAAATTTACAAACATTATATAAGGATCAAAAACGTGAGTAGCCCAAATGTTACGTCACATAACCAATTAAGAATGTAAGCGGTTCAGCGCTCGAAGGCAGGCAGCGAAGTTTAAAACGATTAAGAACGCAATTTTTACTAGTACAAGTCTTTAGGCGCTAATATTAATTTAACCTAAACGATAAACAACGCAAATTTGTACTCGTACAAGTCTTTCACACACTAAAACGTTGCTACACACTAAAACGTTGCTAACAGTTAACCAAAGGGAACTCATTTCGTGACAATTGATTATTTCTGCTGAGTTGCACAATTTAGAATTGCACTATTACTAAAAATAGATTTCGCTGCATGATACCCCTCGCGTGAGTCGGACAACAATTTTAGTTTCGGCAGAGGCTTTGTATGGAGGGAACGCATTCTTGACAAAAAAAGGGTGAAAAAGGCACAACTTGAGGCCGAGATTCTCGAAAGGCTCGAAAAATGATAGATTCCAAACATTTTTGCTTTAGTAAGTGAAAAACAGAGATTTGCCAGCCTTTCCTAGGATTTTCGAATATCTAAAAAATGGCATAATTGTTCATTTTTAATTGATTTTTACTCGAAAAAGCTCACCTAGAATTTTCGGGAGCCCTTCTCTGGCTGGATTTTTTTCGAAAAGGTAAGTTTTGATCCCTATAACTTTCGGATCACTAGACTTTCAGCTAGGAAATCCGAACAGATAAAACAATTTTAGGGGATAAAAATATGCCTATATCTACCGTTTAAACAGTACTAAAATACGTTCAACGGTGCTATCTTTAAATGGTTTTGAACTATATTCTCGATGGGTGCCCCTGAAGGTATCCAAAAAATGGCCCAAAATTGAATTTATTAGTCGAAGATCAGGCAATGACACCTTGATTCCCACTGCAAAATTATTCAGGCTGCCGAGAAATTTAAGCGGCGGATAGCGAATTACTATCGAATTATATAATTGCGAAGGATAGCACTTGTATGTTCGCTTCATTTAGGCCCCGGAAAGATCGTCGGTTGCAAGAAATTCAGAATTCTTCCCGAATTTGACGGCACTGATCGCCGGCCATCCGATCTCATTTCGACACATGATAGATAGAGGGCGAAAATATTATGCTATTCAAACGCCTTTCTAATGGAATTGACGGCAGGGTTCGATTTTAATAATTTAAATTTATCCCCATTACTATTACAGACTGCAGCTACAGCTGCCGAACTCGATCAGCCTATATTAAATACGCGACAATTGTGTAACGAAATTGACCTCTATAAATATTCGGGTCAGGCAAGGAGACCGATTGGACGAGCGTTTCTTTGTGTAATTTTGTGGTGGCATAAATCTGAGGTTAGCTCTGTTGTGTTGCAAAATGTGCCACTAAGAACAGTATAAACGTTTTGCATTTCTCATAAAAATAAATGTTGTTTTCAGCAAATCCCGGCAGCAAATCGGGCCTTTATAATCCATTCAATAACTGAAAGTAAAACATTTTACACATTTATTGTTTAATCACTCTGTTTGGCAAACCTTTTGTTTCAAACCACGGTTTAAGCTTTCTACGTTGCACAGGTAAGGCTTTCTCTCGAATTCTGAGCCAATCTGGCCATGGTTTTGTGCCTGGGTTTTGTGAAACAATCGCCAAATATGCCTCCGAAGTGCCCGCCAACCATACATTGTTCTTACAGAGAGCGGTTTGTTTGTCCGAATTTTATCTGACTCACACCGGGGTCAAATTCTGTGACGTCATTAGTGCGCTTCGCTAATTGCAACATCATTAAATGTGTTAAGTGATATTTACACTGACTCGTCCCCAGTCGTCTCTTATGCGAAAATTGCAAGACGCGAAGGATGATATGATTCCCTCCGTGTTCAGCAGTCGACTCAAGACGGACTCAAAAGACGACTGGGGACGAGTCAGATATTTACAAGTGTTTCTGTAGCCTGTTGTGAAATTACTTCCAGTGGAAGCAGTAAACCCCGGGGGGGGGGGGGGTGCTCCCATAAATTTCGGATAGGGGTGTGCCCCCAAGGTTCTTAAACCCTTACCCTATTCAAGGATAAAGAAAGCGAAAATTGATACCCTTTTTAAGGGTCCAAACCGAGAAATGACACCCTATTCAAGGGAAGGAGACGCGTTCCGTGATGACCCAAATAGTGGCTAACCGCGCACGGCAAGACACAAATCTTTATAAAATCGCTTTACTAATACTTGAACGGGTAGTTCAGTTTTAAGATACCTTTTTTTGTTTATCTGGGCATTTACTAAAGCTGATAGAATATAGGTACCCTATCTAAGGATCACACCAGGAACAAAATGCCAAAAGGAGCAAAAATGATACCCTATTTAAGGACCGAGAACCTCAAAAATCATACCCTATCGGGCGGCACATACCTATATAGCCCATATATGGGAGTACCCCCCCCCCCCCCCGGGCACTAAACGCTAAACGTTTCTTCTGTTCTGAAGTTAATGCATCGCCATTAGAAAAATAAACAGCAACGGTTTTACTGGAAATGTAGTCGTTAGAAATGGCATGTGTAGCCGTAAGGTAAAGAATAACGTGAGGAGAAGCGGCTTTTGGTAATATTCAAACAAAAATGTACTTCTCATGCTCAATGTGGGGTTAAGATTGCGTGACGAGACAAAAGGTAACTCTGTCGTGCGTAACCTAACGTGCGATCAGGCGTTATTTTTCTCGCTCAACGGAAAAATGAGCCTTCCCTGAGCCTTCCCTCCGCCTTTTTAACTAAGCCAAAGTATATGAATCGCAAAGCACCCAGCCGTCGCGACTGACAAATACAGCATTTCCTCCGCGAAAATAAAAAAAATGCTTGAACTGAAAGACGTTTGAATTCTTCCATGATATGTTCGAACAACAATGCCCAGCATAAACCTTTAACTCATACTAACTTCATGCAAAAAAAGTCGATATCTCGAAGAGATCTTTGATTTTATACATAAGAACGCATAAAATTTGGCTGAGCCTGAGAATGTTCTTATTTTAGCCCATACAATTTTGGGACAAATCTCAGCCTCAACGTTCGTTCTTAAAAAAGAGTGTAATACAATGAAGAAAATAAGAATGCTGACAAGTGATTGTAAGATAAATTTATTCCATTGCTCATCGACATGGCATAACACTGTCCCGAAAATTGTTAAGTTTGACATATATAATTTCAATATCTCATCAAAAATATAGTCCTTGGTTACAATCTAATGTGCGCATTAGTCGTATAACTTCACTGTACTGCAAAAAGAAGCCGATGGTTATAAACAAGAAACAAGCAGCGGGGCCCGGTTGCATAAAGCATCTTAAGACTACTTAATAATAAATCAACCAAACATGGATTTAAGAGCATGGGAAGAAATACAATGCTGGTGTAAAAACACCTTTAGGAACAGACAGAACAGGTGCACAAAATCCCACTTATCTTACGTTGCTTTATGCAACTGAGCCCAAGCCCCTAATAAGTGCCCCTCTCCATAGCACCCTCCCTTGAGCTACCAAAAATGAATTAGCACGCTGGGCCTACTGTGGATATAACGCTATCCACCAAACAACCATGGCCTGGATACTAAATCAAATCATTATAGTATTATATGATAACAGTACTTCAACTGCTGGCCGCTATATTTTGGGGTTTTACATTAGCTACTTGTTATGGTTAACAAAGCAGAAATACACAGGCACACCAGACAAAACAAAAGCCAGTGCTACTGCTGATGACTGCGGTTTGGCCAAAAGTGGAGCAATAACAAGATAGCATGACACCATCACCATGACAACAGGAATTCCAATCCACACTTTGTAAGGGCGATGGTCATCAGGCCTCTTCCAGCGCAGAACCAGCAGTGAGAGGAATGTGCTACCAAGGAAAATCCATGCCACAAAACTGAAACAACTTAGCAAAGAATCTAAATCACCAAGCATTAACATGCAGATGGAAATGAATGATGGGAACATTATGGCAAGTAGTGGAGTGTGGAATCGTTCACTGATGGTTGCAAGAAACCGAGGCATATGCCCTTCTTTGGCTGCTGAGCAAACAACTCTCCCATTAGTGAATATGGACCCATTAGCTGCACCATAACAAGAACAAGCTACAAATAGAGGCATGACAGAAACAAGGGTGGGGTGCACTTTCTCAGCAACAGATACAGCTACTGCAGTGGAGGACAGGACTTCTGCTGGTGTCAGAATACTTAAATATGCTACATTTACCAGAGTGTAGCAAAGTGTGACAAGTGGCAGTGCAATCATGACGCCACGAGGAAGATTCTTATGAGGATTCTGTAGCTCCTCAGTGACATAGTTCAGTTGGTTCCAGCCATCATATGCCCACAGTCCACTAAAAAAAGCATGTGCAATTTCTCCAATGTTCTGATTAGTTCCTTTGAAGGGAGACTTAAAATTTTCATAACGTCCACTGGCAATTCTGGTAGCTCCAATCAACACTATTATCCCAATTGCAAGCAACTTCATAATCATAAAAACAATCTGCATCTGGCCTGCCCAGCGAGAACTCACACAGTTTACTGACGTGATCAAGACAATGGAAATTGTAGCAATGAATTTGATAAGGGCTTCAGGTTCAATGCTGCTGTCACTTAAAAAAGGCTGGATAGCATAGGAGGCAAAACTTAGTGTGATGATGGCTACAGAGGCTGGTTTTAAAATCAGAACCATTGTCCAGCTTACTAGAAAACCAGGCAAAAGGCCCAGAGCTTCACGGATGTATGTTAGTTCACCACCAGAACGTTGAATCAGTGTTCCTAATTCACAGTAGCACAAAGCTCCAAGTGTTGCCATGACACCAGATGTAATCCATACCAACAGGGTCATTCCCACAGAGCCTGAGTGAAGAAGGACATAGCGTGGAGTGACAAAGATTCCTGAACCAATCATAACACCAACAATAAGTGAGACCCCCTGTAGGAGTGTCACATTTCTCTTCAATTTCCCTGTGACATTTTCTTTTGAGTTCTTTTGTGAGTTAATGAGCTTTTCTTTTGCACTTGCTTTGCTTTCGTGAAATGTAATACCAACACTCATGTCATCTTGCTGCACTGAAGACTTGCCCATCTTATTATCTGCAGTGGATTCCACAGCAGAGTTGTCTTGGTCTTCAGCTACAACCTTAGCATCTAAGAAAAATAAAACAAATTTTACCATGAAAATTAAGCTAAGGAAAATTGTCCATTCAGTAACCTTAAAGCACTCGCAGAGTTCAAGCATTATTCAGACCATGATCAGTCTTATGATGACAGGTCTTTCAGTGTATCAGGGCCTACACTTTGGAATGTACTCCCAGCTAGCCAGCATAATATTATTTTACTGTTAAGTCTCATCTCAAGTAGCTTTTAGCCTAAAGATCATTTGAAGGGGCAAGAGCAAGAAACGCACATCGAGTTTTGGCCAAATTGAAAATTGTCACAAACAACCTCAAATTTCACACGCAAGTTCGTTTACGTGTGCTCAACACTGCCCTGTATTTAATTTTGCTGGTCTTTCCTTCGTTTTCGAAAAATAACACATGCAAAAAGACAAGGTTTTTGCTGGTGGCATATTAAGGAATTTTCTTTGACAAACGATAAACAAAGGAACCCTTTTGTTCCTTAAAACAATGAAACCAGCAAACGTTTTAAGGATCAAACTATAACTGAAACAACTCTAACCCTAAGGTTAGGGTTAATGTTCCAAGTTAGGGTTTAAGCGCTTAACCCTAAGGCAAAAGTGAACCCTGAGGCTTAGGGTTGGGGTTAGCGCTTTAAGTTAGGGTTACAAAATCAAGTTAGGGTTAGCGTTTCAAGTTAGGGTTAAGATCCGAGTCGGCCTTAACCCTAAGATCACGCTTTTTTTGCCGTAAGCTAATTCTCTCCAGTTTGCTTGCAGTTAGCTTTCACTGCAGCCTGCTTGCGGTTAGCTGTTTTTTGTTGTTTGGGGCAACACTATTTTGATAAGTTTTCTCGATAAAGCGACTGCACAACACTCAACTTCTGTGACACACACACCGTTGATCCGATTTAAGGAAGGCCAAGTAAATGGCATGGCGAGCATGCTCAGCAAAATCACATTCTGCTGGTTTTCCAATTACATCTTGCTTTTGCTTTCAGTAAAGCACTGTTTGCTCTCCCATCTCCTATCCTTACATTATTACATCACACAATCTAGATCTAAAGACCCTGCGCGCGTAATCAAGACAAGATCGCACACACTTTTTGACCAATCTATACATGCATACTTAATGAGGTAGCGAAAACATATTTGCGATAGGAGGTAGCGCTCCGGGCACTCACAAATATCTTATAAGTCTAAAACCAGGTCACTTCTCTGCAACTTTGTCGCGCCAGCATCCAAGCGGACACTGCAAAACTCGCCTTGACAAAGTTCCTGGCAAGAAACTCTCGTTTTAGGCTTTTATTCTGCCAGGCTCAAAACTACCTTGGTTTGTGCAACGTTGTTCTGGAGCGCTAAACAGCGCTGTTGTACACAACAAAGGCAGGAACATCCCTCAGTTCTTCGAGCGATGCTTTTAACTTACGTGTATTCAGACTTAATGATGTCCTTCAACCACCTGGCAGCCGCAGTTACGCTAAAACTAACCAAAGGCTTTGATTTTCAGGAACAAACGGCCATTTTTTTCTCTTTCCTCACACGTGACACCTATCAGGTGACCTCGCGTCACAATGTGTTATCCAGTCCTTTTCTTAAAGCGAATCCTTAACAATGGCGGCTAGAAACTAAAAGCATGGCTCTGACACGTTTTTCAACCTCCCTGGACAGTTAAATAAATGTCGAAAAACTCATACTGCTGGCTGACTGTGGAGAACGTAAGCTTTGCAAAACGCCTTTGTTCTTTGCATACGTAATTTCTAGAAAACGAAGCTAGATCCAGCGAATTTGAATACAGATCAATGTTAAGTACACGTAAACGAACTTGCGTACGAAATTTGGAGTTGTTTGTGACAATTTTCAATTTGGCCAAAACTCGATGTGCGTTTCTTGCTCTTGCCCCTTTATTTGATAGTATGTATATATTTAGCATATTTTAATATTTTAAGGCTGTAATATTGTTATGTGCTTTTGATCATTCCTGCCCCTATGATAAATGGAGCATTTCTCACAATCAGTTGACTCAAGTGGAGGTCAATCATTACAAATTACAGTGAATGTATGGGATCAAATAGTACATACCGTGACGCTTACGTCACGCAGCCTCAAACACAGAGACTTGTCTGTCTGTGAGCACACGAGAAGATAAATTTCATATATCCAAGCAACCATGCATTATTCTGTTTATTGTTTAAACCTAGAAATTACGATGTTTTTGACAATTTTCCAACCAAATTTTTAAAATGTTGTCCGAAGGTCGTACAAATGATTCCGAACATTTTCCTTTTCCAATTTCCGACGTTTTGCAAAGATTGCCGAAGACTGCTGGGGAAGATCCAAAGATGTTTTGACTTAATATCGATAAATTTGGCTTATTGAGCATTGAAACTCTGCGAGCTGATTGGTCAAAAATGATATCACACATGTGTGGATATCATTTTCATTCACACATGTGTGACACCATTTTTCTCTATTTGCTACCACTCACTATACCACTGCAGTTTGTATAATAAATGAATGTTATGCCTGCACAAATTTGGTCAAATCTAACTTTTTTTATAGTGGCAAAGGCTTTAGGAAGGGTTTATAATTATTTATGTAGAGGGGAGCTATGTCGATTTTAGATTTTTTTCCCTTGTAATTTTGGAAGCCCCCCTCCCTATTATTTGATGTGTATTTTCCCTGCCCCCCCCCCCCCCCCCCACATTGCATAACCCACAACCATGGACAAAATACCATACAATGTGTACAATGGAGTCCGAGTCATGGCCATTTCAAATGTGGTCTACACATGTTGTACAGCCAGTTATAAAGTAGTAAGTGGTTTGATAGATTTGCTGGGGCTTGATAAAGGTGAGAATTTATTCATTCTTATCTCCATCAAACCACTGCATTTATTGATAACTGGCCATGCAATATCATCCAACAAATCATCTCTTCCCCCCTTTTTTTTTCCCCCCCCCCCCCCCCCCCCCCTTACCTCCTTCCATATTCAATTTGGCAGAAATTAGCCCCCCTAAAACTTAACAGGAAAAAATCATGCCCTTCCCCCCCCCCCCTAAAAATTGACATAGCTCACTTCTTTATAAATTATGAACCCTCCCTTAATAAAAATTTTGGGAGACATGAACTTCAATTTCAAGCCTTCTGCATTTGTCAAGTGGATGAAACTGAACTGTTTACAGATATTTACGAAAAATTAATTTCATATGAAGCCGAGACAGCCAGTCCACAGATGTGCCACATGTTTGGAAACTGTTGCTTTTTTTCTCTCCTTACATATATGCCCAAGTAATGTACCAATTAAATCCAAACTTCAACATCCTCCCACCCCCGTCAGGGCATAACCGGACATGCATTTGACTGGTCAATGTGCACAGGGGGAGGGGAGAATTTCACATCATTGGATAACTATGGTTGGTACTACCGAAATCACTAAACTGTTAGCACCCCGGAAAAAACGATCGATCGCATTTGAATTTTGGGCTTGCTCACGTGACCATTTCGAGGGACCGGATTAGTCACGTGACATTTTCGCGGGTTGGGTTTTGCCTTTCACTCCCGTACGTGTCATGGCTGTGTATCAAGTGAAGGTTTATTATGGAAATGATTTTCAAAAGTGTGGAACATTTTTCACCTCTTCGATTGAAGATCTCGATTTTTACGGATTTGTTAATAGAGTGAAAGATATCACCAAAACATTTCAGGATATAAGCTGCGATCAAATTCGTCTCCGTTATCTTGACGATGAGAATTGTTACGTAAACTTTGAGGAAGGACTCATGGGCGAACTGTTAAGGTGTGCGCGCGATGTTCCGGGAACAAACTGGAAAAGGATAAATGTTCAAGCCGAGGTTTGGTATTCCCCCGCACCACCGAAGAAGCGAAAGAAAGAACTTGAAACTAGCTCGCAGGCTACTTGTTCTGAAAGTGAACGCCACCTTGATGTCACTCACACCGGTGAACGAAGTATAAAACGCTATACATCACCCGTTGAAAATCTTATTCAATCAAAAGAACAGCAAATTCAAAAGCAGGAAGCAGAAATATCCTCCAAAATGAACGAAATAGCTGCACTCGAGCAGGCCTATTCTCAAATTCCTTTCGACTCGACTAGACCAGCGTGCACGAAGTGTCATTTGCGGGCAGGCCATACGCGCGCAAATTGTGTGAATGAATGCTGTACTTCGGCGCGCCTTTGTGGAGATATAAAACGGCATCCATAGGAGAAACGACAAATTAAAGATTTGAAAACGGATCTTCAGCTTCTAAAATCAAAAGAAAAAAAAATTTAAGGAGGAACTTGATAGTTTGCTGCAAAACATGCAGTCCAGCAAGCGAACATTTTCCCAACGGATTCTCACACGCTTGATAAACAGCGACAGGGACAAATACACTTCTTATCAGAGTGGCCGCGAAGTAGTAAACTGGATGGCAATCAACACAGACGCCAAAAAGATCGAGAAGATTTGCCATGGTGCGATTCCTGGGCCAAACGACAACCTTCAAGAACTAATAGAGAAACACGATTCACAGGAGAATCTCTCATCGTTGGCGTCGAGCACAAGGAGCAGATCCAGTGTAGTGAAAGAGCTCTGGGCGAAGAAAGGGGTGATCTTTCCAGGAACTGGTCCTATTTGCCCGCCTTCGAGGTGTTCGATACCTGTGCCTCAAACACCAGAGGAGGAGAACTATCAAATCAATTTGGCTTTGCGTGAGAGCCAACTAAACACCGCACTGTGTAGTCAAGGTAATCAGTTATCCTTTTCCCATGCAAGATCGATTTCAAGAGCTCAAGAGTTCCGCGAATTTTCTCGAAACTGCACGGCTGTAAATGTTCCTTGTCAAGAACAAGGCAGTTGTACATATAGTAGCACCATCAATGCATCTGAAGGAAATTTGTTGTCACTATCATCACACAGTCACAGTGATGAGTTTTCCTTTTCCCATGCAAGTCCGATTTCACGAGCTCCAGACTTCACATTTTCTCAAGACTTCACGACTGTAAATGTCCCTTGTAAAGACCCAAGTTTCAACCAAAGTAGTACATATGCTAGCACTAAGAATGTGTCTCAAGAAAATCCGCTGTCACTCCTAGCTAGTGCAGCGAATTTGGTTTCTGACAATTCAACAATAGAGTAATTTTCACTCAGACTTCTTAGATGGCAAGAGACAGACGTCTGAAGTTCAGACCACAAGAGACAAACTAAAAATACTTGAGAACTTTGATTGTAAACCGTTTTTGTATGTTAAAATTTGAATGTTTGTGTTTACAGAAATCGAAAATAGCAAAAGAAAATGCATTGTTACTATGAGAAAGTGTAGCGAATTTTGCTTGAGATTATTCACAGAGTAATTTGATACAGTGTTATTTTTACTCAGGCAACGTAACAGAGATTCTCGAGAACTGTGATTTTTTTTAACACCGTTTTCATTGACATAAATAATTTGTGTTAGTTGCCCGTTTGTGTTTCCTCATCGAGAACAGCCAATTCTGCTTTTTTGACATTGAAATATTTGAAAGCCGTGACCCGGGCGCGGGATTTGTGTTTACAGAAATAGAGATGTTTTGATAGCGAGTTTCTAAATATAGAACATTCATGAGAACTGCAAATTTAACCCACCAACTTTCGTTACTTTTATCTTTATTTAAAACATTTCTGTATTAACTGAAACATTTGTTGTTTACCAAATAAAAGATGGTTTGTGTTCTCAGTGCAACAATAATTTTAATCTGTAAACATCGCTGGTTTCATTTTCGTGGAGAAACGCTACGAGATTAACAGTCAACGCTTAATACCAAAACAACAGCAGATGAATAAAACTAATTTTAAATCTTCCCAACACTCGACATTGTAGAGATAACTGGTGTCAATTCCAATGTATAAATTGAACATTTAATACAATAACAATACATGTTTATCAACTCCGAAACGACGCAGCTGCGTAGTTTGTATACTGTTTTAATAAATAGAATCTAATATCTAACTCGAAAACTACTCTTTGAGTATTCAAATGTCATAAAAAAACGAGCTGGCGAATCTCTTGAAGCGCATGGTAATCGCTACATCGATATTAAACCTAAGGAGGTCACGGTACTCATACCTATGTAACAAGTTTTATTTTTTGAAAATAACTCAACGGGGGTAAGCTCCGGTGAATAACTGGAAGATATAAAGGGTGACTCCAAAACTTCCAACCACTCGCTAATGCTTGTCCTCCATCGAGGTGAAGAAATTATCAAATATGTCTCCATATCTAGGGTTTCCATCGGCTGCGTGGGCTTGCCTCTTGATAAAATGGGCGCCTGGGGTTTGGCGTACATTACTCCTTAGTCCGACATAAAAGTAACTTTGGCTCGGCCTCACACACGTTCCCTCACCGCGTCGTGACCGATTTAAAAGCTTCATCAAAAAAAACGCGAAACGGATCTGGTACTCATGTTGGGTGCTTGGCATGCGTGATCAGGGGATTTTCGGCTGCTGGCCTTCTCTTTTCCTCTTCCCTTCTGGTAACCACGGACAGCTCGGCCTTGGCGGTCGGCTGTTGCCGTTGAGTGTGCCTCGATATTTTCTTTAATGTCCTTATAATTATCGAGGTCTACTTTTTACGAGCAGCTGACCAAGTCTATCAGGTCCTCAGCCTTTCGGTTGACCCCGGGATTTCCGCACAGCCCCCTACATAATTATGTATGCAATTATTTCATACTATCACTATACATAAAAGCAATATAAAAAGAATACTCAAATATTGTATGCATAATTAATGTAGGGGGCTGTGCGGAATCTTGCCTTACCCCTAGCAGCAGCATGGCGAGGCAGATTTTCTCCCGTTTGACAAAAGGTCTTCCATACATTCGAAACTGTAACACCGCTCACTTTGTACTTTGATCCTATTGCTCTAAAACTTCCTGGGTAGAACTCTGTTGAAACATCTCCGCCTCCGCTCAAAATATCATCAACAATCAGTGACCTCAAATCCTTGCCAATTGGTTTTCCACGTTCGAAAGTTCTTCCGTGAGCATTCATTTCACTTGAAAAGTTCAAAGCAAAGTTGTTCTGCCCGCGAAAAGAAACAGAATGTCACGTGACTAATCCGGTCGCTCGAAATGGTCACGTGAGCAAGCCCAAAATTCAAATGCGATCGATCGTTTTTTCCGGGGTGCTAACAGTTTAGTGATTTCGGTAGTATTAAGGTGAGGAAATCGAATACAGTCAACTCTGTAATAGCTAGTGTCCACAATAGCGGTGTGTCCACAAGGCAAGAATTGACTGTATATGGGAAGGGTGGAGGAGATTTAAACAATTCAATCAATGTTGTGTTATTGATTCCTCGTGGCTTGGGGTTACATTCGCGACTCTTGGTGGAAGTCGGGAAGGAAGAGGGCTTTAAGCTTATTAATCATGTTCTCTTATGACATTGCAGCTGCAAAAGAAAGGCTTGCAAAAGCTGTGTTTTGCATTTAAAGGTGAATAAATTGATTCAGGACCAAACGAATAACAGTCGCTACGCAGGCTAGAACTCTTACTAGAATTTTAGAAACACTTATAAGCTTGATCAGATATTGTGCTTACCTTTCATCCTAGACCGCCGCATTCCTCTTTATTGGGTCACATTTGATTCCTGGCAAACCAGACTATGTATAGTACTCAGTAGAGCGACAGAATCACTGAACATCTACATTCCGGGTCCCCAGCAGGAGGATGAAAAGTCCTGCCACCAGTCGCAGCGACACGTCACCGAGTCGGTTAGAGTCCTCCTCGGCCATCCTCGGCCAGGGAAAATATCACTGAGCCCGCGCTTCTCAACGTCTCGCCGAAGATCAGCCAGACTTTTGGACCACGACGACCACGACAAGGTTTTCTTGGAAAATATGTTTCGACATAAATATATCTGTCATTATCGGTTACAAAATTTAAGTTAAATTCGAATATTTTACCTAATATACTCAGATTTCGTGACAATGTTCGTACCTTGGTTCGTACTTACAATTTTCGGACAATAGGTCTCCAACAAAAAACTGTTGATTTTTTTAGCACATTTGGCGCGATTTGGGACGTCTTGGCTTAATCATTTGGCTTTTTCATTTAATCAATTAAATACTTTTTTATTCATTTAATTTTTCTTTCTATATTTATTTATGTTTTTTTTTTTCTCGGCTTATTAGCATATGTTTTGTTTTGCTTGGGGCCAAGCCAGCCCCCCACAGCCTGCGAACGTGGACGCATTTCCGGCCCTCTCTTCTCCCGAGTTTCGCGGGTGAAACTCTAACCGAAAAAGCCGTCTGCTCTCCCGCTAGCCTGCGTGGCCGGCTTTCAAATGGGAAGGAGAAGGGGAGTTCGAGCGCGAAGCGCGAGATGCGTTCTCCGATCGCGCTTCGCGCTCTCTCCTTGCACCTCGCGCTTCGCGCTCGAACTTCGCTTCTCCTTCTCGCGCAGGCAACTAGCCTCCTACGCAGACGTTCTTAGGGCTTGTCACGCGTTTTGTTCGTAAGGAGGCTACGTGCGTAGGAGGCTAGCAGGCTACCGTCAGCGCAGCTCCGAGGGTAAATAAATTTTATTGATTAAGTGAGTGAGTGACTGAAATATATATCAAAAAGGAAAAGCGAATATTAAAATGTTCGATCAATATTGGTGCGCTTGTTATTCGTTGGGATCCAGGGTTGGGATCTTCAGTTTTTGTTAACGCGACGCCCTTCGAGCAACGAACGTAAAGGGGTTCCCTGCTGGGATTATTTAATGAACTGGTGAAAGAGCTTTCCGCTGGGCTAACCGTCGCGTAAATAAAAAGGTAACGAATGACAAGCGCTACGAAAAAAAATAGCACGAAAAAGATCAAACATTTTCACAACGGTCAAATTTTAGCATGACAGAAAACGGATTACAAACGACAAAAAGTGATAATTTTTAAAGTTTTACCGTCCGTGCCATAACCAAAAATATTGGCTTATCCTCGGTGTAAAAACATGTTCACGTAACTCACCAGTTAGGACGTAAAACAAAGAAAAACCAGGCTAACAAAGAACCTCAAACAATTAAGAGCAGGAAAACAAAAGCTCCAAAACAAAGAAAAAAAAGGTTCTTACACTGAGGTAAAACGCCGGGTCTCCAAGGTGAAGTTGAAAATTGGCCACTCGGGTATTTATTTGTGGTATAAGCTATATTAGCAAGATACATTTTTGTCAAAAATAATGAATAAAAAACCCTTGCTTAATGAACATCGGGCTCAAATAAACTGCAGGAGTCAAATAAACGCCGGGTCCACCAGGCTAAGTCATAAACGACAGGGTTTAATCGAGAGAAAATACGGTAAACCCAAAAAAATCAACCATCCGTCCCACATGGAAATAAAGGACCACTAGACTTTTGACTCAAGTGTTAATTTTTTTTAATTATTTCTTTTTATACATTAAAGTTAAATTTCCTAAATATTCGTATTACATATGCAGCCATACTTTGCACTTTATATGCCTTACTACCATATTGCCAATTTAAAAGAACGGTCAACTCCGTACTGCAGAAGTTTGTTTACATGTACCGGATTTTCAGTTGTCTGTTCGTTTCTCAGTCTCTGGCTAGAGAGCGATGTATTATTTAAGATTGTTAAAGAAGACAATGGATTATGCAAGTGGAATTGGAAATCAAGTGAATCGAGGAATTAACTTTGCCCATCTCGTGTGTTTGACATCCACGGCCTCCAAAGCGGCAGACTGCATTCCACTGGGCTAGCGAATCTTCTCGGCTCCACAATGCTAATACTGGAAGTATTTCCCGCTGTGTTAATCATCGCAGCTTCGTTGCGGTTAAATGGGCTGAATGCGCTCGATGGTGGCGAAGGCGGGGGTGTCGAAGCACAGCCGACGCAAGGTGATTCTCCCGTTGTGTGTAAACCGTATACTGATGGGCTGGGAGAGTAACACACAGGGTGGTCAGATTTCACGTGCACCGGGGTGGTCGTGTGCGTATTGTAGCTGCACGATGCCGCCAAACGCGCCAGCATTTGTTCCCGCAGTTTGGAATCCACTCCACTTTGCTGGTTTTCCATAAAGCTGTACACTTTGGTCGCGCACTCATTAAATCCCGCTCGGTAGTTACTCAGTGATTCAGCATCACCATGATTGGTCCAGTAACCTAAAGAAACATTTAACAGGGCATTAATTATGTTTTCAACTTTGCCATAGTTAACATGAAATATTTTGGCATTTACACGGCAAAGTCAGCAGCGGAGTGGAAACAACATTGTAAAAATACAAACCTGTTACTTGTTGCTCTCGAATCATTTTCAAAAAGTTTACAGTCAGCTCCAGAATTTCAGCTTTTTCCATCTTTTGAAAGTTTTGATCATTCTGTGGAGACAAAAAGGTCAAAGGCTCACAAAACTGGTAATGAATTTTCATTTACTTGCTAGTCAGAGTACTTAGGTGTGAAATTTGCCCCTCGAGTGACGCTTACAGCGAGCTTACAAAACTTCGTGAAACATTGATACGCGAATGTTTGAATAAAAAACACACATACAACAAGCACTGGAAAGTAACACGGCAAAAGGCGCATGTAGAGAAGTAAGCAAATAGAGCTAAAAAATTCGAGCAAACTCAAACTACATCACGACACAGCGCAGACAAAACGAG
Organism: Oculina patagonica; assembly: GCF_052425735.1. Lineage (NCBI taxonomy): Eukaryota > Metazoa > Cnidaria > Anthozoa > Scleractinia > Oculinidae > Oculina > Oculina patagonica. Next base: position 10,027,865 of record NC_135767.1, on the reverse strand, counting down.
TCCTTTTAGTTCTTCGAGGCTTCGGTTTATGCGCGCTCTTCTTTGTCTTTCCAGCAAGGGTTTACTTGCCTGCTGGAGAGAAGAAAATAAATAATGAACACACGAAAACAAGACCTTAAAGTTTAAAAAAAGCAGGATAGGACGCCTACAGTACCTGTCGTCTTCTAGTTAGCTGAACTCTTTCTGCCATGTTGAAACACCGTGTAAATTTCTTGTTTGTAGATTAGAGAGATCCTTTCTGTGCGACGCTGAGTCAGGAAATGAAGTTGGTGCAAAAACTCTTCAGCTAAATTACAATGGCACGGGTTCGCAATTTTGCACGCATTCACCTTTGAGCCAATCAGAAGCGGCGGTTGTCTTGATGCAATCAGGCTTTCCATTCTCGCACGCGAATGCGAACAAATTATTGGCTTTGTAACAAACATCACGCCTTTAAACTGTCAAATTCTTTTTACCTTTTCACTTCAAAGATGAAGCGATAAACTCCCTGTGGATTTGCATTGCGGAGATATTTTTATCCCGATAGGAAAAATAAAATAAACATTGGCGCATGTTTCATTTTATTTGAAAGTTGACTTTGGCCGTGCTTGCGTGCTCACCGTTAAATTCCCGCGAAATTTTGTTCCAAATGAAACTGTGTGTGATCGTGTCCTTAACAATTGAGGGACTTGAACATGCGCGGTGAACGTTCAAAACCTCAACGACTAATGGATTTTCGGAGCTTAACAAAGTTCCAACCGCTTCATTTGTGCGCAAAAAAACAACCGAACATGATTTTTCACGTTATTACAATTTTAACAGGTAAGCCTGTTTAGCTATGTGTGTAAAGCTTTATAAGCGCGTGCCTTTAATTACGGTGTGCAAAATATTACGCAAACAAAAAGATTCATATACCGCCCGAAAAATACCTGAGGTCGAAAATGGAGGACAAAGTGAACCGGCTAAAACTGTGTAAAACAATACTTTATGAATAACAATAGAGGGCCCTGAAGCATGCAAAATCAAGGAAAAAAGTTCTTCAACAGATGACCTCTTTCTGAAGGAAAAAGATGATTATGCAAAAAAATCTTGACAAGCACTTTGTTTCAAGGACTCCCGAAAAATTTCCATGAAAATTTATTTTTGCTAGAAATAGATCGGTTAAATTTTATTAAAAGCCCAAGTTAAGCGTTTCAAAGCGTTTCCCTCTGAAGTGTTTCGATAAAAAGGTTTGGTGTATCAAAATTCAAGCGCCTTTTCCTTTACGTTTCAAGAAAAACTTTGTTTTTGATTTGCCGCGAAGTTAATTGTCCGTGGACAATTAAAATATATTAATATCAATGCTATTCAATAGCTTATCAAAAGGCAGCCGCGAGCCTAGTCAGCGATCTTATTCGTGTTTTCGGCTATGAAACGGACATTATAATTCACTTAGACCTCATTAATTTGCTGTTGTATTGCTGTTTACTTATTAGTACGAATAATCACAACATAATACCTTATTAAACTTCAATTTCGCGTCGCGGTCTTCTTAAAATTATCAAGGGACACTTTGCCGATGAGCTCAATGAATAAAATCATTCTTTTGTTTATACTTCGCGTTTAATTTGTAATTATACATACGTCCGGTTAGACACGCTTTGAGACGCTTGAATCCCAATTAATAAATCAACCAAAGCGTACATCCTTTTTATGTCACTCGCAAAAAAGAATGACACGTGATTTTGCTACCTCTGCATTCGTCTTCCAAACCTAAAATTGAAGGGAATCAACTGCGTTTAACAATAGTATGCTTTTCTGAACTTCCTTTGTGCCATGGCAGAATTATTTCACGAGAAGTCTATATTGGCGGGAAGTGTAAATTGCTGTGTAAATTGGGAACTGATCGCTAGCGCAAAACAAACCTGTGATCAGGCTTTCGGGGGGGGGACTACCCCCCTTCTCAACCCCCGAGAAAAATAACGCCTGATGGCAGGTTAGCGCAAAACGCTGTGCTTGCTAGGAAGAAACGAAAAAATGCGCTGTTTCGGCGTACAAGTTATTACCAAGGAAAGCTAGCCGCCGTCTTAGAACAATCAGCTGACGTTTCGAGCGTTATATAGGGGTCACTCTTGTCCATTTTTCTCAGTACCAGCCCTCAAAATCAGTTTGCAACCATGTGAAAATAAAGTTTGACTTTCTTTTATACTTTGATAAGAATAATATTCTATTGATAAATTTCCAGCTAGCCGCTCACGTCAGGTCACCTTGGCTTGTGTGGTCGATCTGCGCAAACTTTGTTCGTATTATGTGCTGGCTATTTTTGAACAAGGAGACCAATGGCTAAGTAGCTAGAGCCTTTTTTTGCAAGTCATTTTTTAAATTTGTCGTATCCCATATCACAGCATCAAATTTGATTTGCAAGGTAGGTATGGTCATTAGCGCATCAGTTTTGAAAAATCGCAAGCTCACTCAACCTGAAGACATTCAGTTTGTTAGTCGAATTATGCAATCTGTGTACGTGGTGTAGCATTTTTCTTAATAATTGTGCGTTGCGATATGTTTGTATAGGCATGGTTTCTATGGCTACAATTTTTAAAAACCCGGTAAAATCGGACTGCTTTTACCACTTCATTAACTGGCCGACCGTTTTTGTCGCATTTAATTTGCTACCTCCCTCACTCGTCTCTCTCTTTATTCTCTCTCTCTCCACTTCTGGGGTTCATTCGTTTGCTCGTCTTCCTCTTGTCTTCTCGAGGAATTGAAACGAATGAGGACGGACCATAAACCATATAAAACAATCTGTTCGTGGATTACACTTCAGAGCTAAACCCTAACCCTCCGGACCCCTAGGGCAACGTACGCAAATGCAAAGTTGTCTTCTTAAGTGGGATAGAAAAACACCAAAGCAGTAATAATAAACCGAAAATCAAAATGAATGTTAAATCAGGTTACGACAGAGGAAAATTTACATTTCGATTACGAAGGCAAGTAGGCAAGATGTCCAATGCAAGATGGCTGGCAACAGGACAACTCGGATTAATATTAATCGGATTAATATTAATCCTAATGATTATTATAATCCAGTAATAGATTATTATAATCCACTAATAGATTATTATAATCCAGTAATAGATTATTATAATCTATTACTGAGGTTTGAGCCGTGCCTTAATCCATTAGGATTAATATTAATCTTATGTAAGATTAATATTAATCGGATTAATATTAATCTTAATAATAAATCTCAAAAACTCAATCCTAGTCCAAAGCTTCCGAACATTGACATTATTTAATGATCTAAGGCGGCCTTATCAATATCTTATGCATCCTTGGACCCTTTTGCTTGGTATCTAAATATAACAGATATAAGATCAGTAAAATATAAAGATATTTTTTAAATAAGTGCGTCTGCTGATAACAGCTGATACCAGCTATTTCTTTGTAGCTGGTAACGATTCCCTGTCGTTAGGTCTCCTGTTTTGTGAAAGAACATACCCGCGGCACGGATTCGCTGACCCAGAGGCGCTTGATTATTTTCTTTTACTTCTAGGGTCAACAACATCGTCTAATCTAGCTTTAGCATATGCAAAAGTGATCGTCATGTGACGGATGTGATTAGTGACTTATGTTCTGTCAGTCCTGCATTGTAAGTCTGCAGTGTGTTTGTCATATACATATCTGTCAGATAGTCAAATAGACATATCTGTTATCCAAACATTCAAGGAATTTTATCGTGATTATAATAGAGATTAATATTAATCCGGATTATAATATTAATAATAATCTAATCCTTCCAATTTTTTGCCGTGCCTTAATCTATTACTGGATTATAATAATATATTACTGGATTATAATAATCTATTACTGGATTATAATAATCTATTACTGGATTATAATAATCCTATTATAATCTATTATTATTATAATCCGCGGATTAATATTAATCCGAGTTGTCCTGTGGCAAGATAAGATGCCATCTCTTTCCTACCGAGTGAGCCTGCCCTCAGGTCAGTGGACAACCACACAGCTGTATCTACTGAAGCATCATGGTTAGTCACTAGAAGAAAAAATGGCGGCAATATCGTATGTATATTGATTTCACGAAACAAATTCAAAACATGTAGACACAACTACTCCAGGACGAAAGAGTGGGTTATAAAATTGGGAGGATGGCAGGAAAGTTACATCTTGCATCATCTGGGGGCGACATAAAGATTTGGGAAGTTCCAGAGGTAAACATGGTGAAGGCTTTCAGTCCTCACTCACAGCCTGTGGGTTCGTTGTGTTGGAGTCCCAACAGTATCTTTTTCTGTAGCTTTTAACCAATTAAGCTTATCATTTAAGCCTTGAAGATGCTTGTGCTTTCCCTATATACATCATTAAAACTAAAATCTTATCTTAATTGCCACAACAATTGCTGACATACAGTGGAGTCCTGCGTTCCCAATCGAAGAAAATCGATCATTGAAAAGCGATCAATATAAGCTTTCTTAAGCTTAAAATTAGTTAGTTTAATCTATTTTAACAAATTAATCCGATTTTACCATGAGACTGTTCAGTTATAGACCACAGGTGACGTTAAAATGTGGTAGAAACAAAAAATTGGCTCACGAGGCGCTAAGCGAGCTAGTCATTGATGTTCTTACCACGTTTTTGATGTCTTCCGTGATCTATATTAAACTACTGAACACACCCACGGCAAAATGGAATCTATTAGATAGTCACCAGTAAAATGTAGTGTAGACGGTTCAGTACTGTACTAAATGCTTTTACTTGTCCTCTACAAGGATATTGTTAATCAATACTATATTTTGCTTAGAGTTGAATTATTTGGACTATCTACAGCTGTCTAATGTTGTTTGCACTGCACACTTCTGGAAACTGAAATATCGTAGTTACATTGTAGCATGCAGATGTTTGCTTTTTCTTAACGTGATCAGATCAATGTCTAGCCAGTGCTGCTAATGACAAAGTTGTTGTCACTTACATCAAAGAAGATGTATATGATTCAACTGAAATTACTGCTGGGGTAAGTGCATTTTTTTGCATATTATGGTATGGTGTCAATAACAAAGAGTCAAATATTATTAGGTCAAGGAGAAAAGGATTACAGACATTTTCTCCCAGGCCTCTAAAAATGGGAATGGCTTCAGAAATCCATAGAGACTCTGCTTACCAGGCCAGATAAATATTGCAATAATTTTTAACTGATCTCATGCCTGCGTATGATATTAGCAACCTATGAGCTAAGACAAATAGACTGTTCAGATTTGCAGCTGTTTCAGTGATCAGTATCGGCATAGATAATGTCATCATACCTTGTTTCCTCCCTAATATTCTACAGGTCAGTGGTGGAATTTAACTTCTGGGTCAGACTCTGCAGTATGTCTGCTTGTTCTGCAAAAGGGAGGAATGGCCTAATGGTTAGGGTACTGGACTTGTAATCCGGAGGTCCCGGGCTCCAATCCTCCTGCTACTAGACGGATTTGTCTTCAGTGGCCCCCAATTCAACTCCTCCACACTTTGTAAATACCCAGCGGGTCAGCCTCCTGCCAGTTAGGGTTTTTAACAAGTTTATGTTGGATTTTATAGTTGTTTATTTATTTACAGTGTTCACAATTAGCACAGCAGTGCTAAATACATTGACAATTTTATAAAGTGATTTATTTTATTTATTTGCTGTTCAGTTCATCGTTCTTTTCTCCTGTTAGTACCATCAAAGCTCTATTCCCTCCTGTTTCACAGCCACCTCCTCTTTAGGGGCCAGTTGTCACAGTCCCAGTAAACAAAACCTGCATTGAACAACAACCTCTTTTATTGAGGTTTAATTTGACAGTACAGTTGGACCTCTCTAAAATGGACACTAAAGGGACAAACCAAAGTGTCCGTATTAGAGAGGTGTCTGAATTATAAAGGTCACCATGATGACATCACTTTTATGACTCCTCTGTTAGTTTAAGTGTGCAAGAACTAAAATGAGGCCCACACTTGTCTTTTAACTGCTGCAATAATTAATTAATTTACATTGTACATGTCAGCTTAATGTACTGTATACGAAACACTTTTATCAAACAATATGATCTGTAATGGAATGCTGCATGTAAAGTAACATTAAGCAAAATTCTGAAAACGTCTTAGGTGAATATAAAGCGTTGTTGTTTTTGTTACCACAAACAGACAAATTGTATTACTTAGACAAACTATCATCACCTAATTACCGGACTGTCCGTAATGACCAGGTTAGGTTTATATGGATTTGCTCCCTGTTGGGGCTGAGATTTAGTGTCCCTTGTCCGTATTAGAGAGCTAGGGTACATATTATAAACTAACAGGACATCGGAAATTGTCCGTAATAGGTAGGTGCCTGTATTAGAGAGGTGTTCGTACTTAGGAGAGGTTCAATTGTGTTATTTTTTGTCAATTTCAGGAGGGAAATACCTGTGTTTCGTTCAACTCGTCCTCTCGGTATTTACTGACTGGTGGAAAAAGCAAGACTCTAAGTATTTGGGATATGAAAACCAAGAGTATTAAGAAGACATACAAGGTTAGTCTTTTCAAAGAGAAAAGTCTGATAAACATCTGATAATATTAACT